>NC_045427.1:604466997-604800330 GCF_902635505.1 Sarcophilus harrisii
CACAATCCATTCCTCACTCCCTTCTAACCCTTCAGTACCTAAAATTAATGTCTTAGCATCATCATGTGAAAGAATTTCAGAGTCAGATTTTCCAACAGTCAGGACCTGGGGGGGAAGGAGTGAGAGAGGAAAGAGAATGGTTTTCCCCTTAAAAAGAGGAAGCCCATATTGCAGAGTTATTTAAAAACACCAAGTTCCCTAAATCCAATAACCAAGGTCAGCCTTTCACAAATGAATAAAAAATGTCTTGGGTGGAAGCTGAAATGTCCTTGTCTTTCATTTCAGTCTAGAGTGAATTGTAGGGTCAACAACACAGGCAAATGTAATCCCACAAAGCTTTCCTTCAGAGAAGAGTGTGCACATTTCTCTTCCTCCCTTTCCTTCTACCCAATGTTACTGGGGACTTTTATTTATCATAATCTGTTCTCCAAAGATAACAAATGTTTGGTGCCAGTGGCACAGAAATGGAAAAACAAAGTAAAGGTCTATCAGCTTATGAAAGACAATCCTCTGAAGGAACATTGATCAAGTTATGGGAAGGCTTTTTTCAGTCCTCTTTCATGTGAAATTAATTTATTTCTTAAGAAGCCAATTTATTACATAGGAGGGAGGCTTTTTTAAGCTATGAAAGGAGCAGTTATACTTTGGGATGCAGAGTGACTGAAGCAACCAGTGGGTTAAGAAATCCTATGAGCTGCTCCAAAACCCACTCACTTGGGATACTTTTTGGCAGGTGGATTTTGGATTATCAGCATGTAAGGTCATTGAGGACAGGGACTATTGCATTTATGTCTCTGCATCACAGAGTCTGGAGGTAAATAGTTCACATACGGCCACATCAGTTAGTTCAGAATACTATGTATATGAGTCAAATGACATTTTTATTTTCAGTTTGTAGAAATCAGAACTGAGTCACAGTAAAGGCACTTGGAAGAAAACTTAGATATCACTATTCAATCAAACCTTCTCAAAGAGCTTACATTCCTTTGAGGGAAACAAGTCTACAGAATGATCTAATCCAACCCTCTCTCAAAAACTCCTGGCTGAAAGCACTAACTGCAGGCTAAATATTTCCACCCAGTTGTCTCCTAAGCATTTCAAATTCAAACTCATCATGTCAAAAAAGAACCCATTGATCTTCCCTCATCAAAAGAAAACAATCCATTTCTTGAAAGAACCCCCAGCTCTACCTAACATCCTTATTTCTGACTAGGAGACTACAATCCTTCCAGACACTCAAATAAACAACATTAAAACCAATCCTGAAGTCCTTACTCCTTCTCACCTCTTCTTTCCAGTCAGTTGTCATGTCTGGAACACTTTATTTCCACATCTCTTGAATTTATTCTTTTCTTTGTGCTCAAGAGACTACCACTTTAATTCAAGCTTTCATCATCACTCTCCTGAGCTATTGCAATAGTCTCCTAAATGGCCTCCCTGCCTTCAGACTCTTTCCAGTTGTCAAAGTGATACTCCTAAAGTACAAATCTAACCATGTCATTTCCATGATCAAGATATTTCAGGAGAGGGTGCAGTGGATAGAGCATCCATCCTAAAGTTTTCAGATCCATTATCAAACACATAACAATTATTAGCTGTGTGATCCTGGACTGCCTTGTCAAAAAAATGATTTTTCAAGGGCTCTTTGTTATCTCTATGACCAAATACAAATTATTTTTAAAGCCATTCATAATCTAGGGTAAACTACACTTTTGCACTCCATACACCCTCCATGCCAAACAAACTGGCCTGCCCAATGTTCCCCATAAATGATATTCCATTTCCAGCCTCCATCCCTTGGCATAGGCTATCCCTCCAGACTACAATGTTTTCCTATTTTATATCCATATTGTGGAATCCCTAACTTCCTTCAAGGCAATATAAGTACTACCTACAAAAAGGGTCTTTCCCCTCTTTTTGGATGGTTTTTCATCCTCATCATGCCTTTTCATTATCAGACATCCTGATAATGCCTGAATTTATTAAGTGATTGTTTATTTGAAATTAATGTTAACAAGAATGGATAGAGAAATGACCTGGGAGTAAGGAAAAGTTGGGTTTTAGTCCTGACACATACTAGCTGTGTGATCATGGACAGATTATTTAACTTCTCAGAATTTCCAAATAATTCCCTAAGGCTCAAAATTACAGAACATCATAGAGGATCTTCCCATACTGGGAATGCTCTAACCTAATGACATCCCAGATCCAGACTCCTCCCTCAAATTAGTTAGTGCAATATTAATATTAACATTATTAATAATATTCATTTATTATGAGAGGCATTTGATAAATATTTTCAGTAAAAGAAAAATTGTACCCCAAGGTCCCAGACCAGATCTCATCTCATCCGAGACCAACAAAATCCTAGAAAATAGAGGTGCTAGATAGAGACCACTAGGAAATCTGGATCTACTCCTGATATTTTGGATTCTGTTTATCACTGATGTAAATTTATTCAGGAACTTGCCTATGCAATTAGGCATGAGTGAGATACTATCACTTTGTGGGTTTCTAGTGATTTCATCACACACACACTTACATATACATACACACATACACTAAAAAGGGGGAAACGAAAATTTCATTAGAAATGGAAGTGTCTCTCATAGCGACAGCTTCTCTTTTCTTTTCCTTTTGGGATTTTAGCATAAATGCTTTAAAAAAATCCAAAATTGAAACACACTGTAAGTTCCTACTGTGAACTCCAAAGGAATTTCTGTTTTTGCAAAGTTAAGTGACCTGCCCCTTTCAAGGGTCAGCTTCCTTCTAATAATAAGGCAATTTTGTGGATACTTAATTCCAAGAACCCATAGGAATAAATGCATTGTAAAAACCCACCTAATAGTGCCAGCCAGGGAATTTTCCTCTCTACTCCACTTTATAAAACCCTAGTGCCAGTTTCAGAGTATATTGTGCAGTAATTACTACTAGCTTTCTTGAGACAAGAATGAAAGGTTATTCTTAAGATACAATTGAAAAACCAGCAGTAACAGTGGACAGTAATCACCATTTCTGGCTAAGCTAAAGAGATGCCAAGTCAAATTTAGCACTTATCAAACACTAACTATGTACCAGGCACTGTACTAAATGCCAAGGATGCAATGTAAGGCAAAAACATTCTCTCTGACTTCTGGAAGCTCACATTCTAATGGGTAGATTGCATGGCTTCCTTTAGAGTCACCTTTTGTTTGGAAACTGTGAATTTACCTTATCTCTTAATCCATTTGGGCTTGTGGAGAGCTTTGACCTTGGACACAAAAAGATCTGAGTTCAAATTCTAACTGACACACTGACTATGCTACTACGGGCAGGTTAATTAGCCTCTAAATGCCTCTAGGTAACTCTTTAAGAATTAAATTCATAGAGGAGTTACTCAATTTCTTCAGTAGAAAGAATTTTCATGTAGATGGGCTGAAAGATCCAGATCCTTCCCCAAATCCTACCCGGACCCTCCAAGTTAACCTAAATAAAGATTTTCAGTCATTTGGGTAAATAGGGTGTCTTCAGCTATAGGTGGCAATTAGTGAAATGGATGAATTGAAAGAGTAATGGAGAAAATCAGAAGATATATGTGACTGCTGAACAGAGCCTTGCTCTCTGTGTATGTAACCAGAGCTATTTTTTAAAGGCAGATTTCCAATGTGGAGATATTTGCTAATTGGCAAGACTTGCAATGAGTTGTCAGGCTTTTCCCTTCTTGGAAAGGACCAAAATTCCCCACAGTTGCTGATTGGTTTTGGTAGAGAAAGCTGCATTTTCCCCACAAAGCATTGGGTAACTATTGTCTTACCACATGATCCAAGGAGTGGCAGCACATTCTACCCCCTGGCTGAAAATGTTACCAGTTAAGCCATTTTTGGCCTCCTCTAGGGAGGCTGACAATCTGTTCCCATTTGCCACTGCCCCCGGCTCTGAGTCACTGTGTTATCCCCTTTCCACCCCCTTTCCTCTAATGCTGTGTGTTCCCAACTCAGCCATGTCCCTGGATCTCAAATGGAGTGATTTTGACAACTCCCCAACTCAAGTGGGGAGTAGAGGTCCATGGTGGAGGATAAGGTTGGGGTCACAACTTGCACTCCATTAAAAGTGAATCTAGATTTATTGAGTAGGTTATTAAGGAAGTCATTATAGAGTCATCTAGCAAACCACTGGATAATCAGCCTGTTTATCACAGCACCAGCCAAATATGGGCACCAGAAGCCACAGACACAACACAACTAAGACATTAGCTATTCAGTTAATAATACATCTCAGATAAATCACATAAGGTACAATCTTTAGATCACGGGTCCTTTCAACCCCTGTGTCCAATATCTAGCATCTCCAGAGTAAACAGAAAAGAGACAGTAAACAGGAGAAGGGGGAACTATGGTAGGGTGGGTGGGGGAAAATAAAATCCCAAGGACCAGGGTTCAAATTCTGCCTTAGCTACTGAATCAATTTAATAAGAATTTTTCTAAGCATACTACTTGTAACATATTATATATGTGTGTATGTGTGTGTATATGTCTATTTGTGTATATGTATTTAGGTATGCACATGTACATACACAGACATACTCACAAGGCAGACATTATGCTAGGAGCTGAGAATTCAAAGGCAAAAACCAATTGGTTTTGTCCTCAGTACTTCTGATAAGGTTAGATTAGATAGCTTCTGGTGTCCCTTTAAGTATATATAAGATCCCATGGGTGTTATAAGGAAGTAATTGAGAAGGTTTCAGTATGCATAAAATCCTATGGATATTATAAATAGGCACCTGAGAGGGGTACAACACATATAACCTTACTGACATCTTTAAATGCAAACATAACGAACATTTTTATGGTCCATTTGAAGGATGTGGGAAATTCCTGAACGTTTCCCACTGATGCATCTACCACATGTCTTAACACAGGTGCCTCTCATACAGGGTATTTAGGAGATGAGCTAACAGTCTGTTTTGAATGACCCAGTGCTGACCTCTTTTGTTTGTGTTTTAACAGATAAGACTCAGGGCATGATTTTTCCCTGGCACACTTGTGGTCAGCTCCTAGATTTTTAGCCCCCACTGTGGGATATCCCAGCTGGCAAGGGTAGAGATCCTCAGCCACTCAACATTTCAATATTCACCTGGCTCCATCCCAGCACAAAGTCAAATCTAGACAGGCTCTGATGTCCTTAGTTAAGCACTGACCTTTCCAGGGTCTTAAACAACAACAAAGGATAAAATATGAAGTCACTAAAATCTTAACATGAACAGTTTTACTTTCCTTAATGACAAAATGATGTTAAGGAAACATCAGAGCACGGCAGAACTAGAGAAGGGAGAGATTTCAGGGTGAAAAGAAAGGTCCCAGAAAAGGAATTTAAATGCCTAAAGTATTCCTTGCCAGTGTTACCATTCACTTGGGCCATGACTGACTCCCCATCACCTGGGTATTGGATTCGAGAAAGCAATACATAAGAAAATTCAAAATTTAAGAGGAATTTATTTGTAGGGAAAAACTTAGCTTGCCCTTCCTTTGAACTTATTCCTTCAGTTACTCACTTTTCCAATAAACTAGAAATGATATATGAGTCTGAAAAAGGAGGAGAAGATGGTGGTGGAAGAGAAGGAGGAAAAAACTGAAGGAGCAGGAGGAAAAAAGCAAGAAAAGGAAGAGGAAGGAGAGGAAGACAAAAAAGAGGATGAGGGAGGGAGGAAAAAGAGGAGAGAGAAGGAACAGGAGAAGGGAAAGAGGGAAAGGAAAGGATAAGAAAGAGAAAGAGGAGGAAGGAGAGAGAGAAGGAAGAGAAGAAGGAAAAGGGAAAGAAAGGACAGGAGAAGGAAGAGAAAGCAGAGGGAGCAGAGAGAGAAGGGACAGTAGAAGGAAAAGGGGAAAAGGATAGGAGAAGGAAAAGAAAGAGGAAGGAGGAGGGAGAGAAGGGAGAGGAGAAAGAAAATGGGGGAAAGGACAGGAGAAAAAAGAGAAAGAAGAGAGAGGGGGGAAGAAAGAGGAAGAAGATGGCTTAAAGTGAAAGTGACTCTAGTAGAGAAGACATGGATGATTGATAGCAGAGCCTATTCTCAAAATAAATTTTGATAATCAGAGAGGAGGGAATAGAAGAAAGTGAATATCTGATGAGAAGACAGAAAGGGATGACCTGAGACCACCATGACAAACTAACAATATACTGTAACAAGAACCCAACCACTCTATTTCCAGCCTAATGTAGGAAGTAATAACTTGGAAGTCAAGTAACCAAGAAACCCTCTTGGCTCCTCTGAGCCTTCTGTGTGACTGCTTAGCTCAGCAAGTTAGAACACAGAGCCAAGACCGATGGTTCACTTCCTGTGTGAGCCAGTGAATTTCAGTGTTACTTGGATATAAATTATGCCCCCATCCCTAACAACAACAGTCGACTCACTCACAAACATGTTGTCCTTGGTCACAAGAAACAGAGGATGAGGTAGTGTGGATGACTCAGAAAGACCCTCTTCTTTCTCCTTCCTTCCCTCCACTACTATGGTAAACACTTCTCAAAAGCACAAGGTCTGCTGATTGCTCATTCATATATGAAGAATGGCATGCTTTCATTTTTCCCTCTGAGCCTCAATATGCTCATCTATAAAACTGAGACTGGTTTCACAAGGGGGTTGTGAAAAATCAATGAGGAAACATCTGTAAAGTGCGTTGTGGCTCCTGTTAAGAAAACACCCTCTGGATACTCAGCGAGCTCTGAAATCCCTAGGGAGCTGTCCATCTACAAGAGCTTTCTGAGCTCTCTGTATTTGCAAAGTTATCCACCATGGTGAGAGAGAAATTTCTCTGACATCGTCCCCAGCACCAAGGAAGCAGCACAAAACTAAAATACAAAATTAATCCCATAATAGGCCACGGATGACTTTGTAATGGCCTTTTTAAAGATGAAAATTCAACATAAACGATTATTATGCTTTTATGGCCGCTGGATCTAATTTCCCAATTATTTGGACACATTCAGAACCAATCAATTAGCATGCAACAGAGCTCCAATGTAGGAAAAGAGAAAATCTAAGAAAAGCAGATATTGGCTTTCTCTGAAATAACCCGATTGTGTGTTGTTAGAAGGGCATTGCCATCATATTGGCAATATAGGGTAAGAACATAAATGCTTCTTGTTTGATAGATTGATTGGTTGAGTTAACTGGTTGATGAGATATAGCTTTCTCTGAATATTAGAGACCAGAAATTTTAGGATTATAGATTTAGAGTGATAAAAAAAGTTAGAGGTCACCTCTTTCTGTGGAAGGCACCACTAGAATTTTAGTTATTCAGAGCTGAAACCTGTCATCTTTAGCTTCTATCTAATCTCCAAACAGTTGCCAAGGTTTGTCAGTTGCAGCAATATATATTTTCTTCATCCCATTCTTTCCTCTCATATTTTACTGCTTCCTACTTCAGATTTCCCTGCCTCCAGTCTTCCCTCTCTAATCCATCTCCACATAGTAACTGCATTGACATTACTAAAGCAGAAGTCTGTTGTCCTGCTCAGGAAACTCAAAGAGCTCTCGTTTATTTATGGGCTAAAAGACAAATTCCTCTGACATTTGGAGCCATTTACAATCTTACTCCAGAGGTCTACCTTTCTAGTCATAAAGCATGATTCTCTTGTTTCACAAATAGAATGATATAGACTTATTGTTCTCCAAATAAAACTTTCCATTTTCTGCCTTGGTAGACGTTATCCCCTGTACCTGTGCTAGAATACACTTTATCCTCACATTGGTCTCATTGATTGCCTAACTTCCCATAAATCCTTGTTCATGTCATTTCTTAAAGGAAGCCTATCTGAATCTGATTGGTTGTTGACCTTTAATCCCCAAATGACATTTCTATTTTGGGGCAAGTACAGAGCTTGGAAAGCTCAACCATAGGTTGGACATGAATAGTTTATATGAACATTTGGCATGGAGATGTCCTTGCCTCCCCAAAATACTTCATGTCTATATACATGTCTATAAATACTACATTATTTATACATACATAAATTAATGTCTATGTATATTTTATTCTCCACTCTTCAGTAGAATTAAATCTTCTTTAGGACAGGGCCTGTTCCATATATATATCGATAGATATAGAGTTGGAAGGGACCCCAGAGACCATGTGGTCTAACTCCCTCATTTTATAGTTGAGGAAACTCAAGCAGAGAGCATTTAAGTGACTTGTTCAATATCATACAAATAGTAAACACCAAAAGGAAGATTTAAATCCAAGTCCTCTCTTCCTGGACTCAGTGTTTTTTTTAATTGTCCCATAAAACCTCATTTTTTTGTCTGCATCTCATCATCTAACATACATAACACCTGGCACATCAGGGACTGATTGAAACAAATTGTATCTAGTCCCACTGACTCATTTTCCAGATGAGCATCAGTAGGTGACTAAGGAAAATAGGATCACAGATTAAGAGCTGTAAGATATATCCCTTAGAGGTAATCCAATTCAACATTCTCTCTACCATGGATAAGAAAAAAAGGACTTGGACAGCGTCAGGGAGGCAATGAATAAGAGTTGAGATTTAAACCTGCTTTTCATGATCCAAGTCCTACTGCCTTCCCAATAACTTGATAGAAATATAAAAAACACTTAAAGGAATCCCTTGGTAGTCATGGAGGACATGACTCCCCAGTCATCTAAAACATTGTCCATCAATGTGCAGCTTTATAACTATCCAACGTCCAAGTAAAATTTTCAACATGTCAGACCACAGGGGATCAATAAACTGGGCCACGACTTTGTTACATCTGCCATATTCTTACCTCTCTGGAGAATTCTAAAAGAGATAGGATAATTCCAGATTCAATACAGCCTCTAGACAAGGCTGCAAGATAGATTCTGTCACCTTACCTAAAGAAAGATGCCTGGAACTCACTCTATTACCTGAGTCAAACAGGCTAAGAAAAGACTAAGAAATGGGCTCATGCTTTTAACAGCATCCCAGAAGAGAACACTGAAAGCAATGATATGTCAGAACAGAAGTTTAGAAGTCAAAGGACTTTAGAATTGGAAGGAAAGGACCTTAGAGATTGACTCATCCAAGCCCTTTTTCTTACTTTCATTTGAAAACTGAGGAAATGTACATAGAAGGGAAATGATTTACAATATAATGCTCCTGTCAAAACTAGAGCTCAGTTCTTATGACTTAGTGTAGTGTTCCTTTCATATATCATGGCTCTTAAAGTTGTAATTTAATAAGGCAGCAAAATAATGGACTTATGTAAAACTTAGGAAAGAGAGAATTCAGAACACACAAAAACTTGCTCCCTTCTTTCAAAGGTTTTCCTTAGTTTAACTTAGATATGGGGAGATCATAACAATTAGTCAGTAAGCAAGATTTCTTATTTTTTCTTACCTTATTGACTAAGAAACAAGAAAGGAAGAAACTAAGCTCTGTTCCCAGCTCTGCCAATAACTTCATGACCTCAAGCAAGTCATTTCCCCTATCTTATCTCAGTTTCTTTATCTGGAAAATTAGGGTTGGAATAGCTTCCCTTTAAGAATACAGTACTAAGATTCTATGATTGTAGAGCAGAAATGGCTATAGAGTAGGAGAAATCACTCAGGAAATTTAAGTGAAGCAAAAATGTCTAATTGAAAACAAATTCAAAGAAAAAAGAGTGTGCTGAGCAACACTAGTACTTGGAAGATATCAAATACTGTCTGGAACATTTTTCTCAAAGGAAGGATAAGCAGGAAGAAGATAAGAATACAAGGATGCTCGAAGAAGAGCAAATAGGCTCCCTCTAGGATGATAAAAGGATGATTAATGCAGGCCCCAGTAATTGTAGACTGAGAATGTGCACTTTATGGGGAAGGAGAGTTTTACTGACAATTCCACAAGAAGCCCAAGATAGCTATTTAGAATATCTGAAAGGACAAAGAAATAAACTCAGAAATGTCCATTAAGGAAGTAAAGAAGGTAGGAGAAAGTCACTGATGAAGATAGTGGCTCAAGATAAAAATGAAATGGTCTATGCCCTCAAAGAACACACTTTCTGCTAGCAAAGTAGAGGTAGGGTAGGAGACATACAATATACAAATAGATAATTAAATATATTGTATATTCAACATAAATGTGAAGTGATTTTTAGGCAGGAGAAAACACTAAAAGGAGGTGGGGGAAAACCAAGAAAAGCCTTATTTGGTGTTTGCAACTAATAAAGCTAGGAATTCTAAGAGATACAGAAGTGGGGAGAGGGGCAGAAATACATCCCAAGCTTGGAAGAAAACATGGAGATAGGAGATGGAATGTTATATACAGGCTCCCTTTTCTAGTACTGGAAACAACCACAGAGGCAATCTAGACCAAGATATTCATTTTATAAATGAAAAATCTGAGGCCCAGAGAGTTAAAATGACAACGTCAAATAGGTAGTAAGTCTCAGGCAGGATTTGAATGTCAGAGTTTCTGACTCCTGAGCCAGTGAGAATGTTAATTGAAATAGCACTATCCAAAACAATATTGAAAGCCATCAGATCAAAGCCATTTCTACACCAGCCAAAGAATCTTTGTTGAAGCATGTTACCTAGCACCAGACAAAGAGGTATTCATGTGAGAGACAGTGATTTTTTGATATGACCATGTAGACCTCTGTTGTTTGATTAGACTTGTTATTAGTACTTTGCCCTCCTTATTTTTCTCAGTAAATGAGAGTAAAGAATATATAGCAATAGAGATGAAAAAAGTGACTCTATAAATTTTTTTTAATTCACAGAAGAGAATATCAGGAAGTACAAACAAGCAGAAAAGTTTTAAAAGTAATATATAAAATTTTCAAAATTAAATTTTATTTTACTTTCTTGTTTGAATTTCTCCCTCCCACTTTCCCTTTCTTTTCCCCACTGAGAAAGCAAGGAAAAGCAAATTCCATCACAAATATGTATAGTCAAGCAAAACAAATTACTACATAGGTCATGTCAAAAAAAAAAAAAAAAAAAAAGGCTGAATCTGCAGTGTCCATTACCTCTCCATGTAGAAGTGTACTCCATGTTTCATCATGACTCTTCTGGAATTGTGGTTAATCATTCTGTTGATCAAAGTTCATAAGACTTTCAAAAGTTTTTGTCTTTAGAATATGATTATTATAAATTGTTCTCTTGGCTCTGCTCACTTTAGTCTGCGTCAGTTTATATAAATCTATCCAGTTTTCTCTGAAACGATTCCTTTCATCATTTCTTGCCATCCAATTAATGTATATAGAAATCATTATACTTACAAATATGTTTGTGTATATATATATGTGTATATATATATAAATAAACTATATAAATATAGTTTATTTATTTAGAGCTAGAAGTATGAGACGAAGACTCATGGTTTCACAGACAATCTTCTTAATTCCTAAATTCTACTAAACATAGGGAAATGTTCCCTTTTTTGGTGTCTAAGATCAAAATTATAAAATTACACTTAAAAAAGTTTAGTCTAATCTAGTAGACATAACCAGACCCAAATTAGCAAAACAAGAATTATACATGTTTTGGTAGATCCCTTTACAATACTGTCATAGCCACTGAGGGTTCCATTGCCAACAGATTGAGAAACACTGGCTTATGAGGTTCCCCTGTTTCATCTAGTGAGTGCTAGCATTTAATCAAGAATTTTGAAAGACCTCCAAATATTCTGGATGCAAAAGGAATAATCTCTAATAGTAGGATTCAAAGTATAGTGATAGGCTGGTGAGGGAGATATTTTTGAATAAAAGGCCCAGAAGATTCTGAGGAAGGGAAAAATGCAAAAGTAGTTTTTGATAAACATAATGCTCACACTGCTCCTATTCTAAAGCAGGATCTTATAACCTCATGCTGGGACTATTGTAATAACCTGCTGGTTGGTCTCCCTGACACAAGTCTCTCCCTATGCATCCTCTATTCAACTGCCAGAGTAAACTTTCTAAAGTACATTTCTAATCATGTCCTCCTCTGTCATTCTCCACTACTACCCCCCACCCCTATTCAGTTAACTCCAGTGATCACCTCCCTGATGTCATGGTCCACTTCGAGAACTAAGGCAAACCACGACAAACTCCAGTGACTCCCTATCACCTTCAGGATCAAATATATCCTGTATTGGCACTTGGGCAGCAAAGTGCATAGCGCATAGAATGCTGAGCCTGGAGTCAGGAAGAACAAGTCTGATATTTTCTAGTTGTTTGACCTTGGACAAGCCATTTAACTTTTGAACAAAAATCTTCTTTCCTATAATTTCTATCTAATGTTCCTAGTTTTATAGAAGTTTTCTTCCATTTGACAATCCTTCAAATATGTGAAGACTACTCTTCTCTGATCTTCAATCTTCTCTTCTCCATTCTAAATATTCTAATTTCTTTCTGTTGGTCCATATATAGCATTATTTCCAATGCTTTCCCCATTCTAGTTGGACTTGATAAAATAATCCTGAGGCAGTCTAACATGGACAGAACTATCATCTCCTTTATGATGAACATGAAACTTCCATAAGGAAATAGCTTCAATCAGACCAAAGGCCATCAAACTGTAGCCTTAAATATGATATGAATGGAGAATCACACACTCCTTGAAATAGCACTGGCAGATAGATCTAAAGTCTTTACTTCTTGAAAAATTTCTGAGAAAACAGAATCTCTTTGTATCACTCCCCCCCTTACCCACCTCAGCAAAGCTAAGGATAACAAAAGAAGGCAGAGCACAAAGCATCTTCCAAGCATCTAGTAGTATTTTGATTTTTCCTTAATAAATCTGAATTCATCTGACATGAAGATAAAAACCTATAGGAAGGGACCCAAAAGAGCAATATTTAATATCCCTCAAGCAAAGTATACTTCCAGTTCTTAGGAAAAGAACAAGAAGCAAAATATTCTGAAAATTCACATCCTCAAATTGAAGTATTTTGTATTTCAAATGTCCATATGGATAGTGGTAAGAATTCTGGGTTTGGAGTTAAGCAAAGCTAATTCCCAACTGGATACCCTTACCAAGTGAGTTACTTTCCTTCATATCTTAAGGACACAGTTTCCTCATGAGAGGGTTAGATAATTTAAATTCTAAGGCCATAAATCTATTGTCTCTACTCTATGATCTCTAATCTATAATGTATAGCTATGATTTATAATGATAGGCAGATAATAACAGTGTCACACTTGGAATTGGGAAGATGAGTTCAAATCCTGCTTTGAACACATCCTCTCTCACAATCAATTTTTTAATCTAATAAATGAAGATAATAATAGTATTTATCTAACACTGTTATGAGGATCAAATGAGAAATGTATGCAAAGTGACTTGTTCTCTATTATTCTAATAAAGACATTCCCTTGTTCCAATTGCTTGTAAGATGATCTGTACCTCTTCCTGAAACATATGTTGCACTTGACCAGCAGGAATTCTGGCCAAGTGAACTGTGAAGTACCAATAAAAAAAAAAAAAAAAAAAAAAAAAAGCTTTGGGGATTAGTGGAGTCACATGCCAATTTAGCTGAAGCCTGTCTATGCTGGCTTTAGCAACAAAGGCTTCTGAGAACCAGAAACGTCCTCAAATGCAATGGCTACTTGAGCACCATAGAGAAAATCTATTCTGATCTCACCTTCATAAGCAATCTCTATGACAACTTCCCAGCCTGCTTATGCCTCATTGTACAATTGGGTGACTGATGACAGATTTTTCCTAGTGCTTATTCATTACCCCAGAGTACAGAATGGGGATCAATGGATACAATTTTTGATTCCATATAAGGAAGAGCTTTCCTACAGAATTACCTCAGGAAGTAGTGTGTTTCTAGTTCCTAAAAATCTCCAAGCAGACAATGAATGACTGCCTGTCAAAAATATTATAAAGAGATCCCTCAATTTAGATAAAGGTTTTGTTAGATTCACCCTATGGTTTTCCCCAAAAGCTTCTGTGATTCAGCCAGTTTCATGCTTGAATGTAAGAGAGAAATGAGAACCTAAACCAAGCCTCCAGACTTTAATTCTACACATTCAGCAGTAGACCCTATGTCAGACTTGGTTTTCCTGTTCCCCTTTCTCCAATATCTGGTATTGTTTTCTTTAGTTACTGTCCCCTCCCTGTCTCTTTGATTCTCTTCCTTTTTCACTCTCCTTCCTAGATCCCTCTCTCTGTGTGTCTCTCTGTCTCTCTGTGAATATCTGTCTCTGTCTGTCTCTCTCTCCTCCTCTCTCCCTCCCTCTCCCCATCCCCTTCTCTGTCTTTTCTTACCTCTTCCTTAGCCCTTTTTTCATTCCTTTTTCCCTCACTTCCCTCACCACCGATACACACCCTTCAAAACTCTATATAGTCTCTTAACACAAATGAACATTCTATAGCCCATTTCAGAACTCCTTTCACTGACCATGAATTCCATTCATGACTGAGTAATAAGAGTTGGCTTATTGGCAGTAGGCAGCTCACTTACTTATCCAAGAAAAAGACTGTTAATCAATTTATGAATTTTATTTAATTCAACAAAAATTAATTAAGTAAAATGATCTGCAAAATGGGATGGTTCAGTGGACAGAAAGTTGGACCTATATAGAATGAGAAGACTTTTGTTCAAATCTACTGCATCTCACTTTTTTGATCTCAGTTCCACATCTGCTTAAGGAAACTATTGGACTACCTGGCTTCTGAAGTCCATTCCAACTCAAATCTATGTTCCAAGAAATCTCCTCTGTGTAAGGGACTGTGCTACACAAAGATGAACAATGATACAGACCTTGCCCTTCCAGAGCTTACAGTCATAAAACCATAGACAAGATGGCTATAAGCTACAAGGCAAAATGTGCAAAGAGAATTTCAAAGCAAGAAACTGATAGAAACGAATTTGGGCTAAAATGCTTCATAAAGGAAGTAGTCCCTCAAGTTTATCCTTGAAAGAAGGGAAGGATTTTAACAGATGGCACAAGAAGGTCAAGAATAAACTGTTTCAGCTGCAGCCAAAGTGCCCAGTAAAGGCAAGGCTGATGGTATTATCTAATAGCAACAGCACAAGCAACAAGTCACCAGAAGGGGAGAGAACAGTACAAGTTGTTGCTAGGGAAACCAGTGTACTTGGTAACAGCACTCCCGGAGTCTGACTGCAACCAGAGAAACACTCTGCCAGATGTTTTAGAAATGCCAGAGACAGAGAAATACACCCACTCCCTTTCCCCAAGCAGGTGCCTATTTCCTTAAAAAAAAATAGATCCCTCTCCCATTCCCAGGGCAAATGGGGTGTGTGAGTGGGTAGCTCAGAGATAACACTCAGGGAATTTAGAAGCTTCTTACCCAGCCGCTCTAGTACCCTCTTTCCCTTCATCCCTTCATTTCTCATGACCTTCAGCAAATCCAAGAATGAAATCCTAAACATAGGTCCCTTAGAATTTAAGAGCAAGATCTCAAGCAAGCCCTCAGCCCCAAAGCATGGCGTTTGTCTGAGTCAAACCAAAAAGCATTGATTATACATCTACTCTGTGCCAGGTATTATGTTAAGAGCAATCTCTTTGTTAGTCCCTGTCCAAGCAAATTGTTATTTACTTGTCTACATTTCTATCGCATATGTCCCATGACAGAAGGGGGTGCAATGTGGCTGATCAGCCAGTCTCATCCAGTCAGAAGCACTCCCCACTGTGACCTGAACCAGATTAAAATGTGATTGGGAAATATTTAACAAGGTAAATAAAAATACTATAAAACTTAGATAATGTTACATTTTAAAACTCAGTTAAACACTGTCTGCAGGGATCTTTATGTGTAGTTTAGGGACCCTTTTTTATACCTGAGTTGGATACCACAGCCTATGGCTCTTGATTCCTCCCAGGTTTCATGATATGGAATCCAATACAGAAGTGAGAAGAGAGTGATGGAAAAGCAGAGGGAGGGAAAGTGAGAGTAAAGCCTGCACCAGCTGCTGCCACACTCGTATTATTTACAAGGATCTCTCTCACTTCCTTTTATTCACACACCTGTCTCTATGTCAAAGTCATGCCCCCTATCCGGAGATGTGACAATTCCCTCCCAGGGCAGCGAGCCTGGCTTAGTTTCTGCCATAAGCACTCCTTTCCCAGGCCCACTCAGTTTGCTCCAGATGGGCTGGCAGGTGTGAAGGAACCTCTTCTTAAGCCGTTTCTCCTCTTCAGGACTGGAGAGAAGAAACGGCTGTAATTTTATAATCTGAGAGTTAGTAAATTATTATCTCCATCACACATGGCAGATCCAACATATGTTTATGCCATGTTCATGTTCAGCAAGCCCCAGATAACCCAGAAGCAAATATACCTCAGTTTATCCCACTCAATATATTGGTATACCTATCCAGAAACAGATCAAGCCAAATTTTAAACAGCTTGTCTCACTGAGCACTCTTTAACGAGTTCCCTAGAAGTCAAAGAAATGGGCAGGAAGCAAATGTACACCATTCATTTGGGCATTCTCTCTCACAGTTTTCTCTGTTACATGCTTATAGTTTTATGTCTCTAGCAAGACTATAAATTTTTCGGTGACAGCACTGGGAGTCTGAATCTTTGCTCTGCTAATTACTAGCTGAATGACATTGGTCAAGTCACTAAGCCTTCTAAACCACATCTATCAAATGAATGCATTTGGCCACATATTCTTCATTATCCTTTGCATCTCTAAATCCCCCACAGTATCTACAGAAACACAGGTCATATAGGAAATACTCAGTTGTCTTGAATTATTTTTTTTTCCTGAGTGAGTAAATCAGATCAAAACTGTGAACAAAACTGTTTGCATTCATGGCTAGAAATGTTCAGGGTAGTTCGGTTTTTATATACTGAAATTATTAGGGCTGCCTAAGGAATGGGCAACCTGGCTTGGTTCAGAAATAAAGTAGCTTAGAGCTACTCATCAGTAGGATCAGTCATGAGAGTAGTCACTGAAGCTTCCATCTTGAGAGAGATACAGAGATCCAGTCTTGATAGATACATAAATATATGTATATAGATATATATAGATAGATACATAGATACATAGATACATAGATGATATATATCTATATAGATATATATAGATACATACATAGATACATAGATGATATATATCTATGTAGATACATATAGATACATAGATGATATATATCTATATAGATACATAGATACATAGATAGATGATAGATAGATAGGAAGGTAGGTAGGTAGGTAACTGTCCAAAGACATAGGCTCTCTTCTAGTCAATATAGATGGCTTCTTCTATTAATTTAATAATCTATTAATAAGTACAGACAAAGTGATATAGAGGGAGATCTGTTGACTGGGAGACCCTAGAAAATCCTATGTAAAAGATTTCACAGCTGAGTCATGTTAGGAAGGATGCTAGACTTTCTGTGAAGCAGGGGCAGAGAAGCAGCATATGCTGGACCCAGAGAAGCACTTTGCAAAGATGGAAAATGAAATGTTGTGTTCCAGGGGGAGAGTCCAGAAGGCCTTTTTGACCAGAGTGAGGAGCATGGGAAGGAAGAAAGAGGAAATCAAACTGAAAGGGAGGTGAGAGCCAGATGGCAGAATTGTAGAGGCTTCAAAGAAGTAAATTCAGGCTTCATGAAACAACCAATTTCCTAACAATTAGAGCACTTCAGAGGTAGAAGGGATTGTTTCAGGAAGTACTGGATTCCCTCCTCCCCTCACGGCAAGTCTTCATGCCAAAAAAAAAAAGGATGATCATTTGTCATATGTGTTATCCCAGAAATTCTTTTGGAATGGGTTGAAATAGATGGCTTCCCTTCTCCCTCTAAAATTCTGTGATTCTACAACATGGAGTGAGAAAGGCTTTGAACATGGAACTGCTGGTAGACCACATGTCTACCCTAGGTGTTCAGAGTGGATCAGCAACAGGTTGGACAGGAGTTGATGAATTTCTCAGATACCATAATCCTTGAAGATAGCTTCCTAGTGTATAGAGGCACTGTTATCTGACAGGAACACCCTTGGATCTTTGAAGTATGGATAATAGCTTAATTTGTTAGCCTTTCCAGGTACAAAATGCCTCAGCTTATAAGAATGCATCTCTAATCATGAAATTCTGGTGACCCATGACAGGTTGAAGACAGAAATACTTAAGAGTAAAGGAATCTTCCCATGCTTTCAGATTATATCACAGTGGCAGTCACCTACTCTGCCTATAAGCAAAATCAACTCTGGCCCTGATGGCTTAGGGGAAAATGACGTTTTGTTTTGTTTTGTTTCCCATTTATAGGCAAAGAGGAAGATAGCTTTGGTGAATCTGTTTCATTATCCATGAAACAGGAAAAACAATGTCTTTACTGTCCAACTCATGTGGCTATTATAGGGAAAGCATACTACAGATCTTAAAGCATTATATAAATATGACCTATTCATCATCATCATCATCATCATCATGATTGTTGAATTATTATTCTAGAAGTTCTGGCTTAAGAGCAATCTTTTGATGCCACAAAATACAGTCCAACTTTGAAAGAAAGAGGAACCAAACGGATGGCGATAACAAGCCACCTGCTGTCACTGCCGTGAGCTGTGATTTTCCACTTCTAAAAATAAAAGTAGAGTTTCATTTTGCTCTGGCTGTGGCTTCTATAGGGCCCACAAAGCTTGCCAGGACTTTTTTATGCTTGCTGTTTTGTTGCTTTAAGACCAGAGTCCATAACTGATCAATTGCATCTTGGGAAGATGTGCTCTCTCCCCCAAAAAAGAAAGGGGCTGCCTCATTGACCTTGTACAAAAAAATTTCCATATGTGGCTCTCCCCACTTTCTACTGGGTCAGAATCTCCTCTCTGAGTTATATTACTTCTAATTTCTAACCCCCAGCTTCACTAGAACTCTTGTACCTTTGTACAGCTGTATCTATATGATTAACAAAATAATTCTTGGGTTAAGTCACTCTGGGTCTCGGTTGCTTCATTCGTAAAATAAGAGCATTAGCCTATTTGGATTTTATATTTTCTTTGAGTTCTAGACATATTATCAATAATCTCAAGGATCAGAGTCACTCATTTCAATCTTCCCTTTATCTTGAATACATTCAATCAGTTAACCTATTTGGTATTTGGAGGTGGAGAGGAGGAAATATGGTCAAGATTTTAGTCTTGTTCTTCTACTGACTTGCTTTTGAGCCATGGTTGGGCAGACCACTTTCACCCTTTTATACCTTTAAGGCACATTTTTCTTATCTATAAAATGACATGGTTGGTTGTGATAGATCTCTAAACTATATGTCAATGTGACATGATCAAAGAAATGTCAACTCTATTATTACCACTCCCAGGGGAATAGCAGGAAAAACTCTGATCAGACATCCTTGAACTCTCCTAGTTAGCTGCACTCACTAGATATTTTTCAACAGAGACTGAATATGTCTATAGCCTGAATGTTATCTCAACCTATAAAAAGACTGGATGAACAGAGTATCCACTCCTCTTCATTTTCCTCAAATCCCTCAGCACAAACACACAAAGCAAATCCCCAGGCTCTGAGACCTATGGAAGTGAACCTCAAAGAAGGAACTACGAATTCCCCTGCTCAGAGACAAAGGAATATAGAAAACCAAGATCACAGTCCATGAAAAATCCCCTATTGACTACTGTCAATTGGTAACGAGGTAATACAGAAGATAGATCACTCAGCTTGGAGTCAGGAAGACCAGAATTCAAATCCAGCTTTCGATACTTACTATCTGTGTGAAACTGGGCAAGCTGGGCAAGTCAGGTAATCTCTATTGGTATCAACTAACTCATCTATAAAATAGGGGCAATAATGGCATAGACATCAGGGTGATTATGAGGATTAAATGAAAAAATAATTGTAAAACACTTAGCACATCATAAGCACTACATATATGTTAATTGTTTTGTTAATATTGTTATATTAAGTCAACAACATTTATTAAGTGCATATTTTGTGCCAAGGTCTATGTGAAGCACAAAGAGATATTTCCTGCTGTCAAGGAACTCAATCTAATTGAGAAGACAAGATGCAGACAACCATGTACAAATAGCACTTACAATGGATTTATTGAGGATAATAACAGAGAGAAAATACAGCACTTACAGTTGCTTTTGACTTCTCCAGAATGAAATGAAATAGTTAAGAAATCAGCAGTATCAGATCTGGCTCTAATACCACTTTCAAATGCATTTGTTGCTAATGAGTACACTAGGGAACATTAGGAACATTTGACCCACCTCCCACCAACCCCTTCCTAGTGACTGGCTGGCATCTGTCTATTCATCATGCTCACTAACCTTTTCTCTACTGTTTCTGTGTTAAACATAGGGCTCTCAGACTTCTCATTTGCTGACAGATATGGTAGAAATAGAATTATTGGACTAGAATTCCAACTCTAGTTTTCCTATGCCTTAAATAAGCATGTCACCTTTTTCTCTCTCAAACTCAGATTCTTTTCTTATTTTTCAATTTTTACTTTACATAACTTCTCTGAAGCATTTGATATTATTGGCTACCCGAGGCTTCTGGATATTTCCTATTCCCTTGCTTGAAAAATGTCAGTCTCCCTTGGTTGAAGCAGTTTGCATCTTTAATAGTTCTCCTTTCTCCTTCACTGGCTCTTTACCCTCTTCCTGGCCTTTTTAGTTAGATGTTTCTCCCAATTTTCTATCCTTGGTACTATCTTCTTCCCCTGTACATATATTCTAATCCTTGGACATCTCATTTGCCACCACAATTCCAAGAATGTCCTTCCAAGTCTAGTCTTCATCCTTCTTGTGAGCTCTGGACCCACATCTCCAGAAATCTACAATAATCTCTACTTGATTATCTGGCTGTCATCTAAAATGTACTGGGTCATAAACTGAACGAATTACCTCTCCCCATCTCCATCTCCAATCTTCTATTTCTATCACTATTTCTATCAAAAGCATCATTATTCACCCAGTTTCCCATGCTTAAAACTTTGATGATCTTTGATTTTTCCTTTTCACTTGCCTAAACCCATCTGATCTCATCTTGAAGGTCCCTTCTAGCTCATTTTTTGGCATATGTTTTTAAAAATCTGTGAAAATCATGGATTATTTTTTTGCCATAGGTCTATGATCAGAGTATACTATCTGCATTAGTGTAATTTCTCCCTGTTATAAAAGAAAGAAAATGGTTAGTACAGGACAGGCGGGAGTAGGTTGTAGGAAGAGAGAGCTATCATTCTGCAAACTTGAGAACATTAATGAAATTTATCTATGGGATCTTTCAATCATTCTTTCTTTTCAATGAGTCCCTGCCTTCAAGTAGTCATCATTCCACTCCTCACTCTCTGGTCCCTTACTCAGTCCAGTCCCCCATAGAGAACCATCTTGAGTAATCAAATTTTATTAATACCATAGTCCCATTCCACAGAATAGATGGTTCACTTTTTTCTTAATTTTTTTTCTTTTTCTTTTTATTAAACATGTAAACAATTTTTTTAAATTTTAAATTAAACTAAATTAGAGATTTTGAATTCCAAAGTCTTTTCCCCTTTCATTCCCTGTATCCTCCTTAAAAGGGGAAGCAATTTGATATGGATTATTCATGAGCAGTTATGCAAAGTATCTCTATATTAGCAATTTTACAAAGGAAAATGCAGGCCAAAACCTAAACAAATCAGAAGTAATAGTTTTTAAAGTATGCTTCAAAATGAATTCATTCAGACTCCAATCAGGTCTTTCTCTGGAAGTAGATAACATTTTTCATCTTCAGTCCTTAAGAATTGTCTTGAATCATTGTATTGCTGAGATTAGCTAAAGTCATTCATAATTCATCAGTAGACAATATTGTTGTTACTGAGTGAAATGTTCTCCTCAGTTGGTGAATGGGGTAGATCTTCACTTTTCAATAAAGGATAATGCCAAAGGAATGAATCTCTTCTGATGAAAAACCAGACACTCTGTCATGTCATTGGAGGAGCTAGGGTCTTCAGGCATCTCTCAAATCATATGGGCCAGAGGAAAGATCCTACTGGCTAGAAGCCCATAAACCTCCCTCCCTGTCTCCCACACTAACACTGATCATCAAAGGAAATCTTAAGCTTTGCTCAAGAGCACTCAAAAGAGTTGATTACGCTGGAATAGCAATGCCACAAAATTACCTCATTAGGGGATTGGGCAGTGTGGGAGGAGAGAGAACAGGAAAAAACAAAAAGGTCCAGCAGCTGCAAAAACAGGTGAATAGTGGAAGTGAATGAATAGCAATGCTCCTGTTCCACCTGAGGTCTAAGGTCTGGTCATTACCATGTAAGCCGTAAACCACAACTGAATAGTTCAGAGGTATTGATATCTCATCAGGGACATCATTCCCTCTACTGACACATATCACAATTCCTCCATGATTTAGTCAACAGTTTCATAAGCTGCTATAGTCAAAAAACAAAATTTTACTGTTGAACTTCACTAGGCTGGTCTTCAAGGGACAATTGATCTCTGGACCTGCACTGATAGTCTTTCCAGATTGGTAGAACTGCCAGTACATTCATCTGGCTGATACAACCTTTGAGAATCTAGTCATCACTATGTCCTGATGAGACAACAAAAGACTTCTATGGAAAATCTAATACAGTAGAATTGTGGAGCAGTGGGTAAAGTGTTGCATTTGAATTTAGAAAATGCTACGTTCAAATCCTATCTCTGATACACCCACAAGCAATGCAGGTAGTCTCGCTGAGTCTGTTTCCTCACCTGCCAAATGGAAAGAAGAAGAAGACAATGATTAGAAAGAAAGTAATGGAGGTAAAATGGAACTAGGGGTGAAATAGAAATGAGGAGAAGAGGAGAAAAGGACAAAAAGGAAAGAGAAGAAAAGAAAAAAGCAAGCAAAGGAAGTAGAGAATAGTTCTGTTATTTATTACTTAGGCAACCTTGGAAAACTTATGGTACTTAATACCACTGGACCTCAGTTTTTCCCTAAATAAAATGGCAAGACTGAATTAAATTATTTTTTAAATCCCTTCTGGTTCTAGTTCTGGGGTACTACTGATGCCATCTTTGATAATGGGAGCTCTCTTAACATAAACAAGGGAGACTGCCCTATATCAGCCACCAAAATATTTGGGTTCAAATCCTGACTTTGTAACTTGTTATCTGTGCATATTTGGATGACTCTATTAATATTTCTAAGCTTAAATTTCCTCATTGATTAAATAAGGGAGTTAGCATAGGAGATCACCAAGGTTTTATTCAACTGAAAATCTTATAAGAAAGAAGCTAGAGAAGATTGTTGTTGTTTGTTTTTTGTTCTCCAAAAGGACCAGTGACATCAGGAAAGTGACTTGGAAATGATTTGGATTTAAATGAGACAGAGTCCTGCAAAGTGCTCAGTCTCTTTTTTTTCCTCCAGAGTCATCCAAGTCTGTTGGCAAGACATAAAATGAGAGAAAGGGGATCCTAAAATCTTGATTCTAAACTCAGCTAGAAGAAGAAGGTTTG
The DNA here is from genome assembly GCF_902635505.1 of Sarcophilus harrisii. NCBI lineage: Eukaryota > Metazoa > Chordata > Mammalia > Dasyuromorphia > Dasyuridae > Sarcophilus > Sarcophilus harrisii. The sequence goes on from NC_045427.1 coordinate 604,490,366, forward strand.
ATGTTTTTGTTTGCTTGGGGAAGGGAATATAAGTTAAGAAATCATACCTTTGTAAACAGAGATTTCAGTGCCAGGTGGATTATGGGATTTGTTTAGTAACAGTCTTGAAGGAAAATTTAGTCGTGACCTTTTAAAGTGATTCAGTAAAATCTTGACTCCCTAAACTTAAATTTTTAAGTGTGAAAAAACTCAGGAAAATAGCTTTTAAGCTATCTCATCAGAAAAAAGGGAGATATTTCTTCAACCTAATCATCCTATTATTTGGTATTCTCATTAATCTCTGCCACTTTGGGGGAGGGAGGAGAAGAGAGTTTAGGAGTCACTGGTCAGAACCAGCCAAGCCCCTGAGTAAGATAACTTAACAACAGACTATCAGAAGGAAAAGATCAGGACCTTAGTGGAGTTCCCCAACATCACCACAGACTACTAATGGCACGTGTTCCCTGCGTAGTGGAAGTCTGTGGGTGGGAGAGTTTCCTCCGCTGTGGGACTGGCCATTTCCCCTGGGTATATTTAGAGAATCCCCAGAGAGACTGGCCAACCATTCTCTTTCCTATATGATTATTACAAAGAGAGGAAGAGAGACAGAGACAGAGAGACAAACAGAGAAACAGAAACAGAGAAACACAGAGAGAGATAGAAAAACAGCAACACAGAATTGTTGAAAAGCATCTTGGACCATTAAGAACAAGAAATGTTCCTAGAGAGCCAGGTGAGTTTCATTATCTTCAACTATAACATCTGATCACTTTTTGGAATCTCTTCCAGGAAATTATCATTGTGAAAGTCAATGGGTCTGAGGGCAAAATGTGTTCTCTAAGAAGTGTATTTGAGCAAGTTTTAACAATGTTATAAGGATTGATCAGAAATGTACAGGACCAAAGAACTGAAAGCTGAAAGGGACCTTGAATGTCATCTATTCAATATAAAGGAAAGAATGAAAATAGGAACTTTAAAAATCCCCTTTATACTAAGTGGGTCTAGTACTCCTAATTTAGCATCTGGATTCATAGCTACAATGCAAGGCAAGGTGCCACATACAGAGATGAAGCCCTCTCACCTATACTAGCTTACTAAGCAAGCTGATTGGTTTATGACAATACCTGAGGATAGGTGAGGAATACTTGGGCTACTGCTACCCTGGAGAAGGGAAGAGATAGCAGGTTATATTACTCCCCCAGGAATGTCTGGAACAGTTAAAGCTGTCAGTACAGCAAGCCCCCATGGCATGGTGCTTTTTTTTTGTTTTGCTTTTAAAGAAAGGGAGAAAAAGGACAGAGGGGGAGAAAACAATTCTCTGGAGAAAATAAGATTCTCCTCTTTCTAAGTCCATCCATCTGTCAGAAGCGAACTTTTGCTTAGTAAGAACAAAGGCCAATGAAACGCGGATGTTTATTGAATGGTAGGTTCTGTTCTCAGTCAGGAATCTAACCAGATAACCTAAGTCTACAGGAAGCAGTTCTTCCCCAACTCAGGGATGGTCCATCCATTCTGCAACAGGCAAAAGATCCAGTAAGACAAGGGAGTCAAGGAGGGAGCACTTATAACCAGAGATCAAAAACTTCTCCTTGGGAATATGGTAACAAGAGCTCTGACTGATCTTTGAGGTTCTCCCTAAGAACCTTTTCCTACGCAGAGAAGGCATTCCTCCCAGATCTAGATGCTTTAGCTACAGCTGTCTCTGGGTGAAGTTTTAAGCAGGATCCTGTAGGTGCTAGTGTGTACAAGGGAATTCAGAGAGAGGGAAAGATGGAGCATCCCTTCTAAGGGAAGCAGAAGGCTAATGGGATTAATACAATGCCTGAGACAGCTTTGCTTGTACCATTTACATTTCCAAAGCAATTTATGAAAATCCTTCTTTTTGAAAATGTGGGTAATTGAAAATGGGATTCAGAAACAGCATGTTCATGGGTGTTAAAAGCCTCATTTCAAATGTAACTGACCTAGTCCACAGCCAGAGACAGAGAACAAGGGAAGCAGGAGAGAGATAAGCAAGGCAAGGGAATCATGTTCTCCCTGTCAACTCTTCAGTGCTGGCAATCAATGGATCAATGCTCCTTTTCCTCATGGGACCCAAATTCCCAGGACTTATATAGACCCTTTGAATGAGAAAAACAGTAGAGAATAATGGATAAGGGATTGAACTTGAGTTTCAGAAGACCAGGTTCAAATCTCATCTCAGACAACCAATATAACCCTGAAATTCTATTGCCTCTTTCAGTGCTGCATCTAGGGTCCAATGCTGGTTAGTCTCATCCTCACTGCCCCCATGAACATTTTCTCCTATTTTTATTCAAGCCAACTTCTCTACCCATTAGAATGTCTTCTCCCATCCTGGTTCTCTGCCTCCAAAACCCTAACCTCCTAAATCTCTTCCTATCTTCCCTAAATATTCCAGCAAAAACTGACCTCCCCCCACTCTACATTTCTTTAACCCTGATAGTATGGTTGTGTGTATGCATATGTGTGGGTGTGTGTGTGTGTGAGAGAGAGAGAGACAGACAGACAGACAGACAGAGACAGAGACACAGAGGCACCCCACACACAGAGAGAACAATGAATCATACCTGCCTTCAAGGAGCTTCCACTCTATTCACCTTTATAAAGCTTCTTATACTTAAGTACTTTCATAAGCTCATAGGATCATAAAATTAAAAGTTGGAAAGACCTTAAAGGTCATGAATCCAACCTTTGCATTTATAGATTTTATATGACTTGTAATTAGAAGAGGATACTAGAAATATTTTCATTTGTATATATCTTATTTTCCCAGCCAGATTATAAATGTCCTAAAAGCAGAGGGCAATATTTTGTGCTTCTTTATCTCCACATAACATTAAACAGAAGATGAAATGGATAGAGCCATGGGATTCAGAGCTGAAAGGGACCTTGGAGATTACATAATCTAAAAGTTCTTAAACTGGGGTCTCTAAAGTTAAAAAAAAATTGATAACTATATTTCAATATAATTCATTTTCCCTGTAACCTTAAATGCATTTAAAAATATTATTCTTAGAAGGGTCCATGAGCTTCCCTAGACTTTGTCAGAGGAGTCCATGACATACCAGACAATTTAGGAGCCCTGATATTTGTAACCCCTTTGTTTTACAAAGAAGGATACTGAGTCTAAAAGAATGACCCAGGGGATAAATAGCTGAGTCAGGATTTAAATCCAGTTTCTCTGATTCTGAATTCTTTCTTTGTCTCAATAAGTATTTATTGATCCACTGCTTCTCAAGCTGCCACTCTCCTTCTCCTATTATTAAAGTAAACTTGGAGAAAGTGGGTTGAGCTGGATCTTGAAGAATGAATAGGATTTGACTAAGCTAGAGTACTCATTCTTGGAAGGAAGAAGGAAATAGCAAGAAAATTTCGCTCTATCTCTGGGGCCTATTCTGACCTTTCCTGAACTAATGGATTAAGGATTGGCCTCTTGCCCCTTCACCTCATTGACCAGACTTTTCTCCCAAAGGGGCACTAAATCAACAACTCTGCCTTAGTCATTAGGAAAGAGCTAATAAAGAGGAACAAGGCACCAAGGTGATTTGGTCTCCTCTTATTAATTCAATCAATCTACACAAAAGGGAAAAATTGAGGTCTAGCTTCTCTCCACTAAAGGACCTGACAGACCTTCTCTGGGGAAATTCAAGGAACTAATCGGTCCAAAGTGATTTCAGCTAGAGATAGGCACAGACTAGCAGAGCTGTTACCAGGTATAATACCATATGGAATAGAATCAGACTAAGGACACTGATTGGTGAAGATGAAGATATGTGTCCTAACTCCAGCTCTGTCATTGACTAACTAGTTGGTCATGGCTGACTCAGATCACTTCTCTATATCACAGTCTTCTCATCCGTAAAGGAGTTGGAGTAAATGGCCTGTAAGTCTCCAATTGCAGAATTTTAAAATCCTATTTTAGGATCTTAGTTACTAACCAAAGTTTTAGTGTGTTTACTTATTCCCCCAAATGGCAGAATTTTTGAGAGCTAGCATTCTTCCTCCATTTTACAAGTAAGAACACTGAGGCTAAAAAGAAGAATTATCCTGGAATCTAATTAGTGGTAGTGGTAGATCCAGGTCTTCTGGATCCCAACCTAATTATTCTTTCTAATAGAAGGAAAGCTTCCTGAGAGTAAGGACATAGTTTTTGATGCATATTTAGCATTTTACAAACAATTAATTGTGAATGACTTTCATTCAGAGACAGTTTAGTGGATAAATAGCTGGTCAGGAAGACAGGAAAACAAATCAACTAGCTGGCCTTGGACAAACTATTTAAACTGTTAGTGCTCTAAATAACTAGGATTCTTAGTTTCAGAGAAAACGATGACATATATTCTAAGGAAAAAACAAGTCTAGCTAGTCTTAATCGCCAGCATTTTGCATAGTACTTTGTTTATTTATTAAATTTGAATTGTTAAATTCCCACTATGCTACACTGCTTCTGTAACCCTAGTGAATATCCCTTGTCTATAAAATAAGCTTCTAAAAATCATGTGATAGATAGAGCAAAGCCCACTGATGCATCGTCCAGCAGGTACCACCTCCTGGGCTTTGAATGTTTATCCTTCCTCATGTTACCAGGATCTTTATTGTCCCCAGGGCAGCAGGTAAACCAAATAAGGGCAGACTGTGAGCTATCAAGTATCACCCTAAGTGTATTTGAAATTAAGGGCTGAATTGTGCACAGATGTACTTGACATCTGGGTCCCAAATGACACCTAGAGACCCTACACCACCTGCTTTGGAAAGGAGCTGACAAAGCCCAACCCACTTGTTTTTTTTTTTTTTTTTCAATGTTCCCCTAAGGGAAATTTAATCAATTCTCCCATTAGACCCATCCTTTAGTCCTCCACTCTGAGATCACACTTGCAGAGCTGGTGTTCTGAAGGGGACTTTTTCAACAAGTCTGTTTGACCGATTACATTTTAGATATCTCAGCATCTTCTTTGATGTGGTATCTCGCTACCGTTTCTCTCCCACATATACATCACATTTACCTATTCTACCATAGCCCAACTCAAAATCATGAGTAGGCATTGGTAAAGGCCTTCAAATGTCAGCTTATTAACTAAATGTCAGCGTGCTTCTACACATCTTGACTACCCAACTAAACTCTTCCATTCAGTTAACGTCACTCCAGTGAGAATCAAAAGCCCCATCCACAGGGTTAGAGTCTCTCTATGACATCATTAAACTATATCTTGATACACACACCCACTTTCCTTTCCTACCCTTGACCCTTTTCAAACCTTTTACTCACACTGCAAGTACCCAGGACCATATTGCTGCCCTCATCTCCTAATCACAGAAGAAACCCAAATGGATTCACATTCAAATGCTAAAGACTAAATGTTTTCCTATTCCCAAGGAGATTGATATTTGAAGAAACATTTGGTCTATTTTCAGCATTTAATAAATATATTCATTCATTCAAATAGACTCTGAAAGAATGAACATTAACCTCATGGAATAAATGGCTAACAGTGGGATTTCAAATAATAATAAGTTTGGTCAAAGAGTACTTCAAAAGTAGGCAAAAGACCTTTGCCCTTGTCCTGAAATCATACTTTGTAGCAAGTAGCTACTTAGAGGTAAAGCAAACTGCTTTCTTTCTTTCTACTTGTCCATGGCCAAGAAAGCTAAGAAGGTACAGTGAGTTTGTTAGAGAAATATCACCACCTTTGTGTAATTCAGCTACCCCTGAGGATCTGACACCTACAGGTCAATACCCTGAGCTACTTACCTACCAAGAGCCTTTTGTGGTAAAGCCTCCTGTAACAAGATATTTTCTTAAATGCATGAATATAATGCATACAGTTTCTTATCAAGAGGACAGACATTCAAATAGTCAAATCCTGGGATCAATTTAGTAAATTGTCCTAGGAGAGAGCTACTTTGATGATCTCTTTCTCACAAATGACCCCAATAAGTATGTTCAATTTTGTTCAGCTATATTTCTAAAAAAAAGAGACAAAAAGCTAAGTTTTAGTAGACTTCATGCTCTACATGAGCCGGCAGAATGATATGGAAAAATGATGAGAACCCTGACCACTGAGTCAGGAAGCTCTGGTTGCAAATAGAGTACCCTTCTGAGGGTAGTTAAGTGATCCTAGGCAAGTCACATAGTCTTTCAGCATTGCAGGCAACTGTCCAATTGTAAAAAGAAGAGCAGGATCTAGCTGAATTGTTTGTGCTAATTTACTCACCAAAAATTCCTTATTATGAGTGAAATCATAGTTCTGCTCTTCTCTTTCTCCATCCCTAAAATAACTCTCATTGTAAGTCAACAAGATAACATGGGGACCAAAAGAGCTAATTTGATCTTAAACTATAAAAAAGTGTCCTAATCGTCTTGGTGCCATTTTAATTTTTAATTGCTGAAATTTAGTTACACTAATGAAAATTTGAGGGATATACTACTAATAAATGCATAGTATCCTGAACAAGAGAGGTACAGAAGTGACTTAGTACTATATGATGAAAAGCCTCTACTCAGCACAGGTCAGCCCATCATCTATGGTTATGGGTGCCAATCCACTTTGGCAACACAAAAATCAGGCAAACAAAGCTGGCCAGGATGATGAAAAATGTAGAAACCATGACCAATAAGAACAAGTGAAAGCAAGTTTAATAAGAGAAAAGATTTCAGTGGAACATGATGGCTTTCTTCAGATATTTGAAGGAATGTCTTGCAAAGTAAGAACTCATTTTCCCCTCTATTACTTTAGAAAGCAAAACTGGTTTCCATTGGTGTAAATTATAGGGAAATAATTTTAAGTTCAACATAACTAACAACTATCTAACAATTAGATCTGTCCAGCAATGGATTAGATGCTTTATGAGTTAGTGAATTTCCTATTACTCAAAATTTTGGGGGGCATCTAAATGATCAGCCATTAAGATTATCAAATAAGGGATCCCTACATGAAATGAGAAAACCACTAGATAATTGCACTTGTTTCCTATATGATCCTGAGCAAGTCATTTGACTCCTTTGTGCCTCAATTTTCTCATCTGGAGAATGTGAGAACCCAACTAGATGACCTGTAAACTTCCTTGCAGCTTCTATGACCTCTACAATCCTTTAAAACTCTAAGATAAATAACTCAAGCATCAGATAAGCAGGAATGTTATAAAAGAGGGTTTAATTCTATTTTGGATTAGACAGGATCACCACTAAGGACTTTTCAGTGTGTAATGTTCTGTGATTGTGTGGCCCAAAGTCACCTAGAGAATTGGTAGCTGAGTCACAGTTACAGTTTGCCATTTGATGATTCAAATATTATAGAAATATCTGTGCCTAAAAAGTTTATGAAGCATTGCTTTAAAGCATTGTATAGTGATAAAAAATTCTCTGCTCTTAACATAGGAAATTTTTTAAATAGGATTTTTATTGAACTGCCAGCTCAATATGCGTCAACCATGGAATGTGTTTCCCCAAAAAATTCTTGCAAAGCTGCGCTAATATAATTATAATGCTCAGAACAGAACAGGTAACTGTGCCACTTGACTTTTACTATAGTAATCTAATGGGTACTTCTTCAATAAATCCATCCACTCATGTCAGCAGACACTCCCTCAAATACAGAGTACAATCCAACAGCATTTTCTCATTCTGTGTTATTAAATGTCCTTTCATAATTTCTTCATAAACGATGGACCCAACACACTGACAAAACTTGCTCTGTTTCTTTCTATATTCCATAGATGCCAGTGACATTGTCATCATTCATTCTCACATCCTAACTGTCTCACTTTCCTTTCTGGTCTTGCACACCCTCTATTATGTCTTTTATAATGTGTCATTGCATTAAGAAATTAAAATGGGCTGCATTCTCAGAAACGTACACATCACATTCTAAGCATTAAAGTGGCCCTGCTACTTCCTAAATCCCTCAAAGAGCAAATCGCCAGATTTTTCATCAGGGCATCAAACAAGGCCATGTGAAAAAAATAGAGAATATGTACGCACACACACACATACTTGGTCCCCTTTGGATTGATACAAATAGCATCCTTGCCTTTTGTGTGTACTTGGAGCCTGACAGGAAATGATAAGTACAATCTCTTAACAAAATAAAAGTTAGGTCCAGCAACTTTCCTAGGAAAGCTTTATTGACCCAATATAAACAAGGCTTGTTTCTTTGTACATTCTCAAAACTGATCCTCTACACAATTTTCCTTTGGCCAGCTGCTATAGCTTGTCGAGGGACAACTCTGAAGAATATATTGCTCATCGTACTCAAGGGAACATAGGGGAATTTTCTTTTTCTATCTCCTTGATTCTAATGTCAGCTTCTTTTCCTATTGGCAATGATCAATATGATCCAAGCAATTTCCAGAGTCCATTTGAAATAGCCTTAGATGGAAATGGAATTTTGAACATAAGTGCTAAATTCAGCCTACTTGGACAGCATGGTTACTGCTCTTCTTTTTGCCCCTACCATAAGCCTCACCCCAATAACCTCTCAACAATACATACTCCTGTCTTTAGGTACAGCACTAAAATTGTATCCAGGATGCCAAACTTCCTTCAGGTCCTCTGACTTTTTGTTTCAAAGGGCATTTCTGCTTCATTTCAAGTAGTCCTTTGCTTCACAGCACACTTATCAACCTCCAGACACTAGAAGAGAGCCCTTTGAGCACTCAAGAGAACTGACATTTCAGAGAGAAGCTGGTACTAAGTGGCTTTCCTTAGTGGAATTTCAAACAGCTCATCCAGAAGTTCACATTTTAGCATATTTTTAGGATGAACTATTGACAATAGCTTCCACATAGAGTTCATTCTCCCCTTTTGGGGGTCAAGAACTGGGACATAAAGAATTATCATTGTAAGAAACTTCTAGTGTGGAAGCTCCCTCTACCAATTCAGATCAGCAATTTAATTTTTACACTATAGTTTTAGGAATTTTTTGAGTGGAGGGAGGATTGAGAGGCAAGATTAATTATCCAAGGTCATCTGGCTATAATGTAACAGAAACAGAATGAGAACTTACAGTTTCCTGACTTAGAGGTCAATTTTCCATACATTATACAATGCAACTTCACTATGTCTCCCAATATATATTTAATATATAATGATAATGATGAAGATGTTCCATACAGACTACTTGGAATGCACTTTTTATGCATCTCTGTTTCTCTCTCACTCTGTATCTCTTACTCTCTCTGTCTCTGTCCCTACCTCTCTGTTTCTCTGTCTATCTGTCTTTATGTCTCTGTTTCTATCTCTCTTCTTACTCTCTCCCATCTGTCTTTTTGTGTGTGTTTCTGTTTTTCTCTTCTGTCTATGTGTATGTCTCTGTGTGTATCTCTATGTCTCTTTCTGTTTACTTACACACACACACACACACACACACACACACACACACACACACCATTCACCATTTAACCTCAGCAAAATAACTTCCTCTTCCATCTTCTTCACCTGCTCCTCCATCTCCTCCAACTCTGCCTTCACTTCATTTACCTCCTACTCCTTCTCTTCTTCCTCCTTTTCCCTCCTCCTTCTCCTAATCCCATGCCTGATCTATAGGATAGTTTTGTTTTGACTTGCTCCCTCCTTAGACAATCTTTAGTTCCAGAAATCCCCTAGCCTCAGCCTCCCTTTAAAAACTAGGATTCTATGTCTGTTCACCCATAACCAGCTCTGCCCAGACTGTTGTTTTCTTGCTTATATAGATCTTAATTGCTCTTCAGGTTCTAGTTCTAATCCCACTTTGGAAAGCTTCCCCTGACTTCTTTATTCCCTAAATATCTATTCTGCTCATATGTGTATATCTCTCCTTTGACACTTAACATGAGGATAATATAAAATAATAAATGCTTAGTTCATGGGTGTACAGTATGAATTGTTTCTTTCACAGACTATAAGCCATTCAGGATAGGGATTGAAACTCTAAAGTGAGACTCACTTTACCTCTTTGCAAAGCTACAATTAGATATTATTGCCCCCTTGCAAAAAGCACTAAATATGCCTTTGGGAAGATAAATGAATTCATTTTGGTGTTGGGAGACATCATAAAGCCACTTCTAGAAAGCCTAGAGGAATGGATAGAAGTATGATACCTAAATAGGGAGGAGTTGATCTAGAGTACAGCCATCATGGAAAAGAAACTTCTATTTGGTAGTCTTTTATTTTAATGACCTGCTAATTGAGAGGTAAACTTACTTAGCTGATAATGGTATAGGCTTGGATGTTGGAAATGCTGGGTTCAAATCTCACTTGTGGTACCACTTAAGAGTCATGTACTTCTAGGCAAGTCGTTTAAATTTTATGTGTCTTAGGTAACTTTCTAAAATCTGTTAACTAAATCACAGATGGAGTATCATTTTACATTTGTTGATTAGAGTTCCCACACCAGGGGCTCCACAGGCTGGGAAGAAAATCATAAATCACTTCTTTATTTACCTATGTTTTAGCTAACTAGACATTAACTTCAAACGTCTAAGGTTTTGAGGGACTAAAAGTATTATTAATGTCCCTCAGTAAATTTCAGTGATCTTGAATCAAGTCCCAGTTGCTTCACTTTAATTCCTATATTATTATACCTCCCTGAGCCTCAGTTTTTTCATGCTTAAAATGGGCAGCCTGAGCTAAGTGATCTCCAGGGTCCATTCTAGCTCAACACTGGTATCTGATAAATGCCTGTTGAATTGGAGAGAATCAACCTAAGGTCAGAGCAAGAGACAGTCTGTGTAAAACTAGCAGAATCCAAATAATGGGAAATTGAATTCATCCATTCTTTAGGGGATAAACATAAAGGTCTTCATGGCAGCTGGGGAGCCATCAGAGATCCTTGGAAAGCCAGAAGATTATCCTACCTGCTTCATTGCCATCACTCTTAATAAGCAGCAGCCAGCACAATAATGAAATGGCATTTGATGGACAACTCGATATCGTCCCCAGAGCCTTCAGTAGAAGAGATTTACTAAAGAAAAAAAATAAAAAGGAAAAATAAAAACAAAAATTAATAACTAGACTTTGCTGAATTTATGTTTAGGAGAGTTCAGAGGAGACACTATGATTCCCACAGTCAATTCAACAGTACTCAGGAGTGAAAAAGAATTTAGAGGAAAAAAATTGAATCATGCATATGGAACAAAGCTTTAATTATTAGAATTTCTCCCGCTTGCTGGTGGCTTTTGTCAAGAAGGCGCCTTTCGAAGGCTCTGCTTGTGCTCCTGTTCCCATGACAGCAGCCTCATATTTCACCGAGGGTTAGCATCTCTTTTCTGCTCCACAGTCACTGATTAATGCTCTGACCCATGACCCATTAACCCCCCAGAACAACAGAACATTAGACAAATGTCTGTACTGCCCCAGAGTTTAAATTGGTTTAAATAAGGTCTTTCCTGTTCAGGATTTGGGAATATTAGGTCTTAATGATTTGTTTACAAGAAAAAAAAATACAACCTCCCACTACCCCTCACTTACCACCTTCCCCATGCCTCAGCTTTCTCCCCTGTACTAAGGAAAGGGGAACCCAAAGACCTATAAAGCTAGTCACTCTCTCTTCACATACACATGAACCAGAAAGGAAAATTAATCACTTGCTTGTTTCTGATTAGAACCAAAAATATCCTGCAGAGCAACTGCCAGTTAAGTCTAACTGAATGAGGAGGGAGTAGATAATAATGATTTAAAAAAAAAAAAAAAAAAAGCTTTATCCATTTTCCACCAGAAGAGAAGGGCAGGACACCTCCCACATACTTTATACTTCTGCAGGTGCAGAGCAATCTTGGGGGAAAGCCAGATTCCTCAAAGCTCCTGTGGCCCCTGACAGGTTTGAATTCATCTGAAATCACAATTATTATTTTCAATATTCTGTTATTATCATTTTAAATGTTAGGTGACAAAAATCATTCTATGTAGAATTATAATTCCTTTCTTTCCATCAGGTGGACATATCCTAAGGGTAGGACCTAAAGTTGCTTCTGAAATGAAAGGATCAGAATGATCTGATGCTAAGAGTAGGTTTCTAGGGAGTAGGTTTTTCATTGATGTTAATGCCAGTGAAAAAGAAATCAGGTCAGTTTCTAATCAGCCGATTTCAAATGATTCTTTACCTGAACCTCAATCCTAGATAGTCTGAGTTGGAGAGGGGAAAAAAAAGATAAGGAAAACACCAATTTGCTATTCTAAAGGCATAGGTCACCAATTTATGGTCCCTTCCCCTCCCCTCCCACCCCCAAATCAATCAATACTTCCATCTCTATTTTTAAAAAAGGAGACTGGGCTAAATGGGAGGATTTTTATCTTTTTGTGTCATGAATCTCTTTTGCAGTGTCTAGAGAAGCTTGCTCAGACTAAGGCTTTTAAATGCATAAGATTACAAAAGAAATCAATTGTTAAAATACAATTATTTTTTAAAAGTTTAAAAAATAAGTTCATGTGCCCCAGGTTAAGATTGTGTCTAAGGTCTCTTCCAGCTCTGACAACGTATAATGTTCTAAGTAGTGACTGAGCATAGATGCCACAAGACAATATACCATGAGGGGTTATCTGGTAAATAAGACACACAGTCCTTGCCTGAAGAAACTACAGTCTAGCTGGGGAAATAAAATACATACACACACATGAAAATTTAAAATATAGAGTCATATACAATTAAGTGCTAAACTTGTGATGTCCAAGTCATACAAGACCTCAAAGGAAAGAGAAATGAATAGTAGCTATCTTAAAGGAAACTTCATCAAGAAGGTAAGCAGAGTAGGTAGAATTTGACTAAACAATTACCAAGCACAATGGATAAATAAGATTTAAAATTATATAAAGCTTGTGATTGTTGCTGTTAAAAATACAGTCCTAGGCTGCCATCAAAGAACTATGTCCTAGAGGAAAGGAGATAGTGGTCCCATTGAATCTGACCTGATCAGACCTTTTGAGTCAGACAACAATCTGGAGTATTACATTCATTCACTTTGGGGCTTGGTATATTGAGTATCAGCATGGTATAATGTGGGAAATGTTGTATTTGTAGTCAGCAAACACCTGAATGGAAATCCCATCTCTGATATTTACCTACTCTGTGACCAAGAAGTGCTTAGCAAAGGTTAAGTCTCCAGGGGTCCTCAAACTTTTTAAATAGGGGGCCAGTTCACTATTCCCTCAGACTGTTGGAGGGCCGGACTATAGTAAAAACAAAAACTTCGTTTTGTGGGCCTTTAAATAAAGGCCCAAAATAAAGAAACTTCATAGTCCTGGGTGAGGGGGATAATCGTCCTCAGCTGCTGCATCTGGCCCGCGGCCATAGTTTGAGGACCCCTGTATTTTAGACCCTACTATGTAAGATTTGCTGTAAAAATCAATAATATAAATATACAGAAAATATTTACAAACTTTAAAGCAAAACTAATAAATTTTAGTTATCATTATTGAGGGGGTTTGGGGAGGCAATAAATGTTAAGTGACTTGCCCAGGGTCACACTGCTAGTAAGTATCTGAGGCCAGATTTTAACCTAGGTTCTCCAGATATCAGGGCCATTGCTGTATCCACTAGCTTCTCCTTGTTAGCTATTATTATTGATACACAGATACAAAGGCAGGAATAAACATTATGTGTCTGGCATTGACTAGAGCATAGATTCTTAAACTAGAGAGAAATATAAGATAAGGTAGAAAGGGTCAACTTCATGCAGCTGTAAATACTAAAAAGAGTTGTTCATATTTAAGTCTCCTGACAGCAAAATGATCATTGAAGGTTGTGTGCAAAGGCCTGGCAGGATGGACAAAATGATCTCTAAGAGGTTCTAAAATTCCCACTCTAAAATTCTTTGAAATGATCAAAGTCTCTGGCAACATTTGCCTAGTGGTCTATAAAATAATCTTAACTGTTTATGTTGCGAAAGATATAGAGAAAGCTCAGAAGGCACCAGGAAATCCTAGAAATCATGCTTTGTTGGCATCCTGGGGATTTGGATACAACCACATTGCTCATATGTATACCTGTATATGTAGTGGCTAAAGTGCTAGACTTGGAGGAAGAAAAGATCTAAATTCAAATCTCTCCTCACTTACTAGTTGTGTGATCCTGGATATATCACTTAACTTCAATTTCTTCACGTGTATAATACCGCCTATCCTGTTGCCTTTGACAGGCTTGAATTCACCTGAAATCACAATTATTATTTTTGTTATTCTATTGTCATTTTAAAATGTAGGTGACAAAAATCATCCAATGTAGTATTGGAATTCCTCTATCCCTATCACTTGGCCAGATTCTAAGGGTGGGACCTGAGGTTGCTGCTGAAATGAGAATTACACATGGAATGAGATTATACATGAAAAGTATGTTACAAACCTCAATTTCTTCATCTGTATAATAACACCTATTTTAAAGTTTTATTGTGGAAATAAAATGAGATTATACATGAAAGCATATATTTATATATGTATATATAAAGAGCACTATGAATGTTAGCTTATCACAGTGTCTGGCACAAAGTAGGCACTTAATAAGTGGGGTTTTTTGCTGTTGTTGTTGTTGATTTTGTTACTAGGTACTTTTCATTCTCTTCGTGATATTGAAAAAGATCAAAGTCTGAATTCTCTTAGTGATCTCGTACTGTAAACTGTCCATTTTACGGAAGAGAAAATTATTCCAAAAAGTTTAGGTGATTAGTCCAGAGTCATAGAATCAGAACAACTGACCCAGAGAAGACACCTTTCTCCTAAGGAACAGCTTAGACTAACCAGTTCCCATTCTGATACCTTCCAGGAACTGTCCAACAATATCACTCAGGAGGGCTAAGCAATGATGGAGAAATAGGAACCCTGGCCTAATGAGAGAAAGGTGATTGTGTAAGGCTGATTTAAAAGAAAGATGACATAGCCTCTTTACTTCCTAAATCCTTTCTTCTCATACCTTTTAAAGATCATTTATTAGGGACTTATTCTGTAAATAGCACTATATTAGGCACTAAAAAAGAGCAATACACAATTTAGATAAAATGTGATTCCTGCAAAATTTAATCACATAATTTTGGAAATACCTATAGAAGAACTGTACATGTTTAACATATCTTGATTGGATTAACATATATTGGAGGGGTGGGGGAAAAGAGGGAGAAAATAATTTTGGAACACAAGGTGTTGCAAGGATGAATTTTTGAAAACTATGCATATGTTTTGAAAATAAACAGCTTTCATGTATATATCCTGTAAATAAAAGGCTATTAAATTAAAAAAAAAAAAGAAAATAAACAGCTTCAAAAAATTTATTAAAAAAGAATTAAATCACAAAAGGTTAAGAGAACAGGACCAAAAGAACTAATCTGCACCTTCTCATTTACTTGTGAAGCATCAGAGTTTTAGAGAGGTGGAAAAGACCCACCCAATGCCCTGAACCAAATCAAGGCAGAGCCAGAACTAAAATCTGGATCACCTCACCCTCAATCCCAGTTTTGCTGTGTTTTTATTGAATTACTATCTTCCCGCTGACCAAAACTCTGTGTTCAGAGCAAAAGGAGAGAATAGAGGCAAAATCTGAGACCTGACAGAAATCTTTATTCTCAGTTGACGCTCTACAAATTGGCATTAGATAAGATGAGGGCCTGGGAGAGAGGAATGATGTCCAAAGAATTAATTGGTGCTTTGTGAGAAGTTGAGGTGGGAGCATGGGAAGGATTACTTTGCTTTCCTGGATACAAGTGCGCTCTTAAGAGAAAATAAACCATACCAAATATTGTCCGGTCCCACTAAGAAAGGGCTTGAAGAGGTTCGTCTTGTCCTTTCCTTCTCTTCCCTACAGCACCTCTCCACCCACTCCACCCTCCCGGACCCAGATCCTCGGAACGTCTGAGAGCAGAAAAGACATGAGCGCATCAGGTCCCCAGTGCGTGAGCCGAAGCCTGGGGGAGGAGGCGATGGGTGGGAGGAAGGGAGAGACCGAGGAAGGAGGGTGGGAGAGAAGGAAGGAAGGAAGAAGCGAAGGCAAGGAGGAAAGGAAGGGAGAAATGGAGCCGCCGGTCACAGGCTAGGCGCTAAACTGGGCGCTAAGGGAGGGAGGGGTCAGCCTCGCCCATCCTTCCAGGGCGAGGGAGGGGGAAGCCGCAAAGGCTAAGCGTTTCCCAGCGCCAGCTCCCACCCCATCCCAGCTGGCCAGCGTGGGGTTAGGAAACAGAGCGTTACGGGGCGCCTCCTTCAGCCTTGTCCAGGACCGCAGCGCAGGTCCAAGCCGGGTAAGTCCGCGGTGCGCTCCATTCCCCGCCTACCCCCGCTCCCCCAAACCCGGCGCAGACCAGTCAGGAGCCGGAGCCAAAGCTATAGACAGAGCCGGAGCCGCCACGAGCTGGCTGCCAGAGGTTGGGGCCAAGCTGCGTAGTGCCTGGTAGAGGCTGTTTTAGGTAGGAAAATCCTTCCCCCCTTAGGTCCCAGCTCCTTCTTTTTCAGTGCTTGGACAGCGCCCTGGGCGCACTGCGTACGCAAGGATCCAAATCTTTAGATCGCAATGTCAGAGCTGGGTGTACCATGGAGGAAGGGGTACAATGACCAGCTGGACTGGCATGATATTTGGGTTGGGCACGGGGCACAGGAGGTAGAGGACGAAGAGATTTGGTGATCCCCACCCCCCCTTTGGAACTGGCAGCGCTTGGTAAAGCGGTTTGGAAAGCTCCCAGACAAGGCAGAATATTCGGGATTGGGGATCATTGGAAGATAAGGAGAATGGGCGGATGGTAGGAGGAGGAGGGGGAACCTCATAAGGAAAGCTGGAATATTCCTTCCAAACCATGTTTTTATCTGCAGGGTTTTAGCCGGCAGGGAAAGAGTTAAGACACTTGCAGTTACAAGCCAAGCAGGGCAGGTTGGTGACTCCCAAGTGGTCCACCCTGACTCGATTTCCCTGACAGATGGACTCAGTCTTGTTCCTACTGTGGTGTTTGGGGAAACGATTACAAGTGAAATTTGAAGGCAGTACTGGCTGGGAGCAGATGCCTTCTCGAGATCGCTTCTACATACATTATCTGTGCCGCTGGTCACCTGTACAAGCTCTGTAGAACAAGGCAGCTTATGGCTTTCAAAGATTTCCCATTTCAATCTTACTCCCTAACTTGGCCTTGCAATTGAACCAGTCTTAGTTATCTTTCCTTAAGTGCCCTGTTCTGCTGTAACGTTCCCTCCTCTATCCTCATTTTCCTTTCTTGCATATAGTTCATTATCTGACCTCACTTTTGTCTCCATACTATTCAATATGTAGAAACTTTAACTGATGACTGCAGAGAGGGTACAGAGTGTGGCAGGAGATTTCTCATTGTCCTAGCAATACCTATTCCTGCCACATGTGAATAACAAAATTTGACATTTGTGCCTTTCTATGTTTTTCCAACCACTTTCATATCCATCATCTCACTTGATTCCCAATACATCACTGGGATGGAGGTTGGACAAATGTTAAAACACAGAGTTTCATCAGTGAACTAATTCTGATTTGCAATTGTTCAACATTTAGATTGTGTTTTATGTTTTTTTCTAAAAACAAACCCATGAGGTTAGATAGAGGAAGTACTATTATCCCATTTAACAGATGAGAAAACTGATATAACAATTTAGTGGGGAAAGCTCTGGATTTGGGATTTGGAAAACCTGAGTTTGGATTCTGGCTTTGTATGATACAATAAAAGAGTACTCACTGTGACAAAGGATAGAGTGGATTTTTTTAAGTGGGCTGATGAGGTCCCTTCCAGCTCTCAAATTTGGTAATTCTATGACCTTCTTAATATCTGAGTGACTTTAAATTTGTCATTTAATATCTCTAGCCCTCATTTTTTCATCTGCAAAATCAGAAGATTGGAACAGATATCTTCTAAGATCTTTTCTATCTCTAAATCACCAAAACTCTAATCCTATACATTCCATGCAGTCATACAGCTAGTATCAGACAAACTAATATGAAAGCCAGGGTACCTATTCCATGTTCCTTCTACTATAGGATGTTGGAAAATTTGACCAACTCTTCACATATGTATCTTGCATAGGCAAAAGCCCAGAATACTTAGAATTCCTCAATCATATCTTCAAGGGTGACCCTCAAATTAAGAATATTTAAGAGAAACCATTCCATTGAGGAATAACCAAAGTAAGCTCAGCTACTAATGAATGTAAGCAAGAGGATAAGAGAGGCTGTCTGCCTCCAGTCCTTTGGAATGGCCTCCTCAGAATTCATCCTCCTTTCTCACTGATTTAATTGGCACACCATATGTGCTACCTCCTGCTTTGTAATAGATTAGGATTTGCTTTAAAATGTCTAAGGCAGGAGGCGGGGATTTTAGCCTTGAATATGAGGCGGAATCATGGAGGTGGCCCTGAAGGGAGCTTTGTCATACCATAAGAAGAGAGTAAGAACCTCTGAAAAAATTATGTAGTCAGAGAACTTCTTTGGAGTCTGCTGCTTACATCTTTTAAATTCTTTCCTCTATTCTTTAGAAGCTCAATTACTCCATGTTCAACTTCACTTCCCCTTCCAGACTTGTTCTGTTCGTTGACACTGAGATCTTTGAAATTGGTAACAGCTTAAAACATTTATTCTCCTATCCAGGAGCACTGCTATTGCAACCACAATGAGGGATGAAAACCCAGGACTCTGCTGGTAGAATTCCAGTGATCATCCGGCTAGTGGAGGTTGATTTTGGCAGGGGGAACAATAGTTAAATGTTTTGGGGTGAATTCTCCACCACCCTTTCCCCAGGGCAAACTTTCACCCTACCCTTTGACCACCTCTCTAGGCAGTGACTAGTGCCATGCCAAACATGGCCTAGAAGCCCTGCCTTTAATCAGAGAGAGGAAGATTTGCTGTTATTTCACCTATAGAGACAAGTTTCTGGATGGATAAGCTCAGGCAGATAGGCATATAATTTTTCGGGCTGTTGACAAGGAAAGGGGTGCCTGGGGGAGAGGGGAGTGAATGAGGAGGGGAGGAAGGAGAGAAAAAAAAGCTCAAAATAATTTCCTTGCTGTCAATTCTTCTACTTCACTGGGCAAGTTTTCTTTATACGTGTGTAGATTTTGTGAGGGAGTCTGGATCCCAGGGTAAGAATATTTCCAGATAGGCTGGAACAGTAAGAGGATGCAGCTGTTTATGGTTTCCTTGTGTTATCTGGGGCTGAGTCAGAGCTGGGGTCATTTGTTTTGGGTCTCAGGCCTTTTCTCAAGGATCTTGTGAGTGAACCCCACAGTTATCACCCAGGGGCATAGAAAAATGGGTTTCCGGAGACAGTTTTCTTTGCTTATTGGACTGAGATCATTGCCCCTCTTGTTGAAAAAATGACACTGTGGATATTTATTGAACTTCTCCAATTCACCCCTCTCCAATTTCTATCCCCCTTCTGTGTTTTCAAAAGGTTGACATCTGCCCCTGTATGATATATCTCTGATGTTACACAGAAAAGCTGGATTCTTGAGCCCAATGTCCATCATTTTGACACAGATCTAATTTAGAGGTATTTGCAACCTTGGGGGGGGGGGCGATAAAAAGATTAAAGAAGGTGGGGAGAAGAATCAAGTGCTCTCAGGCATTATTTTGAACAGGCCACCAATCAAATCCATAGAATCTCCTCCTTTGAAAGCCTTGAAAAATTGAGAGATTTTCTTGTTTTCTTGAGTGCTTTTTGGCTAAAGACAAGATGAGCAAGATGTTGTTCTTGCCAATCCTTGGATTAAAATGTTTCTTGCTTTCCTTAACTTGAATAGTCCTCAGAAAGCTCCAGTCTCATGACTCCAACTCTTGAGTTTAGATCAAATGAATGAAATATTTATTGAGTAGAGGATACCTTCCTAACCAAGTTGTTGTCAGACTGATGGATTTCAGGCACAGTCATTCTTAAAGACCATCTAAGTTATAGAGGGGCTGTAATCAGGAATACACACAATGACAAAAATCACACTCTTCAAGTATGGAACTACAAACATGACTGTGCCTAAAGGCTAAGAGATAAAGTAAAGTAAGAGCTAGAGGCTAGCTTCTTAAACTGTAGCTCACGACCCCATATAGAGTCTCATAACTGAATTGGGGGGATGCAAAATTATTATTTATTATCAGTAAATGTTTCATTTGTTTATTTTATAAATCCCTATGCCCTAGGGCAAAATTTATAAAAAATTTTGGGTGAAAAGGAATTGTGAGTGGAAAAAGTTTAAGAAGCCCCGAGAGAGAGGACCAAACTGAGGATTAGGAAAATCCAGATTCATGTTTTGCTTCTGACTTAGATTAGGTTTTCATAGGCAAAGCCTCCAGTGGAGGCAGTTTGCACACCCAGAACTTCCAAAATCAATGAAATCATACATTCCAATGAAGTCCAAGAGATGCTATGGATAAGTATCAGATTCCTTTCCTTAGAAGAGTTTGCAAGTTGTTTTCATCTAGACATGTGCTAGTAAATATTTAACAACCAATATTCTGAAAAGCTAAGACCTTAAAGTTTAATCTACATTATTAATGACATTTTCTATACCACTTCTTAAGTTTGGACAATCAACACAATTAATCAAGCCCTAATTTGTAACTTTGGCTGATTTCTAAGGTGTAAATGCTCACATTTATAGGAGAGCTAGCCCCTGCACATCCCTCTTTCATCACTCTGGCCACCTGTTCTCTCAAGTGTAAAATGAACAGCTTATAGGATAGATAACCTCCAAATCTATCTCTAACATTCTACATGGTCCTTGCTTTTCTTTGAGGTAAGTTATATTTTCATAGGGTATAGATAGCTAGAATGTTCATATATATATATATACATATATACACATACATATATTTATATATCTCTGTGTTTATATACACACATATATAATGTGTGTACATATATACATATATGTGTATATGTATGTATATTATATATATATGTATGTATGTAAATACTATAGAAGTTCAGAGAAGGGAGAGGGAGACTAGAGTGGATAACAAAGGCTATGGAGAATAACACTGTAATCTAGATTTAACTTGAAGGGGAAGTGGTGATGATGATGATGATGATGATGATAACTAACATATATGTTCAAAGTGCTTTGCTTATAGCATCTCATGCAATTCTCACAATAGCAGGTAGAGGCTACTATGAGGTAGATGCTATTATTATCATTTTACACATGGGGAAACTAAGACTGAAAGTTAAAGTGATTTGCCCAGTGATTTGCCATCTTATAAGTATCTGAGGCAGAATTCAAATTTAGGTTTTCCTGATTCTAAGTTCAGCATTCTATTTATTGTGCCATTTAGCTGTTTCTAGATATAATATGAAACTCTACATGGGCATTCCAGGCAGAGAGCGAGACAATGATGTGAGAAGTCTTATACATGGGAAATGTCCAAGGAATGTTTGTGGAACAAGCACTCCAGAATACTGGACAATCAGTTCTCTCTTCTTGCTTTTTGTTCATCTCACAAGGCATTGGCGTCATCAACCATTATCTTTTCCTTTACTTCTGGGCCCGCCTAAATAAACTCTCCTTGTCAAGGTCAACCCTTCTTTGATCTCATCCCCTGCCATTTATCCAACAGATTTTCCCAGTAATTCTATTTGTTCTTTCCCTATCTACTAGTTCCCTGCTACAGAAACATACACACATACACACACACACACACACACACACACACACACAATCTCCTTCATCCTTAAAAAAAAAAAAATCCTCACTTGATCTTACGTTCATGTAGTTATCACACTATATTTCTTCACGATTTCTCAGCCAAACTCTTAGGTTGTGTTAATTGGTCACTTCCACTTCTCTGCTCACTCTCCTGCTTCTGGATTCATGATTCAAATGAACCTTCTCAGTCCAAAGTTGCCATTGATCTAATGGCATCTTCAAAATCCTCATTTTTTAAAATTTTCCATGACTTTTGACACTATTGACAACCTTTTTCTCCTGGATTCTCCCTCCTCTCTGAGGTTTTATATCTGTCTCTCTTGTTCTTCAGTATCCTATTGTTGGATTATCCTCCATATCATAGCCAACAACTGTTGCTGTACTCCAAAGTTCTTTCCTATGCCTTCTTTTCTTTTTCTAGACTGTCCTCATCTATGAGTTCAACAATTATTTCAATGTTGTTGTTTTGTTGACCTCATTACCTTCCATGAGGTCAATGATCATTCCTGTGCTATTGACTCCCAGATCTATTTCCAATCAGTCTCTCTATTAAACTCCAATTCTTATTGAATATTACAAGGCTCATCATTTGCCCGTCCCAAACCCACTTTTCTTCTGGACTTCTCTATTATTATCAAGAATATCACAATCTTCCCAGTGATTCAGATTTGAAACCTTATGCCATCCTTGATTACTTACTCTCACTCACTCATCTTACATGTCCAATCAGTTACCAGATCTTATCATTCCTGTCTTCCCAGTATCCCTTGCATATAAGCTCTTGTCTTGGCTCACATTGCTACTAATTTCATGTGAGCCTCCATTATCTCTCATCTGGACAAAAGCAATAGTCACCTAATGGGTCTCTCTGATTCCTCTCTAATTCATCCTCCAGGTGATTGTCAAAATAAGTTTATTAAAGTATAAGTATAAAGTATTTTCCTCCTAAATAATAAACTCCAATAACTGCCTATTATCCCTAAAAGCAAATATAAACTCCTCTGTTTGACATTTAAAACTTTTTATCAATCTGGCCCAAACTTATCTTTCCAGCCAAATTCATGTCTGTTATTCTTCACACATGATTATTATTGTTTGTCCTTCATCTTCAGAGACCAACAACATCACAGGATGATGCTTTGATATTTGTCTGTGAATCTGATTTAAGTGAACCAGAGTTGCATAAAAATCATACATCTGATTCTCTCTTCCTGCATCATCAAAGTCCAGGGACAAGGCAAAAGTTAAGATGACTGAAATGGCCAGAGATGCAGTAGATGACCTTGGTGTCTTTAATGTCTGGACAAGCTTTTTGTGACCTTTGGAACAAATGGTTCTCATCCATTCATTCTACTGAGGGACTCCCAAGTAAGGGATGAATGCATTATATGGACACTAAAGGTGGGTGAGCAGCCCTGAAAAGGACTTGGCAAGCCCTCACATCAGAGATGCTCATCCTCCTGAAGACCCCATATACACTTTCACACGTGTTACTCCTGATCATCTGCATCCCCTTGCACTGTTTTTCTCCCACATAGGGAATTTGCTCCCTCCTCATTCTTGCCTCTTGGAATCCTTGGCTTCCTTCAAGTGCCACCAAAGAAGTTTAGAGAGAGTCATACTTTTGATCACAATGAAATGAGTCCTGTATTTCTTAATTGCACAGATAGAACCAGTAGTCTCTTAGGTCAGTCAGGCTGCCTCTGCATTATGAGAAGAGGGGAATCCTGGATTACATTCCCTGATCCTGACCTTGAGCAAAACATAACAGTTGCCCAGGTCACAAAGAAAAAGGATTGTTGCTATCATCTCACAAGCTAAGGACAAATGCCATAAAGGCCTTTGCAAATAGAAAGTACCATGGGAACAGGAAAAAAATCAGTCAATAGAGCAGTTTTCTGGAAGCAAAGACTCCATGGCCAAGCCTTTTCCAGTAACCAGCTTCAGACACAGCCCTGCTTTCATTATCTATTGGAAGGGAGGGAGTCATCCCTCCCTCTCTGCTTCCCTTCAGCCTCACAGATTCGAGGTCACCTGCTTGTCTCTGGTCAACATGGGACCTCTTCCCACCCCCTCCTCCCCAGTAGGAGCGAAGTGGCTCAGGCTCACATGTGAAAGATGCTGAAACTTTCTGCCCTTGCACAAATTCTTTTCAGTTTGTGCCCCTGAATAATACTCTCCTGTTCTCCTCACATCAACACTTTTGATTTGTTGACAGAAGCAGGTAGAAAATAACCATAATAAATAGCAGAAGATCAACAATTTTCTGCTTCTTTCTTACATTTCTGGGGCATTTCTTTTTTGTTTTCCAAAAGATACATTTCCTCCACCATCACTAAAATTAAGTTACCTCGGGGGGGGAGGGGAGAGAAGGATGTGGGAGTACATCCTGATGCCATCCTACTGTGGAAGCTCATTTTCATGGCAACTCTGTGTAGTTTCTCACTGCAAAATACCTTAACTCTTTACTAATCCAGGCTAAGGGACTCCCCCCAAAAAAGAAATCATCTACTTCCTCCTCTACCCTATTTTGACAAAGGGACAAATTTCTTAAATTCTTATTTATTATAATCATTCTCAAAATGTGTTCCCAAAAGATAATACTAGATGTGCCATGAACGGGCTTAAAACAATATTAGGGACAAAAATGAGCTAGAGCAGGGCCTCTTAAACTTTTTCCACTTATGATCCCTTTTTACTTGAGAAATTGTTATGCAACTCCAGGTATATAGGCATATAAATTAAACATTTACTGATAATAAATCATAATTTTGTAAAAAAAAAAAAACCCTTCAGTTATAAGACTCCATATAAGGTCACAAACCATAATTTAAGAAACTGGGGGCTAGAGAATGATATCATTGGTATAAGGAGTTCAGTGATAAGGAAGTTCTCTCCATCAGTGTAGGTTAGCAACTTTTCTAGATGTAAGAGAGTTTTCTGAAAGGCAGGTAGGTGGTGCAATGAATAGAGTACTGGCCTGAGTCAGAAAATGCTTAACTCAAATCCATTTACTATCTGTGTGACCCTGGACTAAAGGGAAGCAGAGAGAGAGGGATTCCTCTTGATTAACTTGGTTAATTGACAGAGGAGAGAGAGAGAGAGAGAGAGAGAGAGAGAGAGAGAGAGAGAGAGAGAGAGAGATTTAACTTTATTTTTTGTCTGATTTTTTTTCCTTGCGCAGCAAGAGAATTGTATAAATATGTTTCATATTAGATTTAATGTATATTTTAACATATATTGGATTATTGGATTGCTTGCCATCTAGGAAGGGGTGAGGGGAAGGAGGAAAAAATCTGAAACACAAGGATATGCAAGAGTCAAAAATTATCCATGCATATGTTTTGAAAATAAAAAGCTTTAATTTTTTTAAAGAAGAGAGAGAAGGAGGAGGAGGAGGAAAGAGAAAGAGAAAGAGAGACAGAGAGAGAGAGAGAGAGAGAGAGAGAGAGATCTCCCTGGATCATTGAGAGTTTAGGTGACTTGTCCAGGGTCACACAATTAGTATGGGTCATAATGTCTTCTTGCCTCTGAGACCTGTTCTTCATCCATTCTACTATACTGTCTTTCTCATTACTAATCTTTCAAACAGGACAGTATCAAATATGAATTACTACTTAGG
Organism: Sarcophilus harrisii; assembly: GCF_902635505.1. Taxonomy (NCBI): domain Eukaryota; kingdom Metazoa; phylum Chordata; class Mammalia; order Dasyuromorphia; family Dasyuridae; genus Sarcophilus; species Sarcophilus harrisii. Next base: position 604,515,577 of record NC_045427.1, read on the forward strand.
ACCATCAGCTTAGAATGGACCTTTGAGATGGACTAGGCCATTGGTATCAAACTCAAATTGAAACAGGGGTCTGTAATATACATAAAAGGGTCCTTGTGGGTCATATATTGACTGTTTTAAAAACATAACATGATCTATGTTTTGTTGTTTTGTTTTTATTTTGTAAAATATTTCTTAATTACATCTTAATTCTGGTGTGACCTCATTCAGGAGTGTCGCAGCAGGCCATACATTTGATACTTCTGATCTGGTCCAACCTGTTTGTTTTGCCCAAGGTCACATAGGTAGGAAGCAGGAGAGCCAGAATTTTAATCAAGTCCTCTATCACAAAATCCCATGCTCTTTCCACTCCACCACTCTAATGAGAATTAATAAAACACACCACCTCACCCGGCTATTATCTCATCAGAAGTAAATGATTGTTTGACTGATTACAGTTATAGCATCTTTCTTTTAACTCTATAGAAGGTTTTTCTATGGGATTTGTGAGACTGGATTCAGAGATAGGATAATAGCGAGTTCATGGATTATCATGACTCCTTGAAATTGGGAATATAAATTCTCATATCTTGAAAACTACTTACTATTGTTTTTTTCCTACTTAATTCAACAAAAATCCCAGCATGTTCAAGGTTCTGTGTTGAAGAATCAAAGGCAAAAATGAAATAATTTCTACCTTCAAAGAACTTAATCAGCAAGGCTGAAATGATCCACATAATAATAGATGAAGAGAAAATGTTCACTAGTGTCCTCCTTTATAGGGTTCAAGAGACAGTTCTGAAATCATTATTAAACATTCAGTGTGTATCATGCTTTTAACTTAAAAAATGTTTTCTTTCACATAAATTACCTACTTCATCAAGGCCTCATGACTAATCAATACAATTGGAATAAGATTTATTGGCCCCACTTTACAGATGCTAAAAGTGAACTTCAAAAAGTCAAGAGGTTTCCTTAGAGTTAAATAACTAGTCACAGAACTGAGTTTAGAGCCCTGTGGTCTGATTTCATATGTCTGGTCTTTTAAGAATAACAAGTGTAATTATAAATACTAATATTTATATATAGCACTTTTAAGCCTCAAAAAATGCTCTACATACATTATCTCATTTTATTCTCACAACATTTTTGCTGCTGATGCTATTATTATTCTCATTTTACAGATAAAGAACTGAGTCTAGAGAGATCTTAGCTTTCTTATTAATACCACACTGTGTCTTCAAGGTTAGGAGCCAGTATAGAACTAATATGTTCTTCAAAATCTGCGGACCTCCATTGTTAGCACCAAAACAAAGGTGGATGTGAAAATAGCATAGGAACTACAGCAAATAGTCTTGCCCAAATTCCCAGGTCAAGATGCTCCTAATGGTCTAAGAAGGTTTGGCTATCAGCTCAGCTGATTAAGAACCCTTTGCCATTCCTATAAACACATTCCAACTGGTTAGAATAACCCTGGGCTATAGACACTTGGTCTCTTTCTGCCTGCTTGTTCCTTGACAGATGACAGATGAACAATAAAACCTCAGTTTTGCAATGGGTGACCTAGGAGACCACTTATTTCATGTAGCTACAACCCAGTTTCTACTGCTTTCTAAACAGAATCCTTTGTGATTAGTACCCTTAAAATTACCTAAGCCCCAATCTCAAATACAGCTAGAGCTATAAAGAATCTTATAGACCAATCCCTCATTTTGAAAGTGCAAATTAAAAGAAATAAAGTAAACTGGTCCCATGGGATCAAAATCCAGGACTCTTGAGAGCCTTACAACTCAAGTTTTTATTGGAATTAGGGCAAGAGCTACTTAAGCAAGAAGACAGGATCAGAACAATAACTGACCCTCTAGCTATCATGCAGTTGATTTCTTTAAAATTAAGAACAGGTTGATATTAGATAAGCTAGTTCATTTACCTGAGCCTCAGTTCCATCATCTATAAAATGGTGGAATACAAGGATCTACAGTGGAAGCCAGTTTTTTATGCATTCCCATTCTCCCTTTCTAGTGCCATAATTCCCTTTCCGGAAACTACTTTCTCTCGCCCATGATAAATCTACTCATCTTATGTCTTAATTTTACTTTCAGCTGACAGAGAGATAATCTTGTTACCTCAGAGGTGGCTACAACTAAAGTTTTACCAGTCTTGGTGATTTTCTCATCTATAAAAGAAAAGATACTTAAAGGAAATATTTCATGAACTCTCTCAAGATAACTTTAAACATACCCAATCTTGATAATATAGTTGGGCAGCTTTTTAAGTGGTTGAATACTAAATCCAAAAGTAATTGATTTATAAATGAATCAGTGCCACTCTCTAGTTTCTAAGGAAAAGTCTTTAGTAAAATTCCACGGAGCTCTATCCTTAATTTTATTCTAGTTAATATTTTTATTTACAGTAATTTATTTCTATAAAATCCATCAGTAAACAAAGCTACTGGTGGATGTGAAGTATAAAACTACTACCAGGATACAAGAATCAGTATCTTATAGGATCTCATCAAGTGGGCTTGATGGAAAAATTAAAAAATGAAATTTAAAAGAGAAAAATGTGAAGGCATAGATTTAGGCATCAAAAAAATCAATTGAATAAGGTGTGGGATACCTGATTTTATAGTTCATAAGAGATTTTGTAATGTAATTGCCCTCCCCCCAAAAAAGCTAATATAATTTTAGATTTCTTAATAAAATGCAATGTATAGATAATTCAAATTGTTCAATCATTTTCAATCATGTCCAATTCTTCATGATCCCACTTGGGGTTTTCTCGGTAAAGATACTGGAATGATTTGCCATTTCCTTCTCCAGCACATTTTACAGATAAGGGAACTGAGGTAAACAGGGTGAAGTGACTTAACCCTAAATACACACAGCTAGTAAGTGTCTGAGGACAGATTTGAACTCAGAAAGATGAGTTTTCCTAATTCCAAACCCAGCACTCTATTTACTACACCACCTAGCTGCCCTTTAGTCTAGATTAAGAGAGATACTGATCCCAGTGAATCTCTCCCTAAACTGACTGAGTCTTGAGAACTGTGTTCAGTCCTGAGGGCCATAGTGTAGCAGTGACACTGACAACATAAAGAATACCCAGGGAAAGGTAACCAAGATGATGACAATCCTTAAAATCATTTCATATGTGATTCACTTGGTAGAAATAGAGATACTTCATTTCAAGAGGCTTAGAGAGAAAAATATTATCCTTGACTATTTGGAGGGTTATCATATGAAAGAAGGAGCAGACTTCTAAGGATAACTAGTCCTGGAGTAAACTAAGATATCTAGGCAAAAGCAGAAATATGTTGGAGTCATTTCTTATGGGCTCTTGAGATCTGATTGTTAAATTTTCACGTGAACATTTACATGTCAGAAATTGGGAAATGCTACAAGTCAAGGCTTACTTCATTGTTTTGTTGATTGACCAGATGTAAAGTGATAGAAAAAAACCTGAATTATATAAATTAAACTAGAAAGCGTGTCATGTATACACTTTTCTTTCCTTGAAGCACTAGTTAGGAAATGTTTATTACTGGGTAGAAGTAACTTGTTCTGTCTTGCCAAAAAAATAAAATACCATAATAAACATCAATGGGTGGAAAAGAGACAAATTTACAAAAAGCCAAAATATAAGCTTAATGTAAAGAGAGATTTCCTCACAATGAGAACAAAGTAGAATTGGCTCCTTTCAAAGGTTCTGTTCTCTTCCTCATTGGGCATCTTCAAATAAAGACTAGATGATTTCCTACAGCAGAGCATTCACTTGTCTAGGTATAGGCTAGAGTAGGTGACTATTGAGGCCATCGGTATTTCCATGTCATCACAGTATTCCTGTAAGTAGCTGATTCTCCTAGTGCATAGAAAATGTGATTCAGTTTGTGATTTGATTTACAAAAAGACAAATTACATGCAATTTTTCAGAAACATATTTTCAGTGTAAGGTAAGATGCAACCATATGTTAGCTCTGAAAATTGCTTCCCAGATTCTAGGGCACACAAGGTTGCAGTATGTATGAAGTTTGGAGATTGAAATTGAGACTTGGTCCCCAGAAGCATACACCTTGTGGAGGCGATGAATTACATCCTTGAGAGTATAGGACTATTTATTTCTTCAGCAGACATAGTGAAGCAGAAGCCATGCCAAACTCTGTCAGGCATGCAAATTTATCCACTGAGGTGGAAAAAGAAATAGCAGCAGACACACCTCCAAAAGTCAACCCAAAATGCATGAGGTCAGTTCTTCTCTATTGGAGAAACAAACTGCCACAGATTCCAGGGTTATTAATCTAAAAAGAGTTGGTCTGAATTTTATAACAGCCATTGCCTCTTAAGGCAAAGAGAAGATACAGCCACATGATTTTTTGTTGCATGACTGAGGTCCCAAGATCCAGTGAGACCACTAAAGTGGTCACAAGTGAGAAAGTGGGATTTTAGAATCCAGAAACATTGACCTTTGGCTATTGCTAAAGATTTCCTCCTATCACAAGCATTTGAGTCAACCAGTGCCATCTTCCCTAACACTTCAGGCAGGAGTTATATATCTCTAGTCCTTCTGTTTATTAGCAAGACCATTCCTCAATTTTCGAGTTTAATTAGATAAGCAGATGGAGAGTACTGTCAGCTTTTTCTCCACAAAGGTTTGTTTCCATGTTTATAATCATCAATCAATAATCATTTATTAACAGAGAAAATTGCTAAAGATACTAATATCAAAGTAGCATAACTCCTTCCCTCAATGAGCTTACATTCTACAATTAGTCATGATTTAAAACTAGAAAGGACATACAGAATCATTTAGTTAACTCCTTCAATTTACAGATTAGGAAATTGAAGCCCAGAGAAATTAAGTGATTTATCCAAGCTGATATGGTGAGTAATTGTGCGAGGATTTGAACCCAGGCCATCATACTCTAAATGCAACATTCATTCCACTGTATCCTGGCATTTTATTCTTTATTTTTTCTGAAAATGAGTAAGGACACAGCACTCCAAACACAACAAATTCCTGCTAGGTATGGAGAGTTACCAGAAAATACATTGAGTGATACAAACCAGTACCAGGGCAACATATATTGCCCTAGGAATGAAATAGGTTGGGCTGGGGAGCATGCCTGGAAACATCGCTTCCTCATTGAAACAATCGCAATCATGCTTTCTCCCAGCCAACAGAAGGTTGACTAGCAAGATGTGTAATTTTCAGTTACTAATTGTGATGCCCTGCAGCTTGCTGGGCTAAATATAGCCTCCGTTTTTGTTGAGTAGGTTAAAAAATAGAAGCCCATGTGCAGCTACAGAAATACCACTTGCAAAGAGATTGACAGAAGCAGACATGCAGGTTGTTCTTCTCCCCTCCCCTTCCTTCTCCATCTCTACTCCAAAAGCACTGATGTCCAGACACCCTGGCAACATGGGCTCTGTCTTGTCCTAATTGACTAATGCAGTGGGGTGAGATGGCACATTGTTGGCAGAATTTGCTAGGAAATCTTAGTAACAATGAAAGGGTGAAGAGAATATTTTTTTTAAAAAAAAGACTCCCCCCATTCTTCTCAAAAACAAAAACCCTCCACAGATATATTTAAGTCTTATAGCATTGTGTGCCGAAGGGGTTTGAGGGGCTCTGAAGAGCACATCATGTAAAAAGCATCCTCCAAAGATAACTTCTGTTCCCATCGTGGGCAAATGTGGCTTTGGCTTCATGGCTAAAGTCAGATTCCAGATTAGAAATTATAGAGATGTCACTGTTCCCCAATACATTGCCTTCCTAGACTTTTAGAGCTTTGGTGGGATTTTAGATATGGGCTCATTGACTTAGACCTAAAGGGTCTAGACCTTAAGAAGTCATTTGGTCCTATCTTCTCCTTTCACTTGGAGCACATATCTGTCATGGGCTCACTCTCCAAACCTTGGCTTCCACTAACCAGTTAAGTTTCCATTGTTCTATTGCTATATCTCCAGTTATAGTTCTAAGGCAACCCTGAAAGATTGTGGAGGCTCTCTCTCTGTCTCTCTCTCTCTCTGTGTCTGTCTGTCTGTCTCTCTGTCTCTCTCTTTCTGTCTCTGTCTCTGTCTCTGCCTCTGTCTCTGTTTCTCTCTGTCTCTCTGTCTCTCTCTCTGTCTCTGTCTCTGTCTCTGTCTCTCTCTGTGTCTCGTCTGTCTCTGTCTCTCTCTGTCTCTCTCTCTGTGTGTCTGTCTCTGTCTCTGTCTCTGTCTCTCTCTGTATATATATATCCCGGTATCATTCATGAGTGATAATTGGTAATTCTCCAATTAAACACAGCTCATTAGTGGCAGAAGCAAAATTCTTTTTCTGACAATACAGACGAAGGGTCTTTATGTTATACACACTGTATATATGCTATAGTGTCTGCTGCTGTATCATTGAAGATTATTTCAGTATAGGTGGCTATCAGTCTTTAAGCTTACAATTAAATGCACCATGCCCTGGGAAGAAACACTCTTTAGTTATCAGCTAGCATTAGTAAGGAATTAGTTGACAGTTGTGAGCAAATCCCTGGATTATTGAGTTCAATTCTGGGCATAATGGTTAAAGAAGATATTGATAAATTAAATAAAGCATAGCCACAGGATTGTGATCATAATAGTAAGGGGACTGGAGGCCCATTGAAGGAAATGGGAACATTTAGCCTGAAGAAAGGATGATTTAGTGGTGATATGATGTCTTCAAATATTTAAAGTGATATAGTGTAGAAGGGAGGGAGAATAGCTTGGTTTTGCTTGGTGCTAGAGGACAAAATTAGGAGCAGTGGATAGAAACTGCAGAGAGAGGCGTTTGGCTCTATATAAGGAACATTTTTTTTAAACAATTAAGAGTTGCCAGAAAGTAAAATGGGCTAAAATATAATGAGTTCCTCATTAGTATGAAAGCCAGAAAACCACTTGTCCAGGAAGTTGCAGAGAGGCTTCCGGCATGGGTACTAGTTGAACTAGCTTGCTTCTGAGGTCTCCTCCAATGCTGATTCTATTAGCAAGAAATAAACTTTTGAGAGGAGTGAAGAGGATAACAAGAAAATAGCAAGACTCTTGAAAGGTGGAAATGTCAACAATAATATTGGGACCCTTTTCAATAAACAAGATTTTTAGGACACATTTGGGCCAGGCAGCCTAAGCACAGGCCTAGAATGACTACAGATAGCTGAGACTGATAGAATATTCGCCAGCAGGCCACATTAGTGACAATCTTGAGACTTGAGCTTTCCATTCATTTGTTTGGGATTGAGTAAGGAGAAAATGGTATGACCTCTGTATAAACCAAGCAAGGCCCAAAGATAGGAAATCATAGGTCATCCTTACTATCTAGAGGGCATCCAGTGTATTCAAAAAAGCATAGAGAATTGTAGTATTAGAAAAGACCTTATAGATCATCTAATCTTATTCCCCTATTTGACAGCTGATGAAACAAAGATTCAGAGAAGTGGAAAACTTTGTCCAAGGTCAGACAAATTGCCAGGTCAAAGGTTGAGTCTAGACTCAGTGCTCTGATTCAACAAGCTGCCTCCATAAATGGATAAAAAGAGAAAAGAATGATTTTCTGTTGTTCTCAACCCCAAATGCTATTTATTCTTAAATTGACAGAATTCTATGGATTGAGGATTTAGCCTAATTTCTAGTGAAAATTTCTGAGTACAAACTTGTCATTCAGGACAAAAAAAATTAACATAATTTTTAACAGACCCAGCCAGAGCTGACATTCTGGAAGTCCCAAGTTCTGTTTCTTAATGGACCCTATAAAAGAAAAGTCACCATTTTAGACTTCACTTTTTCCAGCAAGAGTTATGTTAATTATCTCATGGCCTCATAAACATAAGGAAGTGGAAGTAGTCCTTCCACCAAAACAGAATAGGAAGTCCTTAGTAACTTTTAGTCTGAGAGCATTGACCAGAGGACCAAAAAGTAAAAAAATTTACCCACAGTCACTCAGCTAATATGTGTCAGTAGGAAGACTTGAACTGGGTCTTCCTTATTTCAAAGCTGGCTATATTATGCTACCTCTCATTTTTCAAACAACAAGCAACAAATTAAGTACTTGTGGCCTGAAGATGGTATTAATCTGTTCAGTGAAGAGTAGCAGACTATGTATGATGGGGAGTGGTCCCAGGAGCTAATTTTAATTGTTCTATGGGAAATGATGAGCAGGATGCTTTTTTTATTATTTTTTTTTTGAGCAGGATGCTTTCAGAAAAACCTGAAAAGTTCTCTATGAAGTCAAAGTGAAATGTACTGTACGCAAAGTAATAGCAATGTTCTGGGATGACCGGCTGTAAATGACTTTGCCATTTTCAGCAGTACAATGATCTATGACTATTCTGAAACTCTTATGAAAAATCATATTCATGACCAGAGAAGGACTTGATTGTGTCTGATTACAGATTGAAGCATTCTCTCTGATCTCTCTCTCTCTCTCTCTCTCTCTCTCTCTCTCTCTCTCTCTTTTCTCCCTCTTTTTTTAACTTTATTTTTCTTCAGTTTCTTTTTTCTAATAGGGTGGGAAAGCTATGTTTTCTTTTACAACATGACTTTGATTAATTTTTTTTAAAGAGCTAACTTGAATTCAGTTTCTCACTTGTCTGCCAAGTCCCTCTCTCATTACCATTCTCTGCTGAAGCTGCTAAGGGGTGCAGTGCCCAGCCTAGAGGCAGGAAGCCTTGAGTTTAGATTTAGACTTACACAAAAAGACCTGTGTTCAAATTAGAGCTCAGATATTTACTATGTGACCCTATGCAAGTCAATAAACCTTTGATTATCTCAGTTGTCTCATCTATCAAATAAGAACAATAATATTACCTACCTCCCCTGAGTTGTTGTGAGGATTAAGCAAGATAATATGTGTAAAGAATTTTGCAAACTATAAATGCCAGCTATCATTATTATTCTAACATAAGACTTCAATGAGGGCAGAAACATAATCAAGTAGATTGTCTGTATTGACTGAAGTCAGGATTATAGTTGCCTTTTCAACCCTTGTCTCCATGGGATATGTCCAACCAGAGCTGGTACAGCTTAATTGAAAAGGTTTGTAAGTGCTCTACATAGAGACAATCTATAATTAAGGTTTTAGCATAGGATGACACTGCAAACTGATAGCAAAGTAATTGCATGTTTTTTTTTCTAGAGTCAAAATAATTTATATTCCTCACCCAAGTACATTTAAGTAAATTGTTTGCAGCAACCTCAGCTGTCTGCATCTTTTACGAGACCATTAAGCAATCTCAGCCTTTCCCTATTTGCCTTGTTTTATTTACCAAGAATGGCTCTCCTATCCCTCTGGTCCTCTCAGAATGGAAAATAGGAAAAGTAAATAGACACATTGAAATTTGGAGGTGGGGGCCAAGAAGGAAAAGGAAATCAGCTTTAGGCAAAGACTTAACTGATGCCAAGGATAATATTGGGTGATACTCTTTATACAAAGTTTCTCTTCCAATGAATGACCTACAGGTTTCATTTCCTTTCTCTTGTAACACAACTCCATGCATTTTCCCTATCCCCATGCTGATGATCCCATAGAAGGGGAAGAAAAGGAAACGAAGAGAAAGAAAGAGCATTTATATAGTATCTACTGTGTATCAGGACTTTGTGAGGTTCTTTTTTTTTTTCTTTCTTTCTGTGTATACCCAGTACTTAGCATAGTGCCTGACACATAGTAGGTACTTAATAAATGTTTTTTGACTCACTAACTGACCCTACTAAAATATGAAATCCAGCCTTAGATGAATCAATCTTAGAACTCTTATCCCAAAGTTTTCCTGTTGGAAATAGCTTCTTAATATTGATCCTGAGCTAGGATACAGTCATGACAAACACTACTAGATCTAAGTTCTAAGGCTGCTTCTAAGTAGCTGTATAATGCTGGACCAGTGACCTTACCTCTCTAACCTCAGTAGTTGTATCTTCCATAAAATGAAGAGCTTGAATGAGACAATCTGTGAGGTCCCTTCAGTGCTGGAATTCTGTTTGAGGAATGGGGAAAAAAGGAGAGGAGACAGCTGAGGTTCCAGACTGTAGTTGTAATCTATGAACAAAAACAAATGAAGCCCTCATCTTAATGCTACAGCCACCCCATTCCCCCAGCCCTGTCTTCCTACCCCCCCAAGCATCTCCCTAACCCCCCTAATTTATTCAATTTATAAACAGATAGAGACCAATCCAATCAGAGTCTACTATTCAAAGCTCATGGGGCTGATGTTCACACTGGGTCTCTCAAGCATAGCTCCCCAAATGCCAAGCAAGAAGAGCTCAGCAAAAATAATCCTCATGGGGAGAAAGTGCTACAGAACCACTTTGTTCCTTACCCTTGGCCATAAGAGAGCACACATCTGGGAAACAAGCCTGATTAAAAGTATTGACTCAAATGGTTTTCAGGGAAAGGGGACCTTAGAGATTGAGTTTCACTTCTTAAAACAAGCCGTTAAGCAATTAAAGAGAATGACTCCAGTTACTCCACTGACCCCAATGTATACACAAATTCATAGGGGTGTAAGATAGAAAAGCTATCTATTGAGAACCTGTCATGTGCCTGGTATTGTGCTTACTGGTGGGTGGAGAGGAGAAGTATATTAGAGGTCAGATTTATATCCTCTGCCCTTATGACCTGGCCTGAGAGTCAAGGCTTACCACATGTGAAATAATAATGATTGTTTTAAGGCAAGATGTGTGTAAGTACTACAGTGTATTAGTTCAGATTGTCAGGTCTATGGGAGTTTAGAGCATATAAGTATCAATGAGGAGTGCAATAGCCAAGAAAGGTTACATAGAAGTGACATGTGAGCTGGGCCTTGAAGCAAGCTAGCATTTAAACAGAATGAAAAAAGACTGTGGTCTAGTTCCCAGCTTTTTAAACTGTGATTTAAGACCCCATCTGGAGTCTTGTAACTGAAAGTGGGAGTCATAAAATTATGATTTATTATCAGTAAATGTTTGATTTGTATATATATTTTATATACCTATATGTTCAGGGTTGTGTAAAAAATTTCTCAGGTAGAAACAAGTATTGAGTAGAAAAAAACTTAAGAAGTCCTAATATAGTTTCTGGTCCTGAGGACTTAGAAGCTAAAAGATGTGGGTTCAAATGCTGCCTCTATTATTACTATGGAAAAGTCTTATAACCTTAATGGGCTTCAGTTTCCACAACTGTAAAATGGAAAGAATGATATACACAATACCAATATCTTGGAGTTCTGGTGAGACTCAACTATATTATATACCTAAGGTGCCTTGGAAATTTCTGCTGTTCAATCTTTCCTGTCATGTCTGATTCTCTGTGATCCCATTTGGGGTTTCTTTGCAAAGGTGTGATTTATCATTTCCAACTCATTTTACAGATGAAGAAACCGAGGCAAACAGGGTTAAGTGACTTGTCCAAAGTCACACAGTAAACATCTAAGGATAGATTTCAACTCGGCTCTTCCTGTCTCCATAACCAGTGCTATATCCCACTTCACCACTCCACTGCTTTTGGCAGCTTTACAAGCCCTTATATAAATGACAACTATTATTAAGGGCTATTCTGGTAAAGGGCACAATCAGCATTCATGAAAGTATGGCCCAGGGTGAAGGAGACAATGAGGGAAGTGGGGATATTAGAATGATTAAAGAGGAGAATTCACTTTAAAGGATAATGAAAGACAGACTTGGAAGCTTCCACTAAGGTACAGCTTGCAGGCTTCATGATATGGGGTTGATGGACCATGGGTTCCCATAGATCTTTCAAATGGAGACCAATTTCTGGAAATTCAAGTAGGGGTCTAGCAATGGACAGTTACTATTGTGGGAAAATCAGCCTTGCTAATTTCAGAGAGGATCATTGTCAAAGGACTGGCTATACCAAATGATAATTTTATTTTTTTAATCACAACTCTTGAAACTTAAATAAGACATGGAGGAGTTGCCATCTGTGTCAGTAAAGTGTATCTACATAGATGAAAGATATCATGGATCTGACAAGTCCCATTAAGGCAATGTGGGAATAAGTGTAGGGGGAACAGATTAGGGAAGATCATGAAGGTCTGGCAGAACAATTCAACCTTGACGTACTAGGAAACAGGAAGCCACTGATGGTTTCTGAGTAGTGACCTAGTGAGAGGAGTGTTTAAAGGAAGATTAATTTCCCCTAACCCACACAATTTGCCTTCCTTTCACTTCTCTTAGAAAATCCCCTCCGGACCTTCAGACAGGTCTATAGTCAGCTCAAAATATAAGCATTGGTTGATTCAAGTTGTTTGGAAGTGAACTACCAATTGACTGGGTGGGTTGCACCTTGCTTGTCAGTGGTTCTCTCAATTGCTGATAGGCCACAAGTATGATTTGAAGGGCTCCAAAGGGAAGTCCAACCCCTAACCCAATACCATGACCTAACCCAATATCATGTTGTGATTATTATTTGTTCTTCTTTCTCAAAGAGGACACTAATATCAGAGAGGGGATGCCATGACGAACAAGTGAATTGGATTTAAGTAAGGGAAGGCTTGTACAAAGTCCCTTGCCTCACCTTTTTCCCTCCAGAGCTATCTAGATCCAATGGCCAGACATAGATCTGGATGACTGGAGATGGCCCTGGATACAGTGGAAGACCTAGGTCTTTTTAAGAACTGGGTACTGTACCAGAGGGAGACTATTAAAAACACTCCTCAGTTAATCTGCAATTTCTTTCCTAGATGACTAGTTCCTAATCAGAGAAGAATAAACATATTTTCAAGAAATTAGCATATCACTTCTGGGGCAGGATGTCTATAGCTGCCCTTATTTGTAGCAAACTCTCACCCCTGAGTTTTTGTGGTTCAAGTGAACTGAATATGTATTGATGTTTGAAGCCCTGAAACCACCAACAGATTACTCAGATTTCCAGCCTCAGATAAGATCTCTCTAGCCAATGTAGAAAAGGGTAAATTGCTTCTCTTCTGGTTGAACCTGTTGCATGCATCCTATTAAATTAGTTGATAAGCCCTGGTCTCTCCTTCACCCTTTCCTCTCCCTTCCCCTCGCCCAACTCCTCACTTCCTCCCCACCCCTACCATTAGCGCGTATTCTTCCTCACCTTCTATTTAACCCCTAAGATTGTGAGGGAGGGAAAAGATTAGAGTAGATTGGGGAGTTTTATATTCTTGTGATCTGCATTTCATCTGATTTTGGCCTGATTAGGTTTCAATTAGAGGGTACTGGCCTTTAATACCTTTCAGAGGGAAATACCACAAGAGAGTAAATAAGTCTTAGGGCATTATTAGTACATTGCTGCCTCCAAAGAAGGTGGAAACAGGTTGAAAGCAACCTGGCTCATGTGGGCTGAATGCAGTCTAGCCTGAAGGCAGCAAGAGGAAACTTTTAAGGTTCTCTGATCCTAAAGAATGATTGGGAACTAACTTAGGGAGCCTCCCTTTCCCTTTGTAAATAGCATAGTCCAACTAACATAGCATCTCCTCTAGAAGGGCCTTTCCTGAACACTTTCTTCAGTCAATCAATCAACAAGCAATTATTAAACACCTACTATCTTCCAGATATTAAGTGATGGAAATAGCCCCCAAAAAGGCAAAAACACAATCCTTGTCATTGAGGAGTTCAGGTTCTGTGAACAGCTACATACAAACAAGATGTATGCTAGATTAATGGGAGATAAAACCAGAAAGAAAACTGGCAGGGAAGGAGGGGAGAGAGATACTAAAAGGCCTCTTGCAGAAAGTGGGATTTGAATCTTGAAAGAAACCAGAGAAGCCAGAGATAGGAGGTAAGGGAACGGGGTAAAGAAGCAGAGCATTCCAGTTATAAAAGCCAGTCAGGGCAAAGACATTGAGATCACTGAGACTGAAGAATGACAAAAAAAAAGGGGGGGGGGGCAGTGTTGCTGAATAATAGATTACATAAAAGGATTGTTGGATTTTAGTCATTTTCAATCATCTGATTCTTTGTGACCCAGTTTGGGATTTTCTTGGCAAGGATAACAGAGTGGTTTGCAATTTTCTTCTCCAGCTGATTGTACAGATGAAGAAACTGAGTCAAATAGAATTAAGTGACCTGTAAGTGTCTGAGATCAGATTTGAATTTAGGAAGAAGAGTCTTCTTGACTCCAGGACCAACCAGTGCTCTTTGTCCTGGGTCATTTTGTCCTTACATAAAGTGTAAAAAGACTGGGTAGGGACAGGTTGTGAAAGGCTTTAAAAACCATTTCAAAGCTATTTGATCCAGCAGTTAAGTTTATGGGTACAGTGATGACAAGGTCAAACTTGCATTGAGGAAAGTCACTTTGGTGGCTGAATGAAGTATGGACTGGAGTAAAGAGAGACTTGAGCAGGTAGACCCCCAAGCAACTATTCTAATGGTCCAGCTTGGGCTGATGTGGGTTTGTACCAGGCTGGTAGCAGCATCAGAAGAGAAAATACACTTATTCAAGAAGTAGAGATGTTGTTCAATAGTATCCTACTCTTGTCACCCTATTTGAGGTTTTCTTGGCAGTCACTGGAGTGATTTGTGATTCACTTCTTCAGCCCATTTCTACAGATGAGGAACTGAGACAAACAGGGTTAAATGACTTGTCCAGGATCACACAGTAAATGTCTGAAACACATTTGAACTCAGAACTTCCTGACTCCAAGTCTGGCAAACTATGCACTGTGCTACCCAGCTGGACTACAGAAATGTTAAGAAAAGAGAAAAGATAAAATTTACAGTATTAAGTCTGTATCTTACTTAACTACAAGTGCTACTTAGCTGCTGTATCTCTAAACTCCCCAACTAGATTATAAACTCATAGAACAATGAGTGCATATGTAAATCTTCCACCCATTAAATTTTAAATTACTTGAAAAGAGAAACCATGTCTCATTCATTTTTTTTTACCTCCACAATTACCTAACATAGATTTATATACAGTAGGTGTTAAATAATATCTAATGAATAAATGAAATCTTTTTTTTTTCCTTCAGCACCTAACATGGTACTATAAACATGAGTGGTGGTCAATCAGTCCTTGGTGAATGAATGAATAAATGAATGTTTTTCTTGATTAAACTAGATGACATAGTGGATGGAGTTCTGGGTTTGGAATCAGGAAGATCTGAATTCACACATGGCCGCAGAGACTAGCCCTGGGACTGGGCACATCACTCAACCCTTAACTTCTTAACATTTAACTTACATTACATTAACTCACATTATCATTTACCACTTAACTTCCACATCTGGAAAATGGGGAAAACAAAAGAACCTCTCTCTCAGATTGTTGTAAAGTTCAAATGGGATAATCACTATAAAGTGTTTAGCCCAGTGCCAAACACAGAGTGCTATATAAATGTTAATTCTGTGTGTTCATATATGTCAGTAGATGAAGTCTGATTTCTTGGATTAAGAAGCATAGAGTTACAAAATGTTTGTGTTTAAAGGGGCCCAGAGCAGCTCTGCCATTCAGATTCTGTTACCAGACATCATAAGCAGTAAATGACCAAAGAGCAATCCTGGGCTTTGTCTGTGTGGGACAACAGGCAGGAGCAGAAGACCGAGTTTTGTTCTCCAACTTCAGCTGGTAATCAGCCCAAGGTCTTGGACTCCAGGGCTGAGGAGGGATTGGTGGGAAAGAAGTGGGAGCAGCTTCTTTGGCTCTCATCCCAAGACTCAATTCAGCCCTTTTCTTCAACCAGCATGTCTGACTCAGGCTCAGGCCCTTGTAAAAGCATAAAGTCTTGGGTTTGGGAACCAAATCATCTTTTACAAGGCATTAAGAAAACTTCCCTGTGGCTCTCTTAGGAAAGATTTCAAAGCATAGAAACTATGTTCATATTCTAAGTGTATATAAATATCTACATTATGCCCATTCCTAAGACATCAGATTAGTTAGGATGTCTCCCTAGGCTAGTATTCTCTGATTTATGAGAGGAAAAGATATGTTGTATGCAGGTGCAGAAAGACTTTGGAAATACGCAAAAGACACACAAACTGAGCTCTTACTCTAAATTCTTCCTATTGGAAACCCTTCCAGGGTGGCACTGAAATGAGTTCATACCAGTTCATATTCAGTTATTTTTTATCATGAGCTTAGAAATCAGTAAATGCTACGATGAAGGCTTGATTTATTGTTTCATTTTTTTTAGACAAAGTGATGGAGATAAGAGTTAATAATGGGAAAAAGTATGTCATGTATGTAGTACATATTTGTAAACAAATGTATATGTTTGGATGTATATGTGTTTATAGGTATGTACACACATATATATACATATGTATATATGAGCTTGTTGTTAAATATTTACCAATATACCCCTTTCCTGTCTATGTTTTACTCTAATTTTCTAAGGTAAAAAGCTTAGGCTCACTGGCATTATTTCTTCTCAAAGATAGGTATGTAGCTTGACACAGCTACTAAAATAATCTTACACATCCATGGATCATAACATGGGTCAGAATACTTCCTTAGTTCCTTGTTATCTAGATGTAGGTGCCTTAGAGACAGGACTATGGAACACTGACTTTGGAAATCAAAGAATCAAACAGCTGGAAGAAATGCATCCAATAAAATCCAATCCAATAAATATTTATGAAGTACCTACTGTGTGCCAGACACTGTGCTAAGTGCTGAGGATGCAATAAAGAAAAAAAAAGACTTTCTCTTCCCTTAAGGAGTTTATAAGCTAAAGAACTTCAAAGACACAAACAAAAAAAGATAAGAAAGTATGTGGGGGAGATCTGGGGATGAGGGGCAGTAAGGGGATAGCTTGTTTTATGAAGTTGAAACCAGGCAGAGTAACAGAAGAAAAGTAGAATGAGTGAGAGTCCAAAATACAGTGAGTCTATAAAGAAAAGCATTGGGAGGAATTTGGTACTTCACCCACTAGGTCACCAAGTTGAGGAGGCCGAAAGAAAGGGTATCAATCAAGACTGAATTAACAACATGGTGTAAAGCTAGAAGTAATGATCTTCTCCTGCAAGGGGCATCTTAAAGCAAGGCAGTAGATGCAAAGTAGAAATCTTAGAAGTCTTTTAGTGCAACTCAAGCATGATCAGTAATTCCTTAAATGACATTCTTAATAAGTAGTCATCAAGTTCTCCACTTATAAGATCTCTAGTGTTGAGAAAACCACCATTTCCCAAAACAACTTATTCACCATGATTAAGAATAAATCTTTCCCTCTATAAATCCAACCATTTTCCCCTCATTCTTTAGTGTGGGACCATGCAAAAGAAAGTTAATTCCTGTTCCAAATGAAAGCTGTTCCAATAATTAAAGACATAACATGAATTTTCTCTTCTCCACACTAAACATTCTTAATGTCTTCATCTGATATTCATATGAGAGGACTCCCAGTGTCCACACAATTCTTGTTATCTCCCTTGGACTTGTCCGGAAGTAAACACAATATTCCAAATCTTGATTAACCATGGTACAATGAAATAGGACTATGACTTGTCTTATTCTGGATCTTATTCCTCTCAGTGCAGTCCAAAATCACATTTGTTTTATGGAAATCCTGTTGTACTGCCGATGGAATATTGAATTTAAAATCCAATAGAAACTCTCAGCTTGATCTCTCTCATCGTAAATTACGTTTATCATTGTCATATCTTCTTGATTCTTTGAACTCAAATGAAGGACTTTACATTTATCACAATTAAATGGCATTTTATTAGATTCAGCTCATTAAAGCTTTGATAAATTCTTTTTACCCAAATGCTACCACTTAGCATTTGTTATCATTTCCATTTTAGTATCAGGACTTGATAAGAATGCCATCTATGTTATCACACAAGTCACTGACAGAAATGCAAACAAGTATAGGCCAGATACACATCCCTAGGACACTCTGCTAAAAACTCTCCTTCAAGTTCATAGTTTCATAGAATTTAGAATTGGAAGAAAGATTAGAAATCATCTAGTTTAAACTTACTTGTTCCACACATGAAGAAATGGGTGTCTAGAGAAAAAAAAGAAACTTGCCCGTAGCTAATAAGTAACAAATTTAAGTCTAGCATTGAGCATTCCAAATGTGATATTCTCTCTATAAATACACACTTCACTTTGACTAACTAATTGCTAGATTTTGGGTCACTCAACCAGTTTTGAATCCACTTAAATATATCATTGATTAGTCTTTACCTTTTTTTTTTTCTGCTAAGATATATATCTTAGAGATTCAAAAGGATAATATGAAAGACTTGTACAATGGTTTGGTTAAATATAAATATACCGATTTTCTTCCATTTTCCTGATCTACCAGTCCAACAAATCAGTCAAAGAAAGAAGTGAGTTCGGTGTACAATGTCTTTATTTTGTGAAGCCATTCTGGGTCATAGTAATCACTGCTTTCCTTTCTAAATGTTCATCTTTTGAATAATGTGTTCTATAATACTATATCCCTGATTAGCCTCAATTCTTTCTAAGCTTTAGTCCTCTGGAACTTAATATTATAAGACAGACCTTACTTTTTTTGTATTCATTTTCTTTTATTTGATATTGCTTCCATCTTCTGTACATGCCATTTTATAATCCAAATTTGTGCACACACTTTCTATAGTCCTCCTTTCTTCCTCATGGAAACAATATGCATTCATGCTATTAGTTCAAGAGAAATGGGAAACTTTCTAAAACTTAATCCTGACTTTCCTTACAAAATTTTAGACCACAACATCCTAGTTTTCCTTTCTTGAAATTATGAAATATGCTTTTATTTCCCCACAATATCCACAGCTTTCCTTTCTTTCTCTATGGCAAATTCTAGGATGTAGTGGCCACTTTCTCCCAAGAGTTCCATCACTTCCACTTCTGAATAGAGATCAGAGTAGCTACTGTCTTCATCATTTTATCCACCTTTTTAAAGATTGGGATTATTATTAAGTCATTAAGTCATCATCAGCTACTGTACTTATGATAGAGTCAGGGTATGTGCATAGAAAAGACAACCCCTTTCCCCCTCTGCCTCCTGAACAAGTCTGAGATGAATTTCTCAAACTCCTAATCTATTTGCTGCTGGTTCCCTACCAAAAATATTTCTATTTCTTCTTCCACTGATTGTTACACAAATTTTCTCTTCCGTGCTGCCCTACTCCAGTTTCTGGATTTCTTTCCAAGACCATATTTTCTTAATATTTAATGTCACTTCATTGCCCCTTTTATATGTAGTCTGTTCCTTTAAATTTAGTATAAAACCTCTTAGCCATATTCTAGTTGTGAGATACCCTACCTCATCCTACTGATTCTTGCAGTCAAATTTGTCTGTTTGAATCAGTATTTCTGCTTGCCCTTGTTCATTTTTTAGCATTTGTCTATAAGTCTCCAAGATCAAGCCTTTGCTTATTTAGTGCTCTTTTTGTATTATTTCTTGAGAATTATTCGTAATTTTTATTGAAAGTGTTCTTGCTATGATATATCTTCTCCAAAGCATGTGCCTTAGCAAGCACAACTTTCTCTTCAGTTTGTAGCACTCTTAATCTGATTTGTAAGACTCCAAGCAAACATGTGTTGCCTGAAGTTTTATTAGGCTTTCTCAAACCTTGGACAAGAACTAGGGATTACTATATTTTAATCTATGATCCAGGAACCCAATCACTATCAAAGTTTTTTTTTTTTTTTAATTGCTATTTTTTTTCTTTTAACGGATTTTTCTTTTTAGGTTTTATTTTTATATTTCCTAGAGGTTTCCCTTATATCCCTCCCTCTCCTAACTCTCACCAATTGAGAACATGTATGTGTGTATAGATAGATATACATATACATATATATTATATATACATACTACATATATAGTAACAAATAATTAAAAAAATAAAAGAGGAAGAAGAGGAAAAATAAGTAAAACAAAATAACACACACACCAAAAAAATCCAACCTCTTGTGAGAAGCCTGTAACTTCAATAAAAATTAGTCATGGAAATAGCACCTGTGCCCCTGGAAGACCAAGGATACCTATCAGTGCTTTCTAAGTTCCTGCTGACAGTATCATTTGTTCCCTTGTGAATCATTACTAGTGAGTAGTGGTGCCAGTTTTGAAAAGGCTCAGAGGATTCTGACACACTTTAGAAGATCCATTTCCAAGGAAAACCAAAACCATCCCTAGTAACTGTGACAGGTTGACAAATTTACATATCCCTCCTAGAATCAGTTCTTTTTGTCACATGTATTTCCTTCTTCTTCTTTTGATCATAGTTCACAATCTAGCTATCTCAGAGGCAGTAAGGTGGCACAGGAGAGAGCCTTATAGCATATATATACATATATATATATATATATATATATATAGTCATGTGTTTCTTCTCTTCCTTCACTGAGTCACACACATTTCTTCCACCTCTCACCATGAAAAATGTCATGGTGCAATATTAAAAAAAAAAAAAAAAACCATTAGATTAGGAGTCAGAGGTCTGGTTTTGAATCCTATTCTACATATTTTCAATATGCTCTGAATAAGTCAATTAAAAAAATCTGGGGATAATGTTCCTAATGTGTAATATAAGGGTGGGATGGGTTTGAAGAGAGATGGAATGAAAAACATTCAGCATTTCTTCCATTTTTAAAGCTGTAATCCTATCATTTGCATTAGGATTCCTCTTCAGATTTTTTTTCTTCATTGCTCCTTTTGAAAGGACTTCCATTCTTTTTTTTTCTTTAAGAGCCTGGAAAGTAGCTAGAAATTCCTTCTGCACTCTCACCTTCTGTGCTCTGAGGGAGACCAACTTGTATTTTGTTCTTTCATGGCTCTTTCTTCCCTCTGGCAGAAATATAAATGTAAGACACTTTCATGTAACATACTATAAAATTTTCTTTGTGCCCCAGACATACCAATAATGTCAATCCTCTGTCATTCCTTCAAGCAGCTCTAGTAGCTAATTCAAGGCCCCACATGCCTGTTTGCCATTTCTGTTAATGCTGACATTCATTTTGTAGGGGCTCTGAGCAAAGTTTTATATATTTATAGAAGATTTTCTGCCTTTTCTCCTGATATGACTACTTTGTTCAGTTACCTTTGATGGGCAATTAGCATGTTCCTGCCAAACCCTTATACAAACAAAAGCTACTTAACCATACTCAAAGAGAAAGTTGAAACAAAAACTCAATTATTAGTGGGAAGAGGATAGACTGAGGAGGTAATTAGTGTTGAACAAATAAAGCATATTAACAGTCTTGAAACAATACCTTGCCAGTTCTCTGGCTATGGTGTCCTTTGTCCCTGTTAGCTATCACAGTTAGCAGACTTTTTATTGCTGTGTGTCAGTAGTGTGACCTGTGTGCTAGTAAGACAAGGAATATAACCAGATCCAATGACTCAAAAAGAAATATCACAGAGAGAGCAAAGGAGACCCAGGACATAGTAAGTAGGTCTGAGGAGGCTATAACATATATACCCCTTAGTAGCTTCCAAAAACAGGACATTGAATGAGGAAATGGAACAGTAGAATCTATTGACGGATCATTTGCAGAGGACAAGGAATAAATGAATAGTCAAAATGTTCCATTGGTCCTGTCACAATGTCGGGAAGATTGGGATGGACCCCTAGTGAAGAATTTGTAGAAGGACATTAACAAAAGTCTCACAACTCACTGAAATGGACGGATTGTGATCTTAATGTTTCTATTTCCTTTTCTGCAAAAAATTATTGGATTAACTCAAAATCTTATGGTATGGGGAGTAGTGTGCTCTGGAGACTAGTGCTAAAGGTCTAAAGCTCCTTCCTCACCTCCTGTCCAGAACACAAGATGGAAATATTGCTGACTCTGGATCCAGACAGCCTGGGTTGGTCATACCCCACCTCTGATGATTAATACCTGTGAGATCTTAGTCAAATAACTCACCTTCCCTGGGCCTCATTTTCTTTATTTATGAAAGGAGGGAATTGAACTAGATTGCCTCTGCATTCCCTTCTAACAATAGACCCATTATTATTATTTTACTTTTCTAGCTTTATTTCATACACATGAGCCAAACTGGATAATAAAATAAAATAGATAGAGTACTAAACTTTGAAGCAGGATTTCATGATGTGCTCTGGAAATCATTTAACTGCTCTGTGCCTCAGTTTCCTTATCTATAAAATTGCAGGTTGATCTCAATGCTCTCCTAGTTCCGTGTAGCTTTAAGTCTATGTTCCTATTCCTTGATCTCATTTTCGCCTCTTATACATTCATACAGACTACCCCCAAATTAATAGGAATTAATAGGAACTACTCCTTTCTCATCCATACCTTCAGAAGTGCTATTTCAGAAGTTGAGCTCAGGAGCCACCTTCTTTCCTGGTGATTTCCCTGAGCTTCCTTTCCTTGTCCCTAGCTCAAATGTATTTTCTCTTCCCCTAAATTTCTTATTGTTTTTCCTTATCATAGTCTAATATACACATATTATATATACATATATGTATGTACAAATATATGTGTGTTGTGTATTATATGTGTGTTAACAACCAGCTGTCTAAATGAATAAAATGCATTGCATTTTCTCCATCACTTTCTTAAGTCTAGACAACCAAATAAAAAATAAATCAAGCCTTGATGTATAGCTTTTGTGGTTGTCCAAAATGTAAATCTTCACACTAAAAATTTAATCAACAGTTCTCCTGAGTTAATTCCTGCTTCCTCTAGCACACTCCTGGTTCTATCCCTTTATATAAAGTTAAGGTTACATGAGGGAAAGATTATTTCTTGTTTCTACCACTAGTTTAAGGGGAACAATGACGCCTTCCACTTTTTTGTATCAATACAGACTTGTGATTTCATTCTCTCTGTCAGCTGGGTGGTACAATGAATAGAATACTGAGCTTGGAATCAGGAAGACTCATCTTCATGAATTCAAATCAAGTCTTAGACACTAGTTCTGTGACCCTGAACAAGTCATTTAACAATGTTTGGCTCAGTTCCCTAGTCTGTAAAAATGAACTAGAGAACTAAATATCAAACCACTCCAGGATCTTTGCAAAGAAAACCCCTCAATGGGGTCACAAAGATGAGATATGAATAAAACAATTCGATAGCAACAACAAGGAAATTCCCTGTGTGGAATCTCCTTCTGCCAAGCAGATCAGCACCTTTTCTGATACTTCTATTTTGGAAGTTATTGAGACACTAAAAATTTAAATGACATGCCCAGACTTACACAGATAATCTGTGCCAGAAATATCCCTTGAATCCAGGTCTTTCTAACTCCAAGCCAGGTTTCTATCTACTACACAGGCTTTTTTTCACCTTGCATATTATATGTAGGTACTTATTAAATGTTTGTCAAATTGAAGTAAATGAAAGATATAGTAGTTGTGGTTACTGAGTCAGGAGTGGGGGAGGTTACATCAGACTCCAAAAGGCCTGGGGATGAGATAATGAGAGCAAAAACAATATTACTTAGAGGTGTGGGTGGAGAGGGAATGCGTAAGAAGTTTGGCTGAGGGGAACATGCTCCATATGCCTCCAAAGAAGTGGGCACACTTGCTCCCAAGATCTAGCTATAGAATGAAGACAATTAATGACTTTGATGTCTCCCCTGATGTTGGCATCAGAGTCAGGTTAACCTTTTGTACATGGCAAAGGCAATGCAGCCAACCACCAGAAGGATGGGGAAAGCTGATAATAGTACTTATTCAAGAACTGAAGCATTGCGTCTCACACAGTTCCATGTGTAGGGGTCTCTATTGCTCCCATCCCCTCCAAGGCCTTCTGCTCTGGAAAGAAAGAAGTTTTCCTCACCATTATTTCTCCTAGACTAGAAACAGCTGAAAGAGAGGTAAGGCCAGATGGACTACAGAAAAAAAGCAGAAATGTACTGGGGGAGGAGGTAGGGCTTGAGCCAAGTTGTGGGTGCATTTGGACTTAGTTCAGAGAAGGATGGCGCTTTGAGATGCTGGCAGAAGGAAGGGTGAGTCTTCCTATTAGAAAGCACTGTCAAAGTGAAGAGATACAGCAAGAAGGGATATCTATCTATCTATCTGTAAAACTCTCCCTCCTGGTATGAAGGAATTGGGGATGATGCTGGTACTGACTGGGCTCTCCATTCAGTCTGAAATGCCATCTGGGCCACAAGATCTAAAGGAAAGAAGAGCTGAAATTTAAATTTCCCTGGAGCTTTGATCCAAGGCAACCCTATAGGCTAGAGATTCCTAGGGACAGTTGTGGAAAATCCATCCTACCCTAGGACTGTAAGTCTGGGCTTTTTCTTTCCTTAGGCAGGCCCAGATCAAAGCAGAGAAAGGTCCCTCTCTTCTCTCACATGTTTCCTGATCATTGTTCTTGAGCCATATAAGGAATGTGGAAATGCCCTTTATTCTTCCAGGCTGCCACATGGGGGAAGGAGGTTCATAGGAGTTGCCTAACCTGATGCACAGGTTCCGGTTGCCAAAAAGGGGAAAGAAATTCGAGGCTCCCCCAGCATCATTGTGGGCAGCGGCTGCAGTAGCAGTAGCATCCCCACCAAGCGGAGGCTTGTGCGTGCAGCCCACGGACCCCACGGAGCTCTGCTAGGGCTGCTTTTGAATCAGGCAGCCCTCCCCTTAGCCAACCACAAGCCCGGACAGGGTGTGACGTCAGCTTCGGGCTTTCTGTTCTGTAGCCTAAAGAGCCTGGGGCGCTTCAGAGCCGAGCTGGCGGGAAGTGGAGAAGGCTGGCAGGCTGAGCTGCACTACAAACAAGGAGAAGGAACCGGGTTGGGATGGAATGAGGGAATGATACTGCTCAGGTGGAGTTGGGAGACTCAGTGCTGACAGCCTAAAGCTCCCTCTTGGTCCCTTGGGCACCACTCGGAGTTTTTTTTGTTTTTTTTTTTTGGTTTTTTGGCTGCCTGATCGCAGGCTTTTATGTACATACTGCAGAAGACAATGAGGGTAAGTTTTCCTTTCTCCTCTTGGGCACTGGGCGATGAGTCTGGATAGCAAAAGCTGGGCTTTTGGCTAAAGGCACCCCCCACCAAGTGCGGAAGCCTCCCAAGGCAAACACAAGGATGGGGGCAACGGGAGATCCTTCTGATCTTTCTAAAATTCCCCTTGCTTCTAAGGATGGTTGAAAAGGCTGCTTAGATTTGCCCTGCTATTTGGTCAGGGAAGGAGGGAGGGAGGCAGTAAGAAGCAGACTTTGCCCGGAAGCGACCTTGGCTCCAAGGCACACCTGCTTCCTTGGCATTTGAAGAGGTTGGTATCTTTGCCCCGGGTGTTTAGAGAATCAAAGGATCCTAGAGTTGGAGCTGGAAGAGACCTTAGAGACCGGTAGTAAGATACTCCGACCGTCAATTTTGTCATCTATAAAATACCAGTGGTTGAGGGGATTGCCCATGGTTATAGGTAATATAAGTCAAGTTATGACTCGAGTCCAGAATTCTATCCATTGGAACCTTCGATCCAGGGGAATTTGCCCGGATCGTGGAAGGGTGTCCCAGAGGCGCAGAACTTTTATTTCCTGGCGACCTGTTCTGTTGCAGAGAACTCTAGGGGGTCGACCAGGGCAGCTGCTCCGAGCAAGGATTAGGGTGAATCTGAAGTTGGTAGGGAGAGAGAATCCTGCTTCCTTTCGTTGTCTTTGGGACAGGGAGATTGTTCAATCAAAGGCAGGAGTTAATCTGAAGTTGGTAGGGAGAGAATCCTGCTTCCTTTCGTTGTCTTTGGACAGGGAGATTGTTCAATCAAAGGCAGGAGTTCTTAAGTTCTTAAGAATTTTTTTAAAAAATCGGTAATCACTTTTCAATGCAATTGCTTTCCTTTGTATTTCTTATTTATTTTATTTTCCGGGTTAAAAATACTATTTTGAGAAAAGGGTCCTTGGCTAGAGGTTCATAGGTAAAAGTGGATATGATACATGCAAAAAAAGTTAAGAAATACTGATCTTGGGCAAATCTGGCTTAATTCAGGTGTATATTAATTTACTTATCTATTTACTTGGGAAAGAAGCAAATGAAAATATACATGATAAAAGATAACTGACCAAAAAATAAGCTGATTGTATATTTGTCTTCTTCCATTCACCCAGGAAGGGATCCTTAACAGTGGGTGCTTTGGGGTAGGGAAAATCTGCCAGTGATCAAGGAGTTAAATAGGAAAGGGGACAGGAGTGATGAAGCAGGCAGTGTATGCCCTAGAAAGCCACCATTTAATGTAACAGATGCAGTATTCTCTGGGTTAGGAAAGTAGAGTTTTTGTTTGTTTGCTTCCAAGAATAGTCACCAGAGTCACATAAGTATGTTGACAAGATTATTTGTATTTTGTGTTTTCCCTGAGAAACCCTAAACTCAATAAGCCGTAGGGGCTTCTAAATCTCAGTTGAGTGAGACCCTAGGAGTTCCAGGACCTAGAGATGGTCCTGGACTCTTTCACCTCCTCCCCTCCACCTTATGGCACCTCTTTCCAGATTCCAACCCAAGCAAGCAGCCTAGGACATTCTGTTTATATTTCCAGGAAGCTAGGTTATTACTTCTAATACCCCAATAGCCTTGGACTGGACTTCATTATCCTTGACTGCACCATTAGCACTCATTCATTTCCTGTCCAGGTTGATTACGATGTGCAGAGTTAGCCCAAAATGTGGTATTGGGTTAGATTAATGACTGTGTAAACCCTAATTGCTACACTATTACCTAAGCAGAGTAAAGGAGTGTATGTGTCTAGTTCTCCTGTCCTTCCAGAGAGGATCTAATGTCACACGTGCGGTCATGGATCCTGGAGACAGACACACCTATGTTAATGCAACAAGGAAGTATTTTGCTCTTTTATTATATTTCCTCCTTACATTCCATGTCATTATGTGGCATTTGCCACATTCTATGCATTTTTATTTTGTTATGAAAACCTACTTAAGTCACCTACGTTTTAAGTACAGCCAGACTGAGATGGAAGCTCCCTAGAGGTGGAGATACTGATACTTGGCTCTCCTTCATTGTGACAAATAGCTGAAATATCTGCTCAGGCTCACCTGCACCTGTACCCTTCAAAGACCATTACTTTGCTTTGGGGGTGGTCTAGATTCCAGAAGATCTGAAAACATTTGTTTTTCCCTGCCTCCAACTCCCATGAAGCTGTTAAGGTAGGTATTTAGGGGAGTGGACGAGAGTAGCGTTTAGTTTGCTAGTAAAATGTCCAGAAAGCCAGGGAAGGATAAGAATATTCTCATGTGGGGTAGAGTCAGAAAATATCTTTCAGACCTTTCAGGATGATCTTTACATTTCTAAGGCCGATCCATTCCAGCTTCTTTCTGAACACACACACACACACACACACACACACACACACACACACAAAGTTCTTCAGCCAAAATCTTTGAAACTTTCACATGGGTAAAAAGCCATTATTGTGGTTGTGTTTTTAAATGGTGAATTTCATGCTTTTTAATGATTAAAACCTCAGAGGAAAGTGCATTTTAAAAGACCCACACATATATTTTTGTGTGACTTCCCTACATTTTTGACCACCCTGACGAAAGACCACACTTGGAAATCCTTAAAATGGAGTTTTGGCCTCTCCAGGCCACAAATAAATGAAATCTAGAAATTCCCATTTCTCTTTCACTTCTGTGGGGCACTCTCCAGGGCCAAAGGTGAGGAGACACAGTGGGTATTCTTCCTCTATTAGCCAGTGTCTGCCTTCTCTGAGTCTGGTAACTCCCCAAAACAAAAACAACTGGGCTTGGAGTAGGAATAGGTATGGGCTGAGAATACCTAATTTTTTTCCAATTACCAAGGAAATGATTTAGAGTTTTTTTAAGTCTTTCATTGTTTTTCCAGGAACCAAGAGAGGGCTATCAGAGGTCTCAGATTCATATACTGCTTTTGTGAATGATAGCTCCTCCCAGTACCTGGTCTATGGTGGTCATGATGGTGGCTACCCATGGTGTTGTTGTTACCCAGTGTTTACAATCATATCACAGATTTAAGGACTTAATTCACTAGTGACATGTTATAGTTTGTAAATTTTGAAAGATCCAATTTTTACTATCTGTTGGGGTGAAAATTTCCATTTACAAAAGAGAATTCTATCCAGATTAATGGTCTCTTAGACCTTATCACATATTTATTTAATTCAACAATTATTTATTATTACAATTTGTGTGATGCCTAAAGTATAGTTCTTATTCCAATAAAATTCCCTGGGGCTATCTACTCTGGAGATAATACTTAGTTGGAGGTGGAGGGAATTCCTATACCACGAATTCCCCAACTTGAGGAAATTGGGATTTTTAAAAATATTTGTATTTCTCTGATGTTTAGAGAAGTTTTCCAAATAGCCAGACTAAAGCCAGAGATGAGCAGTATCACTGTTATTTATAATAACTCAAGTTCTGCTAAACTGTTCCTCCTAAATAGATACCATACTTTTCTGAGGTCATGCCTTTGCTGACTCTGTCCCCTATAGCTGGAATGAACTCAATCATCCTTCAGTTGCCCACTCCCTTACTTTGGAGAATTCCTATTCATTCTTCTTGTTACCAAGAGATGCCTTCTCCTAAGATCTCTCTCTATGAGCTTTGAATAAGTTTAGTATGCATCTGTAAATATGCCTGTTGCCTTCTCCTTTAGAATATAATCTCTTTGCAGGCTAAGAGGGTTCGTCAGATTTTGTCTGTATTTTTGTCTTTGAGCTTGGCCCTGTGGCTGGCATATTGTAAGCATTTAATTAATTCTAGTTGACTGACTATTCTCCCCTGGTACTAGGGCAAAGTATTTTAGTCTCCATAGGAAAAGATATGTGTCACAGACCCGTAAAGATCCCAGAGTATCAATAAGAAAACTTGGTACTTAGTTCTCCCTATCATCTCCTAATTACATTTTATATTAAGAATTTTGAGGAAATTACACTTCGGTTTGCCATATGAATTTGTTTTTATGGTTTTACTCTTTGGGTTCAAGAACTGAACTCCATTTTTTAAAAATCGCATAAGACAAAGTAGAAACTCTTAAACTTATGGAGCATCTTAAAGGTAGAAACAAGGTAGAGGACTCTTCACATATGTAACGAGTTATTCTGACATGTTGTAAGTTAACTCCATTCATCTATTTCAACAGTATTCAGCATCTCTTTAACAGTGAACTCCACAGACTGAGCCAAGGGAGCAAGAGAGGCTAGAGGGGAGGGGGTAAAGGAGAAATAAGGGCTTTGAAGGTAAGTAAAGCCAAGTATATTGTTGAAATCTCAACCTAGTCAGTGGTGGCAATGAAATTTATAGTATACTTTGCTTTCAATTTTTGCTCTTCACATAAACTGAAATCTTAGCTAGAGAGGAGCCCACCAGGGCAAGCTAAGCTGAAATAACAGCTCACCATGGGGTTGTAAACATCTCAACTTGGCCAGACTGGTTGCCCCTTTCACTTGAAAAAAAAAGGACCTCCAAACTTTTCCTTGGAGAAGGAGGAGGAGAAAGGAATAGGGAGGGCAGAATGAGGATGATATGCATCCTCACATACTGGAAAAAGGAGCAAGGGAGGCAGAGTGTGGTAGTGAATAGGTCTATTGTCTCTTCTATAAATGCCATATTTAGAATGCTATATTTACGCTCACATACAGAGGCATGGTTGGAGGTGTGGGCTGAGCACGTGCCTGTGAAACGCCCAAGTTTTAATTCTCACTCTGATCCAGCCTGTGTGAAACTTTAAGCCTACCATCTTCCATCTCTGTGTTTTTAAGGAAGCTGGAGAAGAAGGTAAAGTTCAAGTCAGTGTAAAGAATTCTCTTTTTAAATGACAAAAAGCGGAATCAGCTGCCACTTTCTCAACTGGGGTGTTTTAGCAAAGACCAAATGACCTGTCAGAAATGGTGTAAAGAATATTCTTCTTTGATTAGATGATCTCAGAAGCCCCTTTAAACTTTGAAATTATGGGATGGTCCAGCTTGAACCTTGTTCCTGTGTTTCCTATTTGAGTAAGGACTGCACTGGCCTGCCAAGAGTTCCTTGGCAGAAAATAAGCAGGGTACTCACAGGGGGTCCCCATAATAATAAATGCAGTACTTGCTTTCCAAGAAAATATTACCCAAGAATGCTTTCCTATGTGCTTTTTTTTCCTGTAGGGGTTTTCAGAGGGAAACAAACCACAGATATGAACTTGACCCACCCCCTCCCTCCTCTTCAGGCATCCCTGATAGGGGCACATTCTGTCTACATCTGGTCCTGTGCTCAAAGGGTGGCAGTTTATCACTTGTACAATAAACAGCAGAGGCCAGTGATCTCTCCCACAGTATTGCTTGCTCGGCCAATCTCCAAATTTCAGAGGAGCTAAAGTCCCAGACTGTGGAGTTTTTGAGCTTTTAAAACAATCCCAGGGAAGTAAGAAATTTGTCACTTTTTAAATATGAGAAGAAGAAAAGGAGAGCCTAGCAGTCACCCGAGAAGTGGCATTTCACTTCAGCCACAAAGGCATCTTGTAGGTGGGCGGTGGATGGATATTTTCTTCCCTCCCCTAACCCTTTTGAGATCACTCAAATATGTAGCTTCTGTACAATGCCCACATCCAGCCAACCTGAGGAGGAGGAAGATTGCATAAAGAGAGTCTTTGAGATGTCTTATGGTCTCTTTTCCCCCCATCTAGGAAACTATGCCCCAGACACCAATCTTCTCCAGTATGCTTGGGTCTAGTTGTAGTGGACAGGTGCAGCCAGACATGGGAGAACGGAGTGGTGGAGACCTCGTTTTCCAGGATGGGAATCTTATCTCCGGATCCCTAGAAGCCTTGATTGAGCACCTGGTCCCCACCGTGGATTATTATCCAGATGTAAGTAGACTGCTGGATGGGGGTGGGGAAGAAAATGTTTGTTTTACATGTATGTGATATGACTGTCATTTTAGCCAGCTTGAAGTCTTGCTTGGGATTAGCTAGAGCCGGTATAGTTTAATCACTCGTCTGTTCCCCAAATACAGGTGGGTGGGATCTGAATATCTTGGGACTAATAAAGATGCTAGAAAATCCTGCTTTGAGGTAAAACTTAGACAGAAACAGAAATTGCTTTGGCAAGTACTGAGTTGACATGAAGTTGAAACTGATTCCTATCTGGGGCAGAAATCCCAAGCCTATTCATGTTAGAATTTTAGTACCACCCAGAAGTTTCTTTCAATCAACCCAACTGAGACCCAGAAGCAAGTTCACATTCCACAGAGCTTCTTTCAGGGCCCACACTGGCAGGAGGAATTCTATGATTCAACCCAAAATCTGCTTCTCCTTTACTTCAGAGGAAATTATGAAAGGAAAGAAACCTCCTGATCTGAAATTCTAGATAGAAGAAAAAGGTGATCAGATAAAATTAGCACACTCAGTTTGACCCTAATAGTCCACCTGTTGTCCAAAATCTTGTGACAAATCCCAATTTTTATCATTCACCTTCCTCTTGCCTATGTATATGAATGATGTTATCTGTAGAAGTCTCTGTCCCAAGAGGCATTGCATGGTGGATAAGGATCTAGTCTTGGAGCCAAAAAAACAAAAACAAAAACAAAAAAAAAACCTGAGTTCAAGTCCCAACCTTAAAATAAATTGGCAGTGTGATCCTTGTTAAGTCCCTAACCCCTCAGTGTTCCAAATAACTTTCTGATATTCTAAACAGCAGAGAAAGTATTACTTGAGAGAAAGTATTACTTCAGACTTCTCTATACTAATGAAATCATAGATCCAGAGCCTAGTACAATGGTCAACACATAGTAAGTCCTCAAAAATATTTATTGAATTTAAATGAAGGAGAAGATTGAGGTTAAAAAGTTCTATATCGCCCTAAGATGGTAGTGGGCAACTACCTACCCAGTTCACTATCCCTTTCATACACAAACCTGAGCATAATATTCTTTCCTTTATTATTTTTTATCTGGGAGTAGTGGTTTGCTTGAAATTTATAAAAATTTTATAAAAGTGCACACCACATATGCACGTGTGCACATATTCCCACCCTCAACCCACTCCCACACACACCCATAGTGCCTACTTATTTCTATTCCTCTACTTGCAAAAAAGAAATCCTGATGGCCTTGAATAGTCCTTGTAGATTCCTAAAGAACTTAAGTTTGATAGCTATCTTGACAGAATTATACTAGATATTTTAAGTTCATCAATACCCATTTTGATCCTTATCTTTTAAACTGAAAGTGTGGCAGGACTAGTTTAATGAGTGTCCTTAAAGACAGCTTTAGAAGGATCAGTGCCAGCCTTGAAAGGAAGAAGGAAGCATCAAGAGTGATGAAGAGAATTTTAGTGAGGAGTGTACACTGCCCCTCTCTCCCAACCCCATGAATCCCCTTCCATTAACTCTGGCTTTCTCTCAGATTACCCATGTTTGAGATTCTTCATACCAATTGTTAGCCGACAGTAGCAATTTATTCTCCAATCAAATTTTTGTTCATTTCATATTTTGTTCAGAGTCCTGTCCTAAGTACTCTGAGGAAACAAAAAACTACAACATAAGAACAAATCCCTTTCCTCTTCATTCAAAGTTTTTACATATAAAAGAACAATTAAATATGTAAAGCAGTAACCTATAAGTGCCAAGTTATGTAAATGGGTCACACAGCTAATACAGATCTGAGATAGGATTTGAACTGGATTCTTCCTAATTCAAGACCCAACATTATCCACTGTAGCATTTAATTGTTAAAGTTAAGTGACTTTTCTAGGATCGTATGGCCAGTTTCTATCAGCAAGGACTTGAACCTAGATTTTCTCAACTTCTAGATCAGCTCTCTATTTATACTGCATTGCCTATCAACAAAATCTAGTTTTTTTTTGTTTTTTTTTGTTTTTTTTTTTAATGTCTGTCCATACCACTCCCTATCTCAATAAACACCAGTGATCCTGCTTGTCTCTAGAATAAAAAATCTATTTGTTTGAAACCAAATGCAATTTGGTTTCAACTTAAACCTTCTTCAGGTTTATTGTATATTATTCTCCTTTATAAAACTAGCCTTATTGCCATTACCCATTCACTACCTGCCAGCTCCTCAAGGATAGTCCCATCTCACTTCCACCTTATAGAAATCCTGTCTTCCTTTGCAGCTCAGCTGCCGACCTCATAACTAGGAAATTGCTAGTGTTCTTTCCCTATTAAAAGCATCTAGTCGGTACATTCAGAAGAGTATTGAACCTGGCCTCCAAAAGACCCTGAACAAGGCACTTAACCTCTCTGCCTTAGTTTCCTTAACTGTAAAATAGAGATAATAACAGTAGCCACCTTCCAAGGTTGTGAGAATCAGTGAGATAATGATCTTAAAGCCCTTAGCACAGTGCCTGGCATATAGTAGGTACTTAATAAGTACTTCTCCCCCCCCTCCTAGAAATTATTTTTGTATTTACTTTATACATATTTGTACTTAACTTTGCCTTCACATTCCCAACTCCTTAAGGTTAGAGATTGTATCACTTTTGATTTTGTTTCCCCCAGATATAATTAAACTGAATCTCATGCATTCTAGAGGCAAGGAAACTGAGGCAGACAGAGGAAAAGTGACCCAGAGCTCAAGTCCCTAGGCTCACCCTGGTCATCCAACTCAGGACCATAAAAGGCAATGAGTCAAACCCAGGTCTGTCCTTCCCCAGTTCCAGTCCTCTTTCCACTCCTCGGTCATTCCGGGAAGCACTGAAATGATACAAAAGAAAGAGAATGCCTTTCACTCTCTGCTGATGTCACTAATCAAGCTCACTGAGAACTGAAATAGTGTTTGACTCTGAGGAGCCCAACAGCCTTCCAGGGATGTGGGAGTATAAAACATTATAACCTCTCCTTAATTATCTGGGGTCCTAGAATTTTAAAGATTAGCATTAGATAATTAGCAAAATCTTCAACAGAATGAACTGTTTTACCGAAAGATTTGCTAAGAAGACTGGTACGCTGATTTAAATGGCATCTCTTTTCCCTTTTTGAATCCACTGTCTCTTTAGAGGTGATACAGGGTCAGAAAAATAACTGAGTCAATAATAGTTACGAGCAATAGAAGCAAAGCTAGACAAGCTGAATCTTTGAACCTTGGATAAGTGTGAGAAAGCTGACCACTTTGGGGAAGTACTAGAACCAAAGGGAAGGTAAGGGGACTATGTGGTGTAGTGGTAGTAGATGGATGTGTTGTCAGATCAGGGAAGTTGGTTTGGGCAGATGGGTAATAGGCATAGCATATGAGCTTGTGTCTAAATTGGGAGGTTTGTTTTGTACATGGAATTCTGTGTGCTGGAGTGTAGGAATGGAATGTCCTGGTCCCTACCACCGTCATATCTGAAGACGCATGGCAGATAGATCCCGTACAATACTGCACGGAGGGAGCAAAAGAAAAACTTTCTTTCCCCATTTCCCTCCCTCTTCATCTCCAAACAACATCGGTACATTCTTGAGATATAAAGTAATAGTTCCCTCTTTGGTCCTGGGCTTTACTTCCCCACCCCCTCCTCCTCTTAATTGATGATGTCTCTTAGCAACCCATGTAGACATCAGTGGTATTTGCCTTCCTTTTCACTGAGGAAGCACTAACTCCTTTTGTGTTAAGATGATCACTTTTGAGTGCTGAGTATTTGTGTAGGCCCCCCACCTCCTTCTCTTTCTCTCTGTCTCTCTTTTGGTCTCTCTGTCTCTCTCTGTCTCTCTCTCTCTCTCTCTCTCTCTCTCTCTCTCTCACCCCCCTCTCTTTTCCATTCCCATTTCTTTCTGTCTTTGTCTTTCTCTTTCTTTCCCTTTCTTGCTGCTCTCCCCCATGCCACCCCCTTTCTCAAACACCTGTTGGCTTTTGTGAGGGACAAGTGAAGCCACCACTTCACCATCAGTGTGGGGAAGGA
This sequence comes from Sarcophilus harrisii, assembly GCF_902635505.1. Taxonomy (NCBI): domain Eukaryota; kingdom Metazoa; phylum Chordata; class Mammalia; order Dasyuromorphia; family Dasyuridae; genus Sarcophilus; species Sarcophilus harrisii. The sequence goes on from NC_045427.1 coordinate 604,550,240, forward strand.
GACAGGCAAGAACTACAATTTCTTTCATTTAACTTCTTTCAGTGCAGAGAGATTTGTATCTCAATTCCCTCAAAGCCTCTTTCATCAAAGAGAGGAGAATAGGAAGAAGCCAAATTATGTTAGTAAATGAGATACTGACATATTCCAAAATTCCAATTAGCTTCTAGGAGGGATAATCCAAAATACTCTGCTCCATTCCTTCCTGGGGACCAGGATGTTTTACTCTTGGGCCTAGACCTTATTAGGTCAATATTGGAGCAGCAGATATAACTGAACTAAGGGTTGCAAATATACTTGCAAAACTGAAGTCAGATACCCAGTAGACTCTGGGTATATCCAAAGTAGGAGAGGGGATGTTTTAAAACTTCAGGTTTGGATGCATTTTTCTAAACTATAAAACTCCTGCTTAGGGTGATAGGGACAGGGGCTCAGGACAGAGAAAAGCCTGTCCAAAGATTTTAGGAGAACTTAGGAGAAATCTTAATCCAGGTGTTTCTAGATTGAAAAAGCAAGAAACACCTCATGAAAAAGGAGAAGCTATTAGTCAGCCCCATTCTAGTAATGGACATTTCATAGTGACTAATGATTAGTGTTGCATATGTGAAGTGGCTAGACACTCCCCCTCTTCCACATTCCTAGAGGAGTCACTCAATATGTGCCTTCTGTAGAATGGGCAAGATCTTTCCTCTTGCTCCACTACAGGCAAATAAATATATAAAAAATAAATTAATTAATTAGAAATTAGAGCTTCATTCCTTATCCCACAGCCAGTCCCACAAAAGTTCAATTTATGCAGGTACCCCCATCAGCTCCTGGGCAAATGTTCTTTGAGTTTGAGAGAAAAGGAGGCGACCCAGAATGAATAGGCCCAGAGTGACCTCTGCCATTCTTTGAATTCTTCTTATCCTAAGACTTTTTTTTTCTGATTCCTAACTTTCTTTATGTCTTTCCCTAATAAGCTGGTGATTTCTCAGCTAAATTTCCATGGAGTCACAGGAAGATACTAAAGGGGTGGTTCTAAATAATTAATAAATTTCAAGATGAGGAAAAGGACCTAGGTAGTAAGTGTGGAAGCCAATATTTGAATCCTGATCTCACCTATCTTCAAGGTCAGCAGGACTGTTTTCCATTGTGACACACTACTTCTCAACTGCAATTTAGCCAATTTTAATCACAGAGAATATTCATAACGACTTCACTGAGTGAGTCTTGAATGTCTCTCTGATCCATCCAGCCCCTCTCCTTCCAGGTGCCTATTTCTTGCTGTGGTTCCTAGCAATCTGCTAGGTAGGTTGTGGTAGCTTTCTCTTTCTCTAGTCTTTCTTCTGTTGAATCTAAAGGAAAACTAGCCCATGGGCTCCAGCTCTCTGGTTTCATCTGTCATTTCTTCTGGGTCTTTTTCTTAAAATAAAAGCAAACAAAAATATATCTTTATGGCCAAAGTCTTAATGATCTTATTCATATCGAAATGCCACAACTATAACCTTTTTCATTTAGAAGCAAAAGAGAGGTCACATTTTCAACACCTGTTACTAAGAAGGGGGAATTACCCAAGCTGTAAAATCAAAGGTTTCTTCATATCTGTGAACAGTGCACAAAATGGAAACATGGGTGAATAAATTGAAAAGTTCCCAAGTTCATTTTTTTTAAATCGCAAACTAGTTCTGTAATGCTAATGATGACTCATTTTGCCACTTACCCCACAGAGTTTGGTTGGTGTTTTGGTGGGTATTTGTACCCTACCCCAGCAAGTAACAAGTGTTGCTAGGTAACGTTCATCAGCAGGGATCAGATGCAGTGAGTGGGAGGTTTGCTCCAGTCATGATGTGGTTTTCTTGTTCTAATGGGTAGGTGGCTCACAGCAAAGCTCAATATGAAATACATCTGAGGTCTAACTTGTTTCATGCAAATTCTCTTGCTTGCTATTAAACCAGCTATTTTGGACAAAAGGGGAAGGAACAGAAGGTCTCACTATAAATTAGAGTAACTGGCTCCATTTCTTCTGGCAAATGTTTTCCAAATGACACTGTCCTTTGGATAGATGTGCTATTTGAGGACATACAAATAATCAAAGTGTCAAGTTTTATGCCTCTGCTTACTTTGTTTCTATTAAAATAAAATATATTCATTTCATGATTGTCCAAAAAAGCATTTGAAGTACTCCCTTTGGAATAAATCTTTTTCACAAACTGAACAACACACTCTCTCTAACCTCTCCACCATTAAATTTCCTGTAGACAAGTGTTTTTTTTTTCCCCCTAAACTTAACAGACTCTCCAACAACAACATTTGTGCAGCTAAGGTGGTCCTATTTTGAAAATGTTTGAATGGATGCCTCCTGTTGTCAAATAAATGCTTTTGAAAATGTATGTTAGCATGAAATACTGACATAACCATAGAAAAGGACCTAAATTCAATGCTAGGAAGCTGACACATTACCTCTCACATCAGACAATGTGGCGTGCAGCCATTTTCTACGTGTCATTTTCCAAAATTGTGAATACATTGTAACCCAAATCTTATTATAAAGTTATAGAGATACATTTTAATGCTGGTTGACCAATTTGTACAGTTTATAACATTATTTCTCTCCCCAGACTATAACATCACATAATAAATTACAAAACTGATTAACAGTCTCAGATAGAGTACACAATTTAGGAAGGATCTTGGGTCAAAAATGTGAATGTCCGATTTCTCTACCAAGGATGCTACTAACTAGCTATATGACCTTGCCCAAATAATTTTACTTCTTGATACCTTAGTGTTTTTATCTTTCAAATTAGGAAACTAGAAATGATCAATGTATCTCAAACTATTTTTTTGCTTAAAGCACCATATTGTTCTTTGCCATGAGATCTTGGATGATTATGAAAGTCAAGCAACTTGGCCTTAAAATTGCAAGTATATATTCCACAAAATCTGTGGCATCTATTTCAAGATCTCATACAACCTTTGGGAACTACTGGACTAGATTCAGAAAAGGTTCACGGGAAAGTGGGAAGTAGGGTTTTATTCCTCACCATTGGGGAAATTGCTCCTGTCAGGTACTGAATTATTTCTTCTTTCTCCCTGTCTTGGCAGAGGACTTACATATTCACCTTCCTCCTGAGCTCCCGAATCTTCATCCCTCCATATGACCTTCTGGCCAAGGTGGGCCAGATCTGTACCAAGCAGAAGCAGCAGATGGAGGCTGAGACAGAAAAGGTAAAGCTTTGAATGACATTGCTCGATCCATCTATCCAGCTTACTTTGATAAGCATGGCTTTTGATTAAATTCACTTAATGTTTTGCATTTGACAAAGCAAACTGAGGCAGTCATAGGCTGAGTCAAAATCTAAGAATGTTAGAGTCAGAGTGAACTACTAAATTATTTTTTAAATAATTTTCATTTTGCTGTTGAGAAAACTGAAGCCCAGAAAAAAATTTAAAAATCAATCAATGAGCAAACCTTGATTAAGTGCCTACTATGTGCTAAGCAGTAGAGATATCAAAACAAAAATACAATAATCCCTGACTCAAAGAGTGAGGGAACACAAGTGATATATACATATATGTAAAATAGAAACAAGATCATTTAGGAGCAGGGGAGATTGGAGGAAGGAATGTCTATAAAAGTAGGAGGCAGTTAAAGAAAGTTTCATGCAGAGTGTCACATGATGGCCAGGACTTCTAAAAAACAGAATTAAAGAAGTTGTGCATTCCAGAAATAGGGCAGAGTCAGCACACAAGCACAGAGAAGGGAAAAGGGTGTCATGTATAAGAGACCAACTGAAGGCCAGTTTAACTGGACTGAAAGGGTGCATGAAGGAAAATAACACGTAATCAATCTGGAAAGGTAGGGTGGTATCAGGTTACAAAGGGCTTTAAATGCTCCAAATAGGCATTTGCATTTGTAATATAAATGGCAATAAAGAGTTACTGGAGTTTTCTGAGGAGGAAAGTGACATGATCAAACCTGAGTTGCCCAAGACCAGTGATAGTGGCAGAATTGCCACTCTTAATCCCTATAATGTCATCCCTTCCATTATAATATAGTTGTCACTCTATCCTAAGATCAAGTACTTTCAGTGTCAAATGGGGATCCAATATTAGCTTTGGGGACAAGCAGAAGGTTAAATTCCATTCCTGCCTCAGGTTTTAAAAGGGGTTGCTCTCTCTAGTCCTAATATTAAAGATTTCAAACAACTTGAAGTTGTTTTTTTTTTTTAATAATAGGAATCTAAAAATTAAAGCCTCCAGAAATCTTTGGTATTTTGTTTCCTGTTGACTTCAAAGTTTAAGTCTTCCAATTCCCAATAATTCTGGTTTCTCCCAATAAGACCTATAAAGCCAGGGAGAAACATATGCTCTTCAGGCAGAGTAGGACTCATGACTCTTAAAAAGAAATCTACCCTAAATAGAATTCGAAGTCCATGAGGATGGTGGCCTGATCTTGAAGGTTTTAAGTAGGAAGCAGACTCTGGGCAAGGCAGAGCCCTCACCATTTCCTTGCTCTGGATGTCGTCATACAAGGACTGTCACAGCAAGTCAGGCAGCTTGGCAAACATGCTTTTCACAAAGTTTTGTTTTGGTTTGGTTTTTTAAAGTGAATTGCCTTGCATGTTTTTAAAAGCAATATGTCCGCATACTTTGAGGGTGAACTTTTTCCCCCTCAGGAGCAATAGAACTGAACCATAAGAAGAAAGAGTAGAAATGGTCGGTATTTTTGTTCCCCAACTTCAATTTCAGTCACTCTGCTGCAATTGGTTGTTTTTTGCTTAGAACTCAAAATTTGCTTTTTGAGGGAGGAAAAATCACAAAAGTCTTTTTGTGGGTGAAGGGATCAAATAGCTGTGCAGTGAATTTTGATTGAACACATTCCTATCCTGACCTCTGACATGGATGCTTAAAGGCAAACTGATTTTCAATCATGGGGCAAGAAAAGCGCCTCTGAACTGTAATGCCATCAACTTCACTGACCCTACTAAAGCAGTGATACATAGTTGAAAAGAACCACTGTTTGCTTCACATTGTAACCACATATTTTCTTTCCAAAGTCTATAAAGACACTGGTCTTGTTGCTACATACTGATTACAGGTCTTGGCAGATTATGGCAAACCTAAAGGGAATGGTCCTATTTCTTGCTTCATACACAACACAACACAATTTGTAGAATTGTTTACCATCCTTGGTTCCCATCCAGTGACTGAATTGAATTTCTATTTTACCAGTAATTCAAATACAAAGTTTGAGGTACTCAGAATAACCAACCAGGATAATCAGGATTACTAATTTTCTAAAACTAAATGGTGAGAGGTAACTGGTAGGAAATGGACATTTCTATCTGTGTATACAGAATAAATGTGGGATCTTGATGCCTCCAGAGCTTCAGAATCTGAGGAAGACAACAGCTTCTTTCCAGGGAACAAGAGCCTTAGATTATAGAGGCTGAGTCAGTTAAGAACCCCAGGCTTAATCTTAAATCCCTAATTCCCTTTCTGCTCTCATCTAGTTCAATTTGGATTGCAGAAACTAAGTCCATACGGACCCATTTAATTTTATGCAAGATAAAATCCTCAGGTTTTCCCATCAGATTTTGGAAACCAGGAGGATTTTCCCATCTCTTTAGTCTCTGTGTAGGTGTCTTTCTATTTCTTACTTTCTGTGTTTCTGTCTCTCCATTTCTGTCTTTGTCTCTGTCTCTTTCCATGTTTGTCTCTGTATCTGTGTGTCTATATCTTTGTTTCTGTCCTTCTCTAATTCTGTCTCTCTTATTTTCTCTGTGTGTCTTCTCTGTCTCTCTCTCTGTGCTTTGTCTGTCTCTGTCTTTCTCTCTGTCTCTGTCTCTCTCTTCTCCTCCATAAGGTATCAAGTTATCATATCAGTTCAGCCATCGATGGGCCTTATCTTAGTAATAATTATTTAGTATAACTTATCCCTATCTTACTAATGATTTCTTTTATTGCCCTGTCAACTGAGACCTGGTTTCCATCCTAAAGCCTGAGATAACAGACACTTTTCAGAGGAAATGAACACATTTTCCTGCTGTGTGTTCTTTTCTTCTCAATCTTTTTTGGTCCTTGTAGAGATGAAGAAAAGCTACTAAATAATCTATTTCCATTATTATCTCAAAAATCTCTTATGTCCAATCTACTCACAACCAAGACCACTGCTGCTTATCCCATTTTTCAATCAAGGTAACTGAGGCCCTCTCATTGAAAAATGGATGGTACACTGAATCTACAATGATAGGAAAAAAATATTCTTCTAAAACTCTTCCTTAGAGATGGGGGGGATAGGGAAGAGTAGTTCAGAGCCTTATTCAAAGACTTTGGACTTAATGATAGAGGCAAATGGGACACAAATACCTTGGAAGGCAATATAATCCAGGAAATATAGAAAGGAACAATACTTTCCTCTCTGCTAATATAATAATAACCTGCCACAGATCTTGGGACAGAAGTCTAAGGAAGGCCATGAGATTCGGTGGGTGTAGAGAGAGACAGAGAAGAGAGAAGCCCATGTGAATGAGAGATGACTGAAGAAGTTTGATGTCAATGTGGTGGGATGCTTGAAATAGCTGCCTAACAAAGTTTTGGTCATTAGTGAAATTCCTCTGCTCTCCCCCAAGTCCATTATCCTACTGACTCATGCTTCTGCCCAATGCCTTTTCATAAATGACTTGCAGAGAACAACTACAGTTGTTAGCTGAGAACTGGTCCCTACACAAAGATTTTCCATCTCCCCTTTCTGTAGCTCCTTATGACAACAAATTAAATATAATATGGGCTTACATTTACATTCCAAGCTTTGAGCCAAACTTTGAAAGGGAGATCATTTCAACTCACTGCTACCAGAAATGGCTCTGTTTCTATTTTATTATTTTGGGTTACTGACATCTGCCTCTGTCCAAGGTATCTAAGGTCAGGATGGGTCAGCTGAATCCCTTCAGTGTGGTGAAATTCCTTGCCCCCTTTAAGATCTAAAACTATGAAAATAAGATTTGAATAAAAGCTGTTGAAAATATAAATGGATTTAAAAGTGATAGATAAAGCTACAATAGGAACCAAGATGGCTAATGGTAAAATTAAAGAATCCTTTGCAAGACTTAAGACACCATACGAGTTTATTGCTCTTATGACATGTCATGAGTTTTCAGATTTCCATGTGAAGAGGACAATCCTAAGAGTTCCTCATGGGAAATCCCTTATCTCAAGAGAAATTTGGCTGGAAAATGGTTAGTTTTAACATCTGTCTCATCACCACATTCTCTGTATTAGCAGCACCCATTTAAACTTCTAGTCTCAAAGCCAAACTTTCTAAAGCTCTTTTTCTGGCTCACCAGCTCCAGAGATGCCCTCGTCATGCCCTCAGGCTTGTCATGGAATGTTTGTGGTCCAGCCTTTTCTGCCCAACATTTTTAAGGTCTGGAAGGATCATTCCAAGCTAGTCTAAATATATGCAAGTACACAGCTGCCAATCTCTTGATATCCCAGCAGGTTTGCCTTTAACTCCCCTTCCAGCCAGCTGAAAATTACTCACCATCAAAACCTCACCACAGACCAGGTGTTTCCTCCTTCTAAGAGAAAACTAAAATTTAGAACTAAAGCCCCTGGTCACCCTAGCCAGCTTGTTATATAAGGATCAGGACTTAAAACACACTCATATCTAGATAACATTGAACCATCCTTTCCTTATTTCCACCTAAACAAGGAAGACTAAATCACTATCATTGGATTCTAATCATTAGAGCTCTCCCAGTCCTCTGTGGATAGCAAAGCTGACTTTGATTCAGGGGACCTAGCTTTCCTTCCTCAAGAAGGTATAAGCCACTGTAGGTTTGGGTGCTAGAATCATAAAGCTTGATCCCTTCTTTTTGTCCTCAGAGCTCTTTCACTTTTCTTAGGAATATAGTCCACAGGGCAAGAGGTTTAGAGCCAGAAAACAGATAAAAAATCATCTAGTCCAATATCTTCATTTTACAAATGATCACACTGAGATCTGGTTTAGTCCTGTGACGAGATTTGCCCAAAAGAATCGGTTCTCCTATCTCCAGTACTTAGCACAGTGCCCCTGGCACACAGTAGGCACATGACAAATTTGCTTGTTGGCTTAATGTTGGGTTCATCAGCTTGGTTTTAAAATGTGTTAATGAATATATTTTGCTATAATTGATTTTCTTTGTAATATTGTTATTTTAGTTTATGCATTTAAAAACATGATTCTGAGAAAGAGTCCTCATTCTTCACCAAAGGGATCCTTGACATACCCTAGAGTATGTTTCGTTTGCACTTTGCAGGAACAAAAAAAACCATTCCCTAAACTCCTAAAACCTGAACCATCTTAAAAGGGATGTATTGGAGCCAGGTTGGACAAGATCATGGGAGCTAATTGTTAAAATTTTCAGTATAAGCACGTTATATTCTGGAAATTGGCAAACACTACAAATCAAGTCTTGCTTTGATTATCGATGAAGAAAATGTTAATAATATTATAGATTTAGCTTAAAATTGTGTCAGGCACAAATTCTCTCTCTTTTGAGAGCCAGTTGTTAAATATTTAGCAGTTTACCACTGCATCTGAATGATGGTCTCATATAACTCTAATGAGACTGGAATCATTGGGTTAAATGTCAGCTTTCCCACCAGCATTTATTTCTGGCACTGAGATATGTTGACTGGACAAGACCTGGTAGTTTGCTTCAAAGGCATTTTGTTTAGATGTGTGTAGGAGTATGTACAGAGATGCCCTCCTGGGTTGTAGTTTTTCTTAAGAACAAAGGGATAGTCTGGAACACATTCAAAATAAAGCTTTGCACACATTCCTTCTGAGTCGATCTTCCATGGCTTTTCTTGCCTAGTAACAATGAAGCTCAAACACTTCTGCAGTGTGTACATGTGGCTTAACATACTGCTGAGATACAGTTGATTTAAGCAACAAGTTTTTGTGGATTCTTTTTTTTTTTCCACCAGCATTTGTCATTGCTCACATCACGAGTTGAGCTCAGCCCAGTCAGAACTTCCAAGCAAGCCCCTCCCTGTCATCAGCTTGCCAGTTCTAAGGTCACTAGATCATTATAACAAATTTTCCTTTATTTCTTCCTTCCTTCTTCCTTCCTTCCTTCCTTCCTTCCTTCCTCCCTCCCTCCTTCCCTCCTTTTCTCCCTCCTTCCCTCCTTTTCTCTCTTTCCCTCTTTTTCTCCCTCCCTCCCTCCCTTTCTCTCTCTCTGCCTCTCTCTCTTCCTTCCTTCCTTCCTTCCTTCCTTCCTTTCCTCCTTCCTTCCTTCCTTCCTGTCTTCTTTCCTCTCTGCCTTCCTTCCTGCCTGCCCTCCTATCCTTTCATCCTTCCTCTTTCTCTGTCTTCCCTTCTCTTTTTTCTCTCTTTCTCTTTCTGCTTTTCTCTTTTCTCCATATCTTTCTTTCTTTCTCTCAGGCCAAACTAAAGTCTTTCACTGCCAAGATTATCCAGCTTCTCAAAGAATGGACTGAGGCATTCCCATATGATTTCCAGGATGAGAAGGTCATGAAGGAACTAAAAGAGATCACTCACAGAATCACACAGTGTGATGAGGTAAGGGAATCTCTCATCCAATTTCTCCTTGCCTTCCAGTACATTTGGAAAACAAAGCACCTGAATTTCCCAAAGATTTTCTAAATAGTGTGAGGAAGGTGGGGGTATACAGGCTTTTCACACAGAGCGTTTGTTTCCATGGTCACAAACTGTCGTGTGGGTAATTTTCCAAAATTGATTCAGTGATTGAGATCAGGCCAGAGATTAGCAAAAGCTCAGTTCAACTAATCCCTCATCTTTCAGAAAACAATTCAAAATCCATATCTTACAAAGAGTAAAAGTCATAGGATCATAGAATTTGAAACTGAAAGGGGAAATATCTAATTCAATTCCCACATTTTATAGATGAGATACTGAGGGACAAGGAATTGGAGACTTTTGTCCTAGGTTCTATTGCAATCTAAGTTTCCTTGAGTCCCAATCCACTTTTTTTTCCGCTAGAGAAGTAACTTTAAGACTGTACATATGGTACACTTTGCAAAACTTTAGAAGAGATGGGGGGGGGGGGAATATCAAACATCCAGAAGATCAGCTGGGTGGTCTCAATGAATAACACTGGCTTGAAATCTGAAAGACCTGGGCCTCAGACATTTATTAGCTATATGAGTGGTCCAAGTCATTAGATCACTCAAATTTCAGTCTCTTTATCTATAAAGTGGTAATAATAATAGTATCATATGTTTACTCTCCATTGGATTGCTTGCTGTCTAGGGGAAGGGAGAGAGTGAAAGAGGAAAAAAAAATTGGGACACAAGACTTTGCAAGGATGAAAGTTGAAAACTATCTTTGTATGTATTGGGAAAAATAAAATATTATTTAAATAATAATAATAATAATAGGACCTCTTTCACAGAGTTGTTAGTTTCAAATGATGTAAAATATGTAGAGTTTAACAGACCTTATAATGCTTTATAAATGTTAGCTATTATTATTATAAGTGTAGGTAGACAGAAATAAGCATTTATATTTATAATAAACTTTTTTTCACAGCATTTCAAAATTTACTACCCTGTATATAGTTGAGTAGAACCATCATTATCAAATCCATTTATAAGTAAATCAAGTTTCAGACATGTTAAGTGACGTCTTTTAAATCACAAAGTTAGTAGCAATATCAGGATTAGAACTTAAAACTTTTGACTCTCAAGAGTTGGGCCTTTTCCATTACACTATTTTGATGGAATTAAAGTGTGAAGATCAAAAGGAAGAGGGAACCAAAAACTGGTTTAGTTCAGTAATCAGGTTCAAAGGATGCTGATAAGGGGTGCCAAGAACCATCAGAGCATCATGGATGAAAGGCAAAAGGAAAGCCTCATTAGGGAGGTGGAGTGGAGGGAGTCTATAGAGAGAGAACTCTGCAACTTCAAGGGAACATAAAGAAATATATGACAGGTGTGACTCACCCAACAGACCACTGGGGCATGTGCTCTGGAGGGAAGATCAGAAATAGGGTCCTTGCCACCATGGCTCTTTTTGACCCCAATATCACCACAAATTTTACATTCCTCAAGTTGGCTACTTATTTATTAGTGTCTGGTCCTCAGTGATTCAAGATTGCTATTTATCCCTTTCAACTTAATTTCCTGATGAGACTCCTACAGCAGCACCTATAAAACAACAGAAAGCAAGGTGTACTAGCTGTTCACCTCTGGGCCAATCATTAAACATCTCAAAGTCTCAATTTCCTCATCTCTAAAATGGGAATAATGATCATTGCATTCCTTATCTCACAGGGTTGTTGTGAGGAAATTATACATGCAAGTTAGAAGTGTGAAATGAGATTCTTAACAGCTGCTATCTTTCCAGTTTTGCCATTCTTTAGACTAAGAAAGGATGGCTTTGTAGAAGCAGTCAACAGAAAGTCAATAATCATCCTGGGTGAAGGCATCATATTAGGTCTCACAGTAGACAAACTTTGGGAGGTCAGAATTGCTGGTTCTAAATAAGTAGAGATTCTGGGCAAATTGGAAGCCCAGCACCCAAGTAGGTGAGATGTAGATGAGTTTTTGGCAGATGCTCTTGGTGTCTCATTCAGCTAGACTCTCTGGCACACTGGGGCATGTCTCAGAGATCAGTTGCTGAGTAGGGATTAAGGCCCATTTCTCACACAGACAAACTCTGAGACTGGTCCTTCAACACTAAGTAAAAGAATTAGCACAAAACAGCCTTACCCCTTCAGCAAAGGAATCTCCTTAATCATTATGAAGGAAAACCTCCAGGGAGGCAGGAAACAAAGCCATGTTAAGAACTAAGCTATTAAAAAAAATCTCCAGGTATAGAAGTAATTCTAGAAATGGAGCGCAGGACCATCTTGGTATGAGCTATTTAGTACTTTGTAAACATATCTAGCTTACTTGATCTTTATAATCATCCTTTTAGGGATGGAAGGTGGGGGTATGCAAAGGAGGAAACTGCCCAACACTATTCAGCTTCTCTTGCTAATAACAAGCAATTGGTCACTTGTTAGTTCATAAGTCACTATACTTGACTCCTGACACCTGGAATTAGCTGTGAGTACAATTCACTGGTGATGTTTATTCATTTGCTTCCAAAGTTTCCTCTTATTTTCGAGGTTAGACTCAGAGGAAAAAAAACTGGAAAAAGAGTGTTTTCAGAAACTTTTACCCTATCCCAGGCACTTTTTCATCCTTTATCTCAGCCCACAATGCTAGATTTCTTATGTGCTCATACATTCATTAAAACTTACTTAAAACCAATTGGTAACTGCCAGAGCAACTTACAGATAGATACTTCTCCATTATAATCTGATTTTTGACTCCTGATAAATCAGCTCTGATTATCATTCTTTGATTTGCCTAGGGAAGCCACTGTTATGTAATGTGAAAGCTTGTTTTACTGAAGGTAGAAAATTGAGGGTGCAGTCACCACTATTAGGTAGACCTGAGATCCCCCCCAAAAGTTGTCAATCACACCTCTGGCTCAGGAACATTAAAATTCAAAGCAAATAAAAGCTAAGCAACTGGAATAAGAACATGAGCTTGAATGATGGTTGTTCACATAAGAGAGATGGAACTTAATTCTGATTATGACTCGGTAAGTACTTCATTCTCAGATTCTGAGCATAAATAGCATATCATATTCCATTTTCAAAGTTAGTATAAAAAGCTATAGGAGGGTCCTTTGTTTCCAGAAGGCTGCATTATTTTGTTTTGTTTTGTTTTGTTTTCTCCCACCACCATTTCCATCTCTCACTACTGATGGGTTCCCTTCCTCTGCCAGGAAAAATGCTGGGACTGGCCTTCTGCCAGGACAGGTGGTGACTAGCTGCTGAGCTTCAATGAGCATGCTTCTGACTCCTGCCAGTCTCAATCCCTAGAGAGGGTCAGCTTCAGGAATTTGTCCAAAATGCATGCACACAGATAAGAGAGAAGCCCTGAGGCTAGCTCCAGGCAGAGTACCAGCTGTTGTCAAGCACCTCCCAAGCAGGAACGGAATTTCACTGATGGAGGGAGGTCTTTCCATTTTCTATTCCCCAAGGTTCAGCTTCTCCCTTATACCCCAGCTTGTGATCATTAGCATGTAAGATGTTGGCAGCCTCACGGAGTGAGGAGAGGATGGGGGTGTTGGAAGGCAACCTCTGACTTGCTAGCTATATGGAAATGGGCAAATCATTTACCCTTTTGAGGGCTATGTTATCTCCTCTATAAAGTGGAGATAATAATACCCACAGGACTGTTGTGATGATCAGGTGAGATAATGTAAAGTTTTCACAAACTTTAAATAGCTAGTAGTAGTAGTAGTAGTATTAGCAGGGGAAGATATAATGATAAAAGTATACCTTTTTATTTTATTTTTATGAGTACCAATATATCTAGTCCTCCGTTTAACACTGTGATAGATATGGGATGATTCATCTACCTTTAAAGAACTTAGAATCTTACTGAGAACAAATAATAGAAGTATGAAACAGAACTTATATATATATATATATATATATATATATATGTATGTATATGTATATGGAATTAAAGTGCTCAATTGCATGGTTCTGGAAGGGAATAATTAGCAATATCAGAGAATGATAAAGAAATTATCAGGAAAAAATTGTCATAGAAGGGGACTTGAAGGTTTGGTAGACTTTGAATATGTAGGGAAGAGGACAATCACTAGGGAAAAGAGAAAAACATAAATAGAATCTGGAATGTGTATGAAATGTGTAGCGAGATAACAAAAAAGTCAGACTACTCTATGTTGGGAAATAGTTGAATAGATGGTTGGGAAAGCAGAGGTTATATTGTTTAGATCTAGTGTGGTAAACAAAAAGGAGTGCTATAGATTCAGTTCAGAAAAGTCTTAGAGTCTTTTTTATTTTATTTTTTATATGTTATTTTTTTTTAATTAAAGCTTGTTATTTACAAAACACATGCATGGGTCATTTTTTCAACATTGACCCTTGCAAAACCTTTTGTTCCAAATTTTCCCCTCCTTCCCCCCACCCCCTCCTCTAGCTGGCAGGTAGTACAATACATATTAAATATGCTAAAATACATGTTAAATCCAGTCTATGTATACATATTTATACAGTTATCTTGCTGCACAAGAAAAATCAGATCAAGAAGGAAGAAAAAAAAAAACTGAGAAAAGAAAACAAAATGCAAGCAAATAACAACAGAGAGAGTGAGAATGCTATGTTGTGTTCCACAATCTGTTCCCACAATTCTCTCTCTGGGTGTAGATGGCTCTCTTCATTACTGAACAAGTGGAACTGGTTTGAATCCTCTCATTGTTGAAGAGAGCCATGTCCATCAGAATTGATCATTATATAGTCTTCTTGTTGCTGTACATAATGATCTCCTGGTTTTGCTCATTTCACTAAACCTTAGTTCATGTCAGTCTCTCCAGGCCTCTCTTGAAGTCATCCTGCTGGTCATTTCTTACAGAACAATAATATCCCATAACATTGATATACCACAATTTATTCAGTCATTCTCCAATTGATGGGCGTCCATTCAGTTTCCAGTTTCTTGTCACTATGAAGAGGGCTTCCACAAACATTTTTGCACATGTGGGTCCCTTTTCCTCCTTTAAGATCAAAGGGTATGCGCAGTTTGATAAATTTTGGGGCATAATTCCAGATTGCTCTCCAGAATGGTTGGATTCGTTCACAACTCCACCAACAATGCATCAGTGTCCCAATTTTTCCACATCCCCTCCAACATTGGTCATTATCGTTTCCTATCATCTTAGCCAATATGACAGGTGTGTAGTGGTATCTTAGAGTTGTTTTAATTTGCATTTCTCTGATCAATAATGATTTAAAGCACCTTTTCTTGTAACTACAAATAGGTTCCATTTCTTCATCTGAAAATTGTCTATTCATATCCTTTGAAACTCTTAGAGTCTAATTCAGAATGAATTAGTAGGGGAAAGAAGGAAAAACAATCAATTTGAAAGCTGTTTTAGAAATCCAAAGGTGATGAGAGTCTTGGTGAAGGTGGCAACATTAGGGAGGAGGAAAAAGGGGGTTGTGGAAGTAGAGAGAGATTTCCAAGATATCTGGGGCAACTTTCCCTCCTTCACTAATAAATGTGTAATAACAAAAGATTTGATCACAAATATTCTTCGATAGGAGGCAATGTTGTCACACCCAGTATCTTATCTACTATATTCTCTATCTACCAAGGAGTTCTCATGGTTTGTTTAATAGATTTGTTCTCCCTTTCCTCTTAGGAGAATGGGACGGTGAAGACAACAATCACCCAGATGACCCAGAATCTCATCCTGTCCCTTACTACCAGGAACCAGTTCCAGGAAATAAGGGAGAAGTTCCGCCAGCCTGTAACAGACAAAGGGGCTATTCTGAAGTCAAAGCCCCAGGCAGCTCAGAAGGATATCCTAAGTGTGTGTTGTGACCCACTCATTCTGGCCCAGCAGCTCACCCATGTAGAACTGGTCAGTGTTTTGCCTTCTCCTCATCCCCAACCCTTTCCTCAGCTTATAAGACTTCAAGGTTATAGTCCCTCTCCAGCTCCCAAAATGTTTATATAAAAAAATTTTGAGGATGAGGTTCTAGATTAAATTCATTCACATCTAGGTCTATCTGTATATCAATTTCCATCTCTGTCATCCATGTCTATATATATAAAACACAGAACATATATACAACATTCAGTGCTTCTAATGCCTGAAAAGATCATTAAAATCAACAGAGTTGGACCAGAAAAATAGTCAGCCTGAAGAAAAAGTTAAGTAAAGATGATGCCCCACATAAGCCTATTCCCAAACGGCTCCATGCAATGTTAAAGAGTTTCAACAAAAAATGGATAAAGACATTTCTGTGGCTTCTGGGCTTTATGTTGAGATTTAATTTAGGAAACAAAGTTTTACCTCTGAAGAATTATCCCTAATGAGAGAAAAAAAGCTTAAGGACTCTGAACCACACATGGAGAATAAGTTAAATGCAAGGTTCCTAAGGGTCAAGGACTTCACTAGGATTTGGAGAATTTCAGAACTGGTGGGCCCAAGAATGTCAGAACACGGAATAAGGAAGGAGTGGGTTCCTGGAATTATGAATTTTTCTAAATATCCCTATATAATAGATTCAGAAAGACCTCAGGAATCATGTGAATCATCTTCACAGCAACCCTGATAGATGCCTATCCATCTACTTAAAACATTTTCAGTGATGGGGAGCTCTTTAATGAGATAGTCCATCCATGGTTGGATGGCTCCAATTGTTAGAAAATTCTTCCTTCTACTGAGAAATCTTCTTTTCTACTATTTGTTCCTAGTTTTCCCTCTCTAACAATCTCAAAATAATTTCAATCATTCTTCCAAATTATAGGCCTTTGAAGACAATATGTATCCTTCATTCTTCCCTCAATCATTTCTCCTAATTTGCAGATTATTTCCCAGCCTGGTCCCTTTGAAAATACCAGGACTGTTGCCCAGATCTGAATGCAATATCCCCAACATGTGATCTTAGGAGTACAGAGTACATTGGAATTTTTATTTCCCATCATTTGAACATTATACATCTAGTTACTCAGATTTAGATTTTATTCACTCTCCCTCTTTCTTCTCTCTCTCTCTCTCTCTCTCTCTCTCTCTCTCTCTCTCTCTCTCTCTCTTTCTCTCCCTCTCTCTCTCTGTCATGTTATAATATCTAATCTCCTTTTTTCTCCATTTCTATTCCAGGAGAGGGTCAGCAACATTTACCCTGAGGATCTGATGCAGATAGTCAGCCACATGGACTCTCTAGATAATCATAAGGTGGGTCTTTTTTTAACCAAGGTGTATAATTTGGGGATCATCTTCATGCTTTTTGTAGACCTATGCAGGAACTGGGCACTGAGTTACACAAAATTTGTCCTTCAGATCCTCAAGAGAAGGTTCTATTCTTACACTGTGCAGAAACTGTTTAAAACCAAGCTTGGAGATATTCTTTCCCCATCCCAAGCCTGCTCAAAATGACACAATTTTTGACACAGAAGGAATTTTTTGAGCTTGAGACATGGACTTTGGAAGCTAGAGTACAGAAAAGATTGGTTCCCTTCTCTGAATAAAAAAGATCTCTCAATCCCCTTTGTGCTTTAAATAATATGCAGAAGTTCAGGATTATACAAAAATGCTTTTCCTTAAACCCCAAAATTAAATATCAAAAGTCATACATATTTTTCCCTGCTCATTAATAGGTTTTCAATAGGTTTGATCTCCGACATTGATTGGTATTATGGATTATATCTTTTTTTTTCGGTAACATTACTGGGCCCCATAAAAGACATCAAACCAAGACCAAGAAATAGAAATGGGTCATACCTGGTAGGATAGAAATGAATGAAGGGAGGGCTGATGCCTTAATTTAATGGGTATGCCTTTTCCTCCATTTAAATACACTTCAGGCTTACTCCACCATTCGTTGATATCCAGCCAATTTGTGGGCTGGGTCTGAAAGAATCAGTACAGTGTTGGAATCTTGTTTGATGTCAGAATTGGAGAACAAAAGGATAGTTGCCTGAGGTAAATGTGACTGGGCCTACTTAGGAAAGGGAGGGACTATACCATACTATACAAGAACAACAAATCCTACAGTTCTTTCCTTTTTTATTTTATTTTTATTGAAGCTTTTTGTTTTCAAAACACATGCAAGGATAATTTTTCAACATTGACCTTTGAAAAACCTTACATTCCAACCCCCCCACCCTTTTCCTCTACTCTCTCCCCTGGATAGCAAGTAATCCAATATATGTTAAACATGGTTAAAAAAATATATATATATATAAATCGAATATAGCCATACATATTATCTTGCTGCACAAGAAAAATCACATCAAAAAGGAAAAAAATGAGAAAGAAAATAAAATTCAAGCAAACAACAAGAAAGAAGTGAAAATGCTACTACAATTCTTTCCAAAGGAAACAGATTCATGGAAATCTGAGGGAAAGGGCTCCTCCTTGACCACAGAGATCTTTTCTCTCTCCTTCCCAACTCTACCCCATTTTTTCCCCCAAAAGGCCTTTTGCCCTCATATGAAACTTGTCACTCTCCCTGGGTAAGACCAGGTGAATTATATCTTGTGATAAAATGAAAGAATTCTGAATTCCTTTCTCAAGGCCTAGGACTGATTTGTGATCTCTTATCTCTCAGTGCCGAGGGGATGTCACCAAGACTTATACTCTAGAGGCCTATGATAATTGGTTCAACTGCCTGAGCATGCTGGTGGCCACGGAGATTTGCAGGGTAAGTAGTTGTTCCTGTCAGATCTGTGTTCTAAACAAGAATGATTTTCCATATGCTATGACATATATCACCCTGTCCCAGAAGTAGATTATCCCCCGTCTCACCATATAATAAATATAATATATATTATATATAATAATATAATAAATTATATAGCAACAAAATAAATAAAACATAAACCTTTCATATATACAAGATATAAATATTCTCCCTACTTGTCAAAATACTACTTATCTTAAGATACAACTCAAGTTTTTAACTTTCACCTTTTTCCACCCACACTAATTTCTGCCTTTTCAGTCTACCATAGCATAGCTATGTGACATAATAAATCAGACCCTAGATAATAACTAGTTGTATGAGCCTGGACATGTGACTTAACCCCTTTTGCCTCAATTTCCTCAGCCGTAAAATGGGGGTGATAATAGCATCTATCTTCTAAGGTTGTTTTGAAGATCAAATGAGATAATATTTGTAAAATGCTTAGCACAGTGACTGACATGTAGTAAGCACTACATAGTGCAAGTTGTTATTGTCATTATTATTATTCCCTTTTGTTCCTCTCCCTTTTTAAAAGAATTTAGGGACACAGGGCAGCTGGGTGGCACAGTGGAAAGAGTACCTGTCCTGGAACCAGGAGGACCTGAGTTCAAATCCAGTCTCAGACACTTAACATTTTTTAATTGTGTGACCCTGGGCAAGTAACAGCCCCAATTGCCCCCAAAAAAAGAAAAAAAAATATTTGGGGAATCTGATTCCTTTCCACTCTGGGCACTTTTAAGGCATGCAATCTGGCACTGCTTTGTATGGTGTGTGAGTTTTATTTCTCTGATAAATTGGTTAAAGAAAGAGATTATGTTTTTTTACATCTCTTCTCTCCCGTGGCCTTAGTCCAGTTTTGGTCATTCAGTGGATACTTAATGAGTGTGTGTCAGTCCAAAATCTCATCCCTAGAAATGAGCAGGGTAAAATGGACATGAATCAGCACACAGGGGCTAATGTGTTTATCTTGCACAGGCCTTATACTGGTTTGGTGCCAAAAAGACAAAGGTGGGCATGTGCAGCAGTGACAGTAGCTTCTAGTTCCAGGATGCCAAGAAACCCCTCCTAGGAGTTAACCTTTGGTGTGGGTGGGAAGTTGCTGACACTTTCCTGCCGCCGGATGGATTATTTTACAACTGGATGGGGAGGGCTGCCTGGGGAACACCCCACCCCTGGAAAAATAAATCCAAACTGACCCTCCCTGTTTCCTCTCTGGCCTTGAGCCTGCTCCTTCGAGAATACTCTTTGGACCATGATTGTTGAGGACCTAGCTATTTGTGTTAAAACGATCCCTTCTTCCCCACTTTGAAGAAACTTCAGTGAATCTATCTAATCTTATTTACCTCTGGAACTATGAATATATACTTAAATCTTACATACAATATCTAGGTATTACATTTTTTAAAAAATCTAGAATTGGTTTATTAGTCTTAAAATGAGATCTTTAAATGGGAAAAATTGTCATATGCTCAATAGCCTTAATAAGTCACATTCAGGTTTTTCCAGTACATTGGGGGGAGGGGAGGAGATGACCTATATTTGAACCAATATAATAAGTATATTGTAAACATATATTATAAAAACAAATGAACTTCATATTCTTCAAACTCCTCTAATCAGTCTCCATAGAGGCATCTCAGGGAGAGAAAATAAAGATTAATTACAATATTCTCTCTACATGTCACAGAACAGAAGTTGTAGCAGCTGTAGTTTGAATGTACTGGCCTTCTGAAAGACTTAGCTGGAAACTCTTTTTTTCCTTCAGGTGGTAAAGAAAAAGCAAAGAACAAGAATGGTGGAATTCTTCATTGATGTGGCAAGAGAGTGTTTCAACATTGGGAATTTTAATTCCATGATGGCAATTATCTGTGAGTACACAGCCTTCCCCACCATATCCTGCCACCTTCTGGCAACACTTAAAATCTCTCATCCTTTCATTTCAATCCCAGTCCCAGACTTTCTGGGAGGCCAGATTGCATTAACTTTTGAGCTAAGCTGGAAGCTCTTCATTTCCCCCAGTTCTGTGGGGATTTTTTTTCTTTATCAGTATTCCCTCTCTCCCACTTAAACCCTCTGAATTAAAGCACTCCTCCGTTCATAGATTATATTGGCATTTTCATCAGAAAACTGTCCCTTGTACTGATTCCCTGGTACTTTTCTCCCTTTTGCAGCTGGTATGAACCTGAGTCCAGTGGCAAGACTAAAGAAAACATGGTCCAAAGTCAAGACTGCTAAATTTGATGTTCTGGAGGTATGTGATGAATTGTTGAGCATAGTGCCTAAGAAAGAGCTAATAGTAGTTTGTAAAAGAAGGGCAACTATGGTGTTTTAGAACATGGCTTCTTAAACTTTTTCTACTCTCAATCCCTTTTCATCCAAGAAATTTTTACATGACCCCAGGTATATAGATATTTAAAATAGTTATATGAATCAAACATTTACTGATAAATCATAATTTTGTGACCTACATTCAAATATGAGATTCCATATGGGGTTGTGAACCACAGTTTAAGAAGCTGAGTTCTAAAATAGGATGAATCCTGAACCAGCCATCAAGAAAGCAAAGTCAATTTCCCTACGGCAAATACTCACAGGATCTCTCCATATATGCTGACTTTGGAATTTTGATAACTTAGCCTAGAAGAAGCATTCATAGGCATCTTCTATGTTTTTAGGATAAAACGAAGAATATAGAAAGAGCTAAAAAAATTACCTCACCCTCTACCCCCAGGCCTCTTCTATTAAATGGATAATGCTGAAAATTCCACCATTACTACTTCATTCCTTTTGATCATTCGTAATGTATAAATAGCATTGGAGGGTAACACTTGAAGATGGCATCAGTATTGACAATCTGCTGTAAAGGAAGAATTTAAGAACAAGTGTTGATGACAATGGGCTGACAGGAGAGCTCATGAGAGTATTCTGTTATCCCTAGGGACTAGGGGAAGAAATTAAACAAGATAGATGATGAAGTGGGGAGTCTATTTCTGAAGGTTTTTTATCTACTTCATCATTTGCCAGGCCAGCTTTGTATCTATATCTCCCTAGCAACCACTTTGACTTTTGTACCAGGAAATTCCCATATTCAAGTGTACTCAGCAATTTATTCTTTTTTTCTCTCTCTCTTCCTTCCTTCTTCCTTTGCTTTCTCCTTTCCTTCCTTCTTTCCTTTCTCCTTTCCTTCCTTCCTTCCTTCCTTCCTTCCTTCCTTCCTTCCTTCCTTCCTTCTTTCTTTCTTTCTTTCTTTCTTTCTTTCTTTCTTTCTTTCTTTCTTTCTCTATCTATCTATCTATCTCTATCTATCTATCTATCTATCTATCTATCTATCTATCTATCTATCTATCTATCTTTTTCCCCTGTTTCTTCTCTAAATTCACTATGAATTCTCACTTCCTTCCCAATGATTCATAATGAACGACTGCCCTCTAGTGGCAGAATCTGAGATCAGGTCAAGGTTAGTTTTCTTCCCCCAGAAAACAGACTAGAGAAACTTTCCATAAGCCAGTCTTGTCTAGTTAAGAGAAAGAGGAATCAAGTGTTCAGCTATGAAGAGATGTGGAAAAAGGAAAACCTTGAGGTATAGAACTTGAAAGACTTCAGAGAAGGACTTTTGGTTCATGTCCTTTCCTTCCCACTTGCAGCACCACATGGACCCATCCAGCAACTTCTGCAACTATCGAACTGCTCTGCAAGGGGCTGCCCAGAGGTCCCAGACTGCCAATAGTAGCAGGGAGAAGATAGTCATCCCAGTTTTCAATCTCTTCATCAAGGACATCTACTTCCTGCACAAAATACACACTAATCGACTGCCAAATGGTCAAATAAACTTCAAGGTGAGCCCAGGGAGTTTTCAGTAAGAAATAGTCACACTATGTAATAAAGGGAATAAAATAAAGTTGTGAGGTATTGTAGAGGTGATTTAGGACAGTCTTTACTCAACATGAATCACTTCTGTAATGCTGTGAGGAGACTGAAAGCACCAATCAGAATGCTGGATAGATAATAAGTGAACACTGGAAGCAGTTAAGAAATGATCAAGCCCTAGGATGGATGGCATTGAACCTAAGTATAATCTGAGCATTTCAAGAAGGGCAAAATCATTGTGGAGTGGACAAATCTTAGAGATTATGTAAAATAAGATGTGTGTTAAAGGAATAATATTTGACAGAGACAAAATGGAAGGAATTTGGGGTTGGGAAAGGAAAGATGAATGAGTCGATTTTGTGACCAAAGATAGAAAAAAAGTGAATGAACATCAGAGTGACATAGTAGAAATACAACTAAATTTAAAGCCAGAAGACCTGAACATAAATTCACTGTGACTCATTATTTGTACCCCTTAAAAGTCCAATCTCATTAAGTCAATTTTCTGATCTGACAAGTGAGAGTTGAATGTATATTCTCTAGGGTCCTTTTAGGATTAGAGGATGAAAGATTTAACACTGGAAGGGACCTTAGAAACCAGTAAGTCCAACTCTTTCAGATTGAGAATGAGGTTAAATAATTTGCTCAGGATCATGAAGGATCTAGGAAGGATCTAAAACAAGGTTGGCAATGTATCTACTGTACCACATAGCTTCTAAGTCTTTTAAGCAAAATAATGATGATGATGGCAATGATGATAGCTCACATTTATATAGCAATTTAAGATTTTCATCATGTCATTTGATCCATATAGGCAATTTCTGAGGGAGATGCTGTAATTACTCCCATTTTATAAATAAGAAAACAGACTCAGAGAAGTTGTGACTTTTTCAGAATCACACAGTCAATACATGTCACATACTGAATTTAAAGCTAGTTTAAAAAAACAGTCCTCAATCTATGATGCTCTGGTTCTGTTACAATTAATTGTAGGTAAGGTAGTGCCAGAAAGAACTCATTCCTATCCTTGGCAGGACAGTGGGTTGGTACAGTGGGTAGATAGAGCATGAAGCATGGAGTCAAGAAAATTCATCTGAGTTTTAATCTGATTTTAGACACTTCCTAGCTGGATGACTCTGGACATATCACTTAATGCTGTTTGCCTCAATTTCTTCATCTGCAAAATAAGCTGGAGAAAAATGGCAAACCATTCTAGTATCTTTGCCCAGAAAACCCCAGATGGGATCATGTAGAGTCAGATATGAGTGAAATGACTGAACAGCAATAATATCAACAACATAATGTGGGGATTGCTAAGTGGCATAGTGGATTACTTAAGTCAAGAAGACCTAAATTCAAATCTGGCCTCAAATTTGACCCTGGACAAGTCACTTAATTGCAATGGCCTCTTAAAAAGTAATACTCTACATAAAACTTTAAAGGATTTAGAAATTTATGACTGAGTCCCATCTAGAGTTTGATTCAAATAAAAAGTGAAACAGAAACATCAGCAAGAAATCTGGTCTGAGAACATCTTTCCTAAATATTTAAATGAACAGATATAAATCCATTTGAGATTGCAGTAGGAAAAACAATATGGGTTTGAGTAGTCAGGCAGTTTTGTGGAGTAGATTGGATTCAATTTAGGTCTTGAAGATTGAACAAGGTTTGGAAATGTAGAGAAGAGTGGAAGGGAATTCTTAGAGAAGGAAACAGGTAGAGAGGTGAGAATAGAGATTGGGCAAGGGGAGGGTAAATTGGAGTGATAACAAAGAGAAGTATTTTAAATGTCAAGCTAGTATTGAGAGTCTAATCTACCACCACTGAGAGAGAGAGAGGGAGAAACAGAGAGAGAGAGAGAGGTTTTATAGATGAAGATCCAGGATGTTATGATTTTCCCAGAAATACAATTCAGGACTGAAATTTATATCTAAATAGTCTGTTTCCTTGATACCACAGGACAGAATAGGAATTAGAACTCCAGATTCCCTCTAAGAATCAGAAAACCACAAAAATCAGAAAATGGCTATAAGATGTCATCTATTTGTGGATAACTGCCGACCAGTGTTCTTTTTTTGACTTAACCACTTCTGGTTATGTACACAGCTATATCTCCTAGGAACCAGCTCAAGCTCCTCACATTTGTCAAGGCTTATTCAGGCATAAACAGTATGGAAATAGAGACAACACAAAAGGAAAAGGCAATCACATGTATAGAAGTCTATGCTTTTATATTCATTATTTCACCTGATCCTAACAACAAAATCTTCATATGCTATACAGAGGCTGTCTTCATTATTTTCTTGATAAAGAAAGACTCAGTTGTTAAATAGCGTTCCTATAGACCACACAGCAAATTAGTAGTGGGTCCCTAAACAGAAGCCATACTGGACTCTTATTTGAGAATACTTTGCTGCACACTTAATCACTCAGTTTTTTGTTCTTAATCAATGTTTATTGACTAAGTGGTTCTTGGCTTTTGTAGAAATTTTGGGAGATTTCCAGACAAATTCATGACTTTATGACATGGAAACAAGTGGAATGTCCTTTTGAGAAAGATAAGAAGATCCAGAGTTACTTACTCACAGCACCTATTTACAGTGAAGAAGGTAAGCTCTTTTCATCTATATCAAATCCCACCCCTATAGGAAGGGATGTTATATATGGGTGCCATTTGGATAGCCTGGAGTGGAATGGTTCTTCACAGACTCCTATCCTATGTGTGATATAGTCTATTGAAATAATTCCCACCTACCCTCTGAATAACTCATATTTCAAATCTAGTTGTAAAGCATTTTAATTTATTTTTTTTCTTTGTTAATGTTTTTCAAAATGTATGCATGGGTAATTCTTCAACATTCACCCTTGCAAAACCTTGTGTTCCAATTTTTCTCCCTTTCCCCTACCTACTCCCCTAGATGGCAAGTAGTCCAATATATGTTAAACTTGATAGAAATATATGTTAAATCCATATGCATACATATTTATACAATTATCTTATAAAGTTTTTAATTTAAACTCTAAGTTCTGAATTTTCTGCATACCTTTTACTTTCTCCCCTGCCACAGAAGACAACAGGGATAGGGCTTCATGGCTTTGTTTGAGTGGGAACTAGAGAATACAAGTAAGCTTGGTGGAAAATACTTGAACATCTAATTCTAACGAGTGTCCCTTTTTCAGCTCTCTTTGTGGCATCCTTTGAAAGTGAAGGTCCAGAAAATCATATGGAAAAAGACAGCTGGAAGACACTCAGGTACACACAATTTAATTAAGAAAATGACTTAAGGGGTAGCTAGGGGGAGCAGTGGATAGAGCACCAGCCCTGAAGTCAGGAGGACCTGAATTCAAATGTGGTCTCAGACACTTAACAGCTTTGTGACCCTGAGCAAGTCGCTTAACCCCAGTTGCCAGAGAGAGAGAGAGAGAGAGAGAGAGAGAGAGAGAGAGAAAGAAATTAAGAAAGAAAGAAAGAAAGAAAGAAAGAAAGAAAGAAAGAAAGAAAGAAAGAAAGAAAGAAAGAAAGAAAGAAAGAAAGAAAGAAAGAAGAAAATGACTCCAAAGTATGAGATGCAAGCAAGAACATTACTGTACTTTTAGATCACATTAAGAGGGAATTATGTTCATCTGGAGTATTGTGTTCAGTTCTGGATATACCATTTTAAAAAAGAATACTGAGAAGCTTTAATATCTACCAGAAGACAGCCAGGATAGTCAAGGCAAAGGTCATATGAGGTTTCATTGACATTTAGCCTTGAAAAAAGATTCTGGCAGGGAATCATGAAAGATGTCTTTATCTCTGAAGGGCCATCACTTAGAAGAGAGGCACATTTGTGCTGTCTGGTCCCAGATGTCAGAAGTAGAAACAATGAATGGTAATACCAAAGAAGCAATTTTAGGCTTCAGAGAAAATAGAAAAATTAGCAAATATAGAATCTTTTAAAAACCATTAAAAGGTGCAGCCATTCATATGCAAAACTTCCTACTAATTTGAACCATTCCATATCCTTGGAGGTATTCAAGCAAAAACTAGATGGACACTTCTGTGTAGAGGGAATTATTGTTCAGATATGACTGGGACCACAGTATCTTCTTGAGTCATCTGCATCTCTGAGATTCTATGATGACTTTAAACATCCTATAGTCAGCCCTTTGGTCTATCTATCTTAGGATTCTGATAAAGGCAGCTAGGAATTGTTTATAGGGAGTGAGTATTGTCCTACCTGACTACATGATCATCAAATGATAGAAATATAACTTTCCCCTTAATATATAATCTGTTATGGATCTACCACTTTTCTTGGACATGTCCTTATTTCTGGTATATTCCACCCAACATTATGCAAGGGCACAATACTGTTTTTTCTTACATCTCACATTTAAATTGTAAATAATGGAAAATTGATGTTTTTATCATCTGCATAATACATTTTTTTCTTTTTCTCCAAATTTAGGACAACTCTCCTTAACAGAGCCTGAAATTTCAGGGTACAGCTTGTAGAAGTGGAGAAAAAAAAGCACATGAATGAACCAAGTTTTTATCCTGAATGACAGGGGTTGAGATGAGCAAGACCTCACTGGTTGGGGCCTGTTTTGTATATACCTTTTGTGAAAAAAAAAGGGTAAATATTTCGTGCATCAACCTTAAGGCACCTAAAAAATGAAGGTTTTTGTTTATTTTAAATATCAGGGCAGGGCCCTGTTTGGGGACAGGGGGGATTATCATGGGAGAGAGTATCCATGGTAATGTCTTAATCTAATAAAATGTAGATTTTTATTTTCCATGTTTGATTACTTCCATCTTAAGAAAAAAATTAAAAACCCAACCAAATACAACCTGGACACTGCACAGGTTCAGTGCCCTATCAGACAGTCTCTACAGCAGTGTCTCTCTAAAGTCGGGGACTAGTGCCTTATAAGGTACTGAAATTGTCTAGTGTACCTATTCCTTTCAAGCTGGAAGTAAGCAAATTCAAACCAGGAGGGATGGAGACCCAGAAAGCAGCTACATCTTTGTAAATATGTGGGGAGATATTATGGCACATGGACTAGAGCATACCTACCTATAATAGCAAAACAGCAGCATTCCATTTTTTCTGGACTTGTTGGAAGAATGGGATAACTGCTAAAGCTATGAGGAGTTTTATGTCTGAATGCTTCTGGAGAAGATTATTTAAGTTTGGGTCGTCAGTAGTTTACATTTTCATTTCCTTTATTAGGAAGTTATTGGGAGGGGGGAAATAAGTTTTTATGTAATCTACAAACTACACACTTAGATACAGAATTTTCTCTAATGATATGTCTGGCAAAAATTGTTCATAGGAGCCTTTCAGAGAAAAGGGGAAGGGGAAAGGGTAAATCTAAAATAAGGCAAGGGATGTAGATGCAAAACAGATGTAAATTATTAAGGTTGTAGCAATAGAGAAAAAACTGTGGCATTTCAAGCCATTGTTTGAACCCCAGTGCAAAGTGAAAATTAGGTTCTTTGGTCAGCCAATGATTCTAGATGATTACTCCCTCCTTCCAACTGTTCTCAGATAGATGTTTAATTAGGACACTGAAAAACTAAATGTTAGCAAAAACCATTGACAAATGTAACTATTCATGTAAAAACTGCCAATCATTAGAAAATATTTTCTATATCCCTTATTATAGAAGTAAATCATTTCCCCCATATCTTCTTCAAAGGACTACACATTGACTCTTTTCAATCATGAGAAAGTATCAGTTTCACTCCATGATTTCCTATAAACCCATACTTCCAATATATCTTCTTTCCTCATAGATTTTGTTTCTAGGCATTCATTTACACCAGAAAATAAAACTAGAAAACCTAGGTAGATGTATTTTGTTTGTTTTCTGTTCCCATAGCACTGAAAGAAAGAGGAACAAATGTTGAATAGATGCCTTGAAATCAGATGCTCAGATGGAAGGAGGTGGTAGGAGATGGGACTAGCTTAATAGCCTGGAGAGAGGAGAGGGAAGGTGACTGTTTTTGTGATCTGCTGCTATATTCCTGTGCTAAAGAAGTGAATTCTCAGCCCTGTGGTAGAGTAAGAATATTTATACTGTATTATTACAGTGTTTTGCACTTTTCAGAGACATTCTAGATCGTACATATTGTCAAACACTATAAAAGAAATTGTATATCAGCTTTGTTTATGTATTTGAGATAAAGAAAGGGATGCTTAAAATTTAAGAAATATATATATATATATATATATATTTGAAATGCAATTTTAGACCACTTTCTGTACAAGTATTAAAAAGCTTTCACATAAATGTGCACTTCCCTGGTCGATCAGTTCTAGTGTATACTTGAAATAGACTTGGTGTCTCCATTTGTTACTTTCTTTTCCCAGTTCAGTCCATTCATTCCTTACTTACATAAGGTGTTTTGCTATTCTAAGATGAATTGCAGAGTATAAAGCTGTACCATAAAAGCAGGATATTCTGTGTGTGACTGGGTGTGCTTGCATCAATAAAAAAACAAAAACAAAAAAAAAAACAAACAAGTTGTTTCAACCATGCTGACCTTGGCCTCTCCTTATATATCTATAGAATGTTCTTAATGAATGAGTGAATTATTTGGGGAATTGTCTATTAAGTACCCTTTAAAGAAGACAACCTAGACTCATCACTGAAGCCTTGAAAGAAGAAATAAAACAAATGCCTAATGTAATCCCTGCTCCATTATGAATCTTAACCTTTAATCCAAGAGAAACTAAAATATTAATGGTACTTTACTTTTGCATATGTGGTTTTTATGAATTTCAAGGTATGTCCACATCCATCCTATCAGTTAATCCTTAGAACAGTTATATGAGGTAGACAAGACATTTTTATTTCCATATGGCAGATGCTGAAATCAAAACCCATAGAAGTAGATTACTTACTCAAAATCACATAGCTAGATAAAACAGTCTTATTTCCTTTATGATATTGCATTTCCTTAGAAACAATAGCTTCTCTCTTTTTTATTTAGCTTATACTTAGTCTGAGTTTATAAGTGACAAGTCTGCATACTTCAGACAGACACTTTAGCTTCTGGATTGAGAGTAATGGATAGCAACCAACAGGAATCACTAATTCCACTTAGCAACTTAAAACACATGTTGGTCTTTTCAAAGCTATTTTAAAAAACACTAAGAAAAAACAAAAATAAAAACAAAAACTGACTATCTCCACAAACTTCTGGGGCTAGCTTTACAAAACAAATATTCTCTATCTTCTCAGTTCTTCTTCCTTCTTTTCCTAACCTCCGAACTATCCAAGTTGCAGCAAAATACAGCGAGGTCCCCATTGTTCAAGAACACAAGCAATTGGCTTCTCACATCAATTATGTCCCTGAGAAAGACTATACAGCTGCGGAGGTCTGTGCTATACCAGTCCTTTCAAAACAGGGATTTATTAGGATTCACTTGGACTAGTTAAGGGAAGTGGAATGTTCAAAAACTATAAATCAGAGCCATAAAAGGATTCCTTTGTTCTCATATAAATCAATAACCTGGGCACTGCTGATAAACACCAAATAAAAGTGGAGTATTCATAAATTCACAATGAATATGATTAAATTTCATTTTCTAAGCAAGCTCTCTGGTCTTTGAAGAATTAACTAACCACAATTTTGCATGGATAGGAAGATCAACAAAACTGTCATCCATTCCTCCTCCACCAAACCCTAAGTGTCTCAAAATTACTAAGTCCCAGGGACTCAAGCATGATATAATTATAGAATATCAGAGCTAAAAGGAAGCAGAGATCATCTAGTATTAATTCAGCCCATTCCTTTTACAACTTGCAAAAGTGAGGTCCAGAGAAGTGATGGGATTTGTCCAAGTAATAACAAAGCTACAACTTAAACCTAGTAATCTTTCCTTTATACCAAGCTCCTGAAGTCACATACTCATACCCCCAGCATATTAGAATACATATTCTAAGAGTAAGAGGCTCTTTGCCATTTTCATTTGACCTCAAATACAAACATTAAAAAAAAACTTTCGGCTATATGGATAGTATACCCATGGCATCCACAGCACTATTAATACAAGACATGAAACATCTGGATTATGATGTTACCTGTGCCTGAAACATTACATAGGCCTTAACAATTTCCCTTTATTAAAATTATTTGGGGAATCGGTGAATTAGTTCTTAAATTTTAGAGTCTTGCACTTTTTGAAACCTGTTCTGGAGATGACAGATGGTTTATAATTCTTTATGGACCATAACTATTGTGATTTGTGAGTGATTGTGAATACATGCAGTATCACAAATACTTGTAAAAAAGAAAAACAAGGATTTATCAAGGGACAAAAACCAACTATACCTAAAAATGTAATATTCTTTACCCATAGTGTCCCTACCTCTACTTCTCTACTGAAGGAAGTGTATTTCATGTTCAGTACTCCAGAAACAAAATTGTTATTGCAATTCATCTGATTTTAGATGTTCTTTAGTGTTATTTTCATTTGCATTCTGGTAGTTCAACATCCATTTCTGTAAGATTTTGTGTTCCAAATGTTTCACTGCTTCCTCCCCCAACATCCCTTTCCACATGAGAGCAAGTAAGCAATCTGATACAAATTAAACTTGTGCAATTCTTCTAAATGTATTTCCATATTTGTCATGTTGTGCAAGAAAAATAAGACCAAAGGAAAAAACACAGCAAGCAAAAAGCAAACATCCAAAAAAGGTGAAAATGCTATGATTTAATCCACATTCAGTCTCCATGGTTTTCTCTTTGGATGCAGATGGCATTTTCCATCTCAAATCTATTGGAATTGTTTTGAATCATCACACTACTTAGAAGAGCTTATTTTATCTTAGTTTATCATCCCATAATGTTGCTCTTACTATGCACAATGTTCTCTTGGTTCTGTTCACTTCATTCAGCATCAGTTCATGTCAGTTTTTCCAGGTTTTCCAGAATCAGCCTGCTCATCATTCATTTTTTAATTTTATTCTTATAATTATATTATTTTATCTTTTCAAATACATGCAATGAAAGTTTTAAACATTCACTTTTGCAAAATTTTTCTCCCTCTGTCCCTTCTTCACTCTTCCCCAAGACACCAACCCATCCAACACAGGTTAAACATATACAGTTCTTCTAAATATATTTCCATATTTGTCATGATATGCAAGAAAAAGCAAATCAAAAGTAGGGAAAAACAATAAAGGGGGGGAAGCAAGAAAACAAACAACAACAACAAAAGTGAAAATACTATGCTTTGTTCTACAATTGATATCCGTAATTATCTATCATAAGTCTATTAGAATTGCTTTGAATCACCTCATTGTTGAAAATAGCCAAATCCATCACAGTTGATCATAACATGATTTTTTGATTACATAATGTTCTCTTGGTTCTGCTCACTTAACTTAGCATCAGTTCATGTTAGTCTTTCCAGTCTTTCTTGAAATCTATCTGCTCATCATTTTCTTATAGATCAATAACATTCCCTTATATTCATATACATAACTTACTCAGCCATTCCCCAATTGACAGGCATTCACTCAAATTCCAATTCTTTGACACTACAAAAAGACTGTCACAAACATTTTTGCACATGTGGGTGCTTTCCCCCTCTTTTATGATCTCTTTGGGATACAGATCCAATACTGCCACTACTGGTTCTTTTGGCATTATTCCCAGTTGCTCTCCAGAATAATTGGATCAGTTCACAACTCCACCAACAAAGCTTTAGTGTCCCAGTTTTTCCAAATCCCTCCAATATTTATCACTATCTTTTGTGGTTATCTTAGGCAATCTAAGAGGTGTTAAGTGATACCTCAGAGTTGTCTTTAATTTGTATTTCTCTAGTAGTGATTTAGAACAGTTTTTCACCTGACTATAAATGCCTTTAATTTCTTCATCTGAAAATAGTTCATACCCTCTTATCAGTGCCTAGTTTCTGCCATACTACTTTCCAATTTTCCCAGCAATTATTGTCAAATAGTGCATTCTTATCCCAGAAGCTGGAGTATTAGAATTTACCAAACACTAGATTACTATAGTAATTGACTATTGTGTCACATGTACCTAACCCATTCCACTGAGCCATTACTCTATTTCTTTCTATTTCATTGCCAAATGCTTTTGGTGACTGTCACTTTATAATATAGTTTTAGGCTTGATACAGTTAGACCACCTTCTTTTGCATTTTTTTTCATTAATTTCCTTATTCTTGACCTTTTGTTCTTCCAGATAAATTTTGGTATTATTTTTTGTATGGCTTTGTATTTGTATGGCTCTGAATAAATAGATTAAATTATGTAGAATTGTCATTTTTATTATATTAGCTTGGTCTACTCATGAGCAATTGATATTTTTCCAGTTATTAAGATCTAACTTCAATTTGTGTGAAAAATGTTTTGTAATTGTGTTTATATAGTTCCTGACTTTGTCTTGACAGACAGAATTCTAAATATTTTATATTGTCTGAATCTATTTTAAATGGAATTTTTCTTTTTATCTTTTGCTGCAGGGCTTTGTTGGTAACATATAGAAATCCCAGTGGTTTATATGGACTTATTTTATATCCTGCAACTTTGCTGAAGTTGTAATAGTTTTTTAGTTGATTCTCTAAGATTCTGTAAATATATCATCATGTCATCTGCAAAGAGTGATAGCTTTGTTGCCTCATTGCTTATTTTAATTTCTTTGATTTTTCTACTCATTGATAAAAGCTAACATGTTTAGTACAATTTGAAGAGAAGTGGTGATAAAAGGCATTCTTGTTTAATTTCTTATCTTATTGGGAAGGTTTCTAGCTTACATGTAATATTTGATGATCAGATAGATGGTTCCTTATTTTGAGGAAATCTTCTTTTATTCCTATACTCTCTAGTGTTTTTATTAGAAATGAATGTTGCATCATGTTAAATTATATTTTTGCATCTATGGAGATAATCATATTATTTTTGTTAGTTTTATTATTGATATGGTCAATTATGTCAATAGTTTTCCTCATACTGAACCAGCTGGCATTACTGATACAAATCCCACTTGATCACAGTGTATTATCTTGGTAATAAATTGTTATAATCCATTTTCTAATATTTTATTTATGATTTTTGCATCAATATTCATTGAGAGATTTGTATATAATTTTCTTTTTCTGTTTTGACACTTTCTGATTTAGGTTTCAGAACCATATTTGTGTTATAAAAAATTTGGTAGAACTTCTTTTTCATCTTTTTTACAAATACTTCATATATAATGGGAATTAATTGTTCTTTACATTTTTGGTAGAATTAACTACATTTGGCCTTAGAGATTTTTTCTTAGGGAATTAATTGATGGCTTGTTCAATTTTTTCTAAAATGGGGTTATTTAAGCATTTTATTTCCTCTTCTGTTAATCTGAATAGTTTTGTAAATATTCATCCATTTAATTGAGTTTGTCAGATTTATTGGCATACATAGATCCTAATTACTGAATTAATTTTCTCTTCATTGGTGCTAAGTTCACCTTTTCATTTTTGATACTGGTAATTTGATTTTTCTTCTTTCTTTTTTCTAATCAAATTAACCAAAGGTATATCTATTTTGTTGGTATTTTCACAAAAACCACCTCTTAGTTTTATTTATTAGTTCAATAATTTTCTTATTTTCAACTTTATTAATTTCTCCTCTGATTTTCAGAATTTCTAATTTGTTATTTAATTGGGGATTTTTTTCTAGTTTTTTTTTAGATGCATATCCAATTCATTGATCTCATCTTTCTCTACTTTATTCATTTTAGCATCTAGAGATATACAATTTCTTCTAAGAATTTCTTTGGCTGCATCCCATAAATTTTGGTATATTGTCTCACTGTTGTCATTATCTTGGATGAGATGATTGTTTCTATGATTTGTTCTTTGATCTACCCATTCTTTAAGATTAAATTATTTAGTTTCCAATTTTTTTATTTATTTGTCCATGGTCCTATATTACATATAATTTTTATTGTATCATGATCTGAAAAGGATGCATTTAATGCTTATACCTTTCTTCATTTGTTTGTGAGATTTTTGTGCTCTGACAAATGGTCAATTTTTGTGTGCCATATACTACTGAGAAAAAAGGCATATTTCTTTCTATACTCATTTAATTTTCTCCAGAGGTTTATCATACCTAACTTTTCAAAAATTCTATTCACTTCCTTAATTTCTTTATTGTTTATTTTGTGATTAGAATTATCGAGTTCTAAGAAAGGGGATTCTGACATTCCCCTACTTGCATAATTTTGCTGTTTATTTCTTCCCACAATTCACTTAATTTCTTTGGTAAGAATCTGAATGCTATGCCACTTGGTGCTGATATGTTTATATTGGTATTACTTCATTATCTATGGTACCCTTTAGTAAGATGTAGTTTCCTTCCTTATCTCTTTTAATTATATCTACTTTTGCTTTTGTTTGGTCTGAGAGCAGGATTACTACCCCTCTTTTATTTTTACTTCAGCTGAAGCATAATATATTCTTTTTCAGCATTTCATTTTACCTTTACTTTGTGTGAATCTGTCTACTTCAAATGTGTTTCTTATAAACAACATATTTTAGGATTCAAGCTTTTAATCAACTCTGCTATCCACTTACATTGTATAAGAGAGTTCATCCCATTCACATTCAATTACGATTGTTACATATTGTACGATTACTAACTCTGTATATCCCTCCATCCTATTTTCTCCCCTGTTTATACTTTTTTCTCTCTTTTCACCTTTTCATTCCTCACCAGTGTTTTACTTCTGAACTATAACTCCCTCAACATGTCCTCCCTTTTATCAGCCTCCCCTTTCTCATCCCTTTCCCTTTCTATTTCTGTCCTTCTCCTTTCCTTTCCCCTTTTCCCTCCTACTTCTCTATAGGGTGAGACAAGTTTCTATAACAAACTAAATATGTATATTATTTCTTCTTTGAGCCAAATTTGATAAGATTAAAACTCAAATTATGCTCATATTTTCCCTTCTCTTTCTATACTGTAATAGATCTTTTGTGCCTCTTCATATGATATAATTTACCCCATTTTACCTCCCCATTCATCTCCTCCTAATGCAATCCTTTTCTCACCCATTAATTTCTTTTGTATATCAAGTCATTAAAGTCAATTTATATCCACATCTCTCTCTGTGTTATTCTTGTTATTTGCTTTACATTCTTGAAGAGAACTATGGCATCGGGAAGCGATGCCTTGACATGCAAGTGAATTGGATTTAAATACGGAGGTGGGAAGGACTATGTAAAATTACCTATCTCACTTTCTCCTCCACAGCCATATGAATCCAGTGACCAGATATAGATCAGAATGACTAGATACAGTGGGAGATCTTGGTCTTTTTAAGCCAATGTCATTAACAAGTCTTACCTTAAACAGTTTTATAATTTAAAAAAATATATGATTTTTAGGTTTTTATGCTTCTCTTGAGTCTTGTATTTGAAAATCAAATCTTCTGCTCTGGTCTTTTCATCAAAAATGATTGAAAATCCCCTTTTTCACTGAATGACCATCTTTTCCCCTGAAAGAATGCTCAGGTTTGCTGGGTAGTTGATTCTTGGTTGTAATTCCAGCTCATTTGCCTTCCAGAATATTATAATCTAGGCCCTTAGATCCTTTAGTGTGGAAGCTACTAGTTCCTAAGTAATCCTGATTGTAGCTCCTTAATATATGAATTGTTTCTTTTTTTCTCCTTGATCTGCTATTTTTGAAATTTAGCTATAATTTTTCTAGGAGTTTTCATTTTGGATTCTTTCAATGATGATTTTACCCTCTGGTTCTAAAATATCAAGTTAGTTTTACTTGATAATTTTTTGAAAGATGTTTTCTAGGCTCTTTTTTGATCATGGCTTTCAGGCAGTCCAATAATTTTTAGATTATCACTTCTGGGTCTATTTTTCAGGTCGGTTATTTTTCCAATGAGGTATTTTACATTTTCTTCTATTTTTTCACTTTTAAATTTTTGTTTGATTGATTCTTGGTTTCTCATTGAATCATTCATTTCCACTTATTCAATTTTAATTTTAATGAATTATTTTCTTCAGTTAGCTTTAAAAAAAAAACTCCTTTACCATTTGGCCAATTGCACTTTTTTTATTAAAGCTTTTTATTTACAAAACATATATATATATATATGTGATTTTTCAACATTGACTCTTGCAAAGCCTTCTGTTCCAAATTATTCCCTCCTTCCCCCTGACCCTCTCCCCTAAGTATGGCAAGTAGTCCAATACATGTTAAATATGTTAAAATATATTGTATACATGTATACATATTTATTGTTATCTTGCTGAACAAGAAAAATTGGATCAAGAAGGAAAAAAAAAACTTGGAAAGAAAACAAATGCAAGCAAACAACCACAGGAAGAGTGAGAATGCTATGGGCCAACTGCACTTTTAAAAGAGTTGTTTTATTCAGTGGATTTTTTTTTCAATCTCACCAGTTCTATTGTTTGAGGAGTTGTCTTCCTTGGTACATATACATTTTTTTCTATTTTTCCAAATCTATTTTTAAGGATCTGTTTTCTTAAGTCTATTTCAGTATTTCCTTTCTGTTAGCTTTTCTCCCAAGCTTTTATAACTTTCCTACATAGCTCTCATTTCTTCTCCCCATTTTCTTCGTTCTTACTTGATTTTTAAAATCCTTTTTGAGCTCTTCAAGGAGAACCTTTTCAGTTTGAAAGCAATTTACATTTCCCTTTGAGGCTTCACACACATGTATTTTACCATTGCTGTCCTTTTCTGGGTTTGTGTTCTTATATTCCCTGTTGCCATAGCAGCTTTCTATTGTCTGTGCTGGGGTTTTTTTTTTTTTTTTTTTTTTTGTTGTTGTTGTTGTTGTTGTTGTTGTTGTTGTTGTTGTTGTTGTTTTGCTTACTTCAAAAAGTTGAGCTGTGTTCCTAGAGTAGTATCAGGGCAGTTTTACTTGACAATTTCTTGAAAGATGTCCAGGTCTTTTTTTTTTTTTTCAATTTATTTCTGGTGAAGTAATTGGAGTTAGTGGTTTGCCCAGAGTCACACAGCTAGGAACTATTAAGTATCTGAGGCCATATTTGAACTTAGGTTCTCCTGACTTCAGGACTGGTGTTCTATCCCCTGTGCCATTTAGCTGTCCCCAGGTTTTGTTTTGTTTTTAAATCATGGCTTTCAGGTATTTCAAGAATTCTTACATTATCTCACCTGGGTCTATTTCCTGTTGTTTTTCCAATGAGATAGTTTTCATTTTCTTCTATTTTTTTCCATTTTGTTTGAGTCTTGATGTCTTCCCAAGTCATTAGCTTCCATTATTTGAACAATTCTAATTTTCAAAGGATTTTTTTCTGTGCATAGGTTGGAGGTTTCATAGCTGGCCTTCTGAGTCATTGGCCCTTTGAATTAGGAGAGAGGAGCCAAGTGCTGGTCTGTACTTTGGCTAAGAGCCTCTCCCCCACACAGCCATGTTCCTTCTAGCCCAAGTGAGACAAACCTTTCCTAAAGTTCTTCCAA
The DNA here is from genome assembly GCF_902635505.1 of Sarcophilus harrisii. Classification (NCBI taxonomy): domain Eukaryota; kingdom Metazoa; phylum Chordata; class Mammalia; order Dasyuromorphia; family Dasyuridae; genus Sarcophilus; species Sarcophilus harrisii. The sequence continues at coordinate 604,587,871 of NC_045427.1, forward strand.
CATATTTTAAGCTGAGAAATTGCTTCACTCTGAATGTTTGTGTGTTCTGTCACCACAGAATCCATTCAGATAATTAATCTAGCATTGATTTTTAGATAAACTGAGGAAAGCTCAAGCAATTTCCTGACTTCTTTCCACCCTCTTCGCTCTGCCATTCAAAAAAAAATCTTTTAAATCTATACACTGGGGATATTTTTAGAGGTGAATATACATCTAATTTTATTTTTTATTTTTTTTCTGAGGCAATTGAGGTTAAATGATTTGCAAAGGGTCACACAGCTAGGAAATGTTTAATGTGTGAGGTCAAATTTGAACTCAGGTCCTCCTAATTTCAGGGCTGTTGTTCTATTCACTGCACCACCTACATGCCCCCACTTCTAATTTTATGATGAAAATCATTTAAAAACTAAAATTCATTTGTTAGTAGCTTATCTTATAACCAGTTTTGTTGGACATCATTAGTTCTACAAAGCAAGATATGCTTTAGCTCTATTGGAATTTTATTTACTAAGATCATAGAACAATGTGGGAAAAAGCAATTCTATTCTATATTTCTTCTTAATGAACTTTTTGTTTTTTCAAGAATCACACTATATTTATGCTAGAATAGAGAGCAAGGAAGAAGACTGGATGGGGCTTGTTTTTGTTTTGTTTTGTTTTGTTTTTTCATGTGAGGAAATAACACTTTGAAATTTGAGTAATAGGCAATAAATATTTATTGAGCTCTGATTTTGTACCAGGCATTATCCTCACTACTAGGGATGCTAGCAAATCTCCTATTTTCAAGTAGCTCACAATATAACAGGGAAGACTACAAGAAAGCAACTATGCAAAACAAGCTATATACAGAATCAATTAGGTATAATAAATAGAGGAGAGACACTAGAATAATTTTGATTGGTTCTATCAAAGAGTCAAAAAAATTGTTATATCATCAACATAACTGCAAATCAGAAAGAGAGGGATCATGAAAGAACATAAAACTATAATTAGGATGGTGAACCCAAGGCTTTTGCCAGGTACAAAAATCTAAGAGTACTATTTCCTCCCTGCTAAGATTCAGAGACCATTATTTTCATGTCTCAAAGTCCTCTGCTGGCCTGTGCTTCAACAAGGATTGAAGAGGAAGAGAGCCCTGGAAAAAATATGGGATCATTTTACCAAGGAAATATGAATAGTTAAATCACTCCTTATCCCATTACTCTGGTAATAGTCCTCCTGAGTACAAGAAAAGTGCTTCATCCACTGTGTCATCTAGTGCCCCCATAAGAAACAATTTAATATGAATATATTGAAGCATGGAAAACTTGTATGAACTAATACAAAGTGAAATAAGCAGAATCAAGAAAATTGGTATATACAATGACAAAATGAATATAAAAAACAACAAACATTAAAACTCAAAACTTTGATATTATAGTAGCCAAGAATGGTTTGATACAAAAGATATTCTAAGTTATTTCTCCTTGTTCATACACTGAGAGGTCTGGGAACAAAAGTTTGCAATACTATATCAGTCACTTTCTAATATGTTGGTTAATTTTGCTGAGCTTTTTATTCTTTTTTGAGTCTTAAAGGATGGCTTTTAGGATGGTGAAAGGAAGAAAAACACTGGAAAATCTTAAGTGAAATAAGAACATAAGGTATCAATAAAATTTATTTTAAAAATAATTTTTCCATTACCTACTTCACTGAATTATTTTGAAGAGCAAAAGAGAAATTTGTATATTAAGTGGTTATAATGTTAAAGTGCTATATGAATGTAACTTAAAATCATTTAAAAGACGAAAAAAATTGTTGGAAACATTAGAGAAGATAATCTCATCAGAAAAATATGATAGAAGTCAGATTGCATGAACTGAGGAATGAATAAGTGATGAGAATGGCATGTCATTAGGAAATGTCATTTTGGGAAAGTAGTTTGAGCTGACATCTCCTGAAAGAACTATCATGACTGGTTTCTTTGACCTCACCCCAACACAAGTAGTGCTCATTTTTGCCTCAATGCTTTTGCTCATGCTGTTTCTATGCAGAGATTGCACACCAATTTTGGATCTTTGCAAATATTATCTAACACTCAAGGCAAAGCCCCAGTTATGTATTAATATTACCTCCCTAATTAGACCATAAACTCTTCAAGGATGTATTTCTTCTCTCTCTCCAAGTATAGACATAGCCTCAGTATGTTCAATTAAGATTTAAATATTAATTAACCCAAGCAATAAAAATAAAATGGGTTTGACAAGTGATTAAAAAGATACTAAAATTTCAAGCTTCCCCAAAGTCCTTTTTCAATGCTATATCATGGCAATGAGGTGACTAATCACTGAGGTAGCTTCTCAAAAGCTATCCCTATGGAGTGCAAACTCCTGAAAATACTGCCATTTAGAAATGTTTCATATATGTTTTGTTTTGTTTTTTTTTTTTGGCTACAGACTATATTTCCCAAGGACTGGTATCTAAGTAGAGAAAGGCTTCTCATCAATTGAGTGGATATTTAGTGATGAATTATTTTGGTCATAGTACCCATGAAACAAAACAAATACAAAATGGCATTCAGCCCAACTGAGTGGGTCCCTCCCATTTCTGCAGTAATGGTGGCAAAGTAGCAAGAAGGGAGTCAAAGAATACTAAAAAACCATATATTTTTAGACAATTTATAACCATTGACAATCAAAATCTGACATCCTTCTTCAATGACCAGTGAAATGGCATAGTATTGGAGGGATATCTATATCGATATTCTCACTAAAAATGACATCAGAAAACAAAAAAGTTTTATAGTACAACAGAGGAATGCATGGGTTCTCCTTGTTGGTAGATATGATTTTATCATGTGTCCATAAGTAAAAAGAAGCATTTTCTGGAACATTTAATCATCTCATATTATGGTATTCATAATATATGTGAGGAATAAGGCCCACAAAAAATAATGCAGCTTATACCCTATACCTATTACAGAGGAGATAAAAAATTCTGCAAAAAAAACCCCAACAAGTATTTTATACTCAGGTATTACTATTGTTCTTATTATGTATTAGGCAAAACGCCTAACTAAACACTACATTATAAGGCTGTTGGTGCAATGAGCAGGATGGGCAGAAAAACAGATTCAGAAATATGACTCAGTTGTAGACTCAGGGGCAGACCAAGCAACATGGTAAGCAGCAATCAGAAACAAGATAGTTCTTTTTAATCAACACCACTGCATTAATGATAAATATGAGAACATATCCATAACATATACTTCCAAGATGTCAATATGCTTAAATATTGGACCCAATTGAATCAGGTGAATTTTAGTAGGGAATAAAACTGTGTTACAACAGTTTCTTTTTTAAAATCAAATTCACAAAAAAGTCCAATATTAGTTGGGCACTACATAGTTTTGGACAATATTAAGGGCTGTTAGTGAACTACAAGCTCGAGGGTGTGTTGCTGCAACAATGTGAATCCTAAAGCAAATTCAGTGAAACCTTAGACTAAATGAAGAAAGGAATAGGGTTTAGGACTAGGAAGGATATAGCCCCACTGTACCATTCCCCAGTTAGAAAATATATACAATATATATTAGGAATAGAATTGATCACCAGAAAACAAAAGAAAAAAGGCAATCAGAAGAGTAAAGACCCTGAATATCATGTCTCATAAGAAGTGATGATATTGAAATAATTTCTTTTGTGATTCCAGAAAGCTCTGGAGTGATTCACATTAATTGATGCTAAGTGAAGGGAGTAGAATCAAGAAAGCATTGTACTCAGCAACAAATTTATGTGATGATCAATTCTGATGGATGTGGGCTCTTTTCAAAAATGAGGTGATTCAGGCCAATTACAATAGACTTGTGATGGAGAGAGCCATCTACACCCAGAGAGGGAAGTATGGAGACTGAATGTGCATCACAACATAGTATTTTTATCTTTTTTTTTTTTTTGGTGTTTTGCTTGCTTTTTGCTTTCTTTCTTATTTTTTTTTCTTTTTTGACCTGATTTTTCTTGTGCAACATGATAGTTGTGGATAGTTTCCACATGTTTAACATATATTGGATTACTTGATGTCTAGGAGAAAAGGTAGAGGAAGGGAGGGAGAAAAAATTTGGACACAAGATTTTGCAAGGGTGAATGATGAAAATTATCTTTGTATATATTTTTAAAATAAAAAAAATATTATTTAAGAAAGTAATGATTATTTATCCTGGAGGAAAGACTTATTATGGTTACTTTAAAAAAAAGCTTATCCAAGGACTATAATAAGGAAAAAGGATTAGACTCATTCTGTTTGGCCCTAATTAGTAGAAATAGGATAAGCAAAGAGACTTATCTAAATGTGAAGTAAAGCAAATCTTACCAGAGAGCATAGCTATTACAAAGTAAAAATTGCAAAGTGCCTTAGGAGAGAGGTAGTGAATTTCCATTCATCAGAAGTTACCAAGCAAAGGTCTATAGTAGGAAAAATTATTTTATTGTACAAGTTGGACTAAATGGATGCTAAAGTGCCTTCTACTTTGGAGATGTTAAAATTATATGATTTGGTAGGAAGTAATCTTCTAGTTGGGGTAACTCCACAATAGTGAATAGTTTAGAAACCTTTTTGTTTTTTTCTTAGGCACTTACCTTATGCTTGTTCAACAAGTATAAACAAATTAACATAATATTGAATACGCCATTTCCTTAAAGATCCTGACTCCCATTTCTCTTATAGATCTTAGATATAAAGTATCATAAGAGTTGAAAGAGACTTTAAAGATTATTTGGACAAACCCCTCATTCAAAAGATGGGAAAAAAAAAAAGGTTCAAAAGAATTGAAATACTTTCCCCAAGGACACACTAAATCAATGATAAAGTCAGAAATGGTCTTCAGATCTCCTGACTTTCATTTCTGGCATCTAGGAGGCATTATGCCTAAAAAGCTGAAGGCGTAGTCAAGAAGATTTTTTCATGGTTTTTTTCCCTCTTGATCTCATTTTTTTTCACTACATGATAAATAGAGAAATATGTTTAAAAGAATTGAACAGGGTACAGTGGACAGAGCACCAACTCTGAAGTCAGAAGGACTAGAGTTCAAATCTGGTCTCAGATATGTAACACTTCCTACCTGTGTGACCCTGGGCAAGTCACTTAATCCCAACTGCCTCAACAACAACAAAAAAATAAATAAATAAAAGATTTGAATATATTTAACTTACATCAGATGGATTGCTTTCTTGGGGAGGGAGGAGATAAATAAGGAGGGAGAAAAATTTGGAACACAAAGTTTTACAAAAATGAATGTTGAAAACTATACATGTATTTGCAAAAAGAAAATACTTAAAAAAAAAAAAAACAAGCAGCAGCAAAGTATATGACAGGTTCAAATTTCACCTGTGATGCTTTGTTGGTTGGTTGGTTGCTGTCCTTCATTGTCAAAGAGGAATAAAATGATATCAGTATGTTGAAGTCAAGATAAACTGTTTCACTGTGGCTGATCATACCAGCTCAGAAAGTTCTACTATAAGACAGACACAAATAGTTCGCGTGGACTTTTGTATTGGAGATGTTTCTAAATTTGTGCATGGCACTTCTTTTGAGCTACTGCAATTCTGCTTTTGTCATAGAACACAATGCATTCTTTGATGTGGGCAAACCATGTTAGATAGTCTTATGCCAGTGTTTCTATGTCTCACAATCATTTCAAAAATTCTTCAAAGATATCTTGAGAGTATTCTTGTATTGCTTCTTCTGGCCTCCATGTGACTATTTGCTTTGTGTGAATTCTCCATAAAATAGTGTTTTTTTTTTCAAAAGCAAACATACTCCTGGTACTCAAACACTGTGGCCAGTTCATCAGAGTTGTGTTCTGTGCAGTAGAATTTGAATGTCTAGTAGTTCAGCTCAAAAAAGGATCTCACTGTTTAGTACCTTATCATGCCACAAATCTTCCAAAAACAATTCAAATGGAAGCAATTCAGTTTCCTGTCAAGGTGCAGGTATGCTGTCCGCTTCCACAGGCATATGACAATGAGATCAACATAATGGATCTGTAGATCTCTGGTTTAGTAGTCAGTCTAATATGTCTCCTCTCCCACACTTTCCTTTAGTCTCACAAACACTCAGCTAGATCTGGCAATGAGTACATCAACATCATTGTCTATTTGTACATCTTTGAAAAGTATACTGCCAAGGTAAGTGAAATTGCAGATTTCTCTAATTGTTGTAACTGATAATTCCACATATGGATAATGTGGTGCTGTTTAGAGAAAAACCTCTCTTTTTTCATATTGTCAAGCTAAAATTAGCACAAGCAGCAGAGAACTGATCACATTTTGTTGCATCTCAGTCTCAGAGTTGCACTGAGTACACAATCATCTCCAAAGTTTATTACTTGTATCTGTAGGCAAATAACTTTACCTATCAGTGCCTCAATTTCCCTGTCTGAAAAAGTAGAATAAAACAATACTTTATCTTAAAATGTTGGTATGACGTTCCAGAGATAATTTTATGTACTTTGCAAACTTTAAAGGAATATATATCAATCATCATCATGTATAGATACAAGGCATTATTAATGGTTATTGAGCAAATTCACTTACTTGAACTTTCCTGAAATTATATATCTCAATTTTCCCCAAGAATGCAGAGTAATTTAATGTTAGAACTATAATAGACAAAAATCATATAATCACATTGATACAGAAAAATCTTGAGAAAAATACATCCATTTCTGCTTTTTTAAAAGCACACTAGAAAATATAATAATAAAATGACCTTTCCTTAAAATTATAAATAACATATATATGTATATAAAACCAAGAGCTATCATTATATATAATAGAGATAATTTAAAATACTTTTCATACATTCAAGGATAAATGTCTATTGTTACTATTCCTATTGACAGTACTAGAAATGCTGTTTGCAGCAATAAGGCAAGAAAAAAAATGAGGATATATTCATAGGAAGAAATAATATTAACACTTTTCTGCAGATATAATGGTATACTTAGAGAAATCTGAAGAGCCAAATAAAAATTAATTGAAATTATAGATTCAGCAAACTTGAAGGATATAAAATAAAACATTAGCCATTCTATATCAAAAGAATAAAACAGAACAATAAGAGATAAGTAGAGAAATCTATTTTAAATTAGTACCAAGTATAAAAAATACTTGAATCCACCTTTCAAGACTCACAAGATCTTTATAAGCAAAATTCGTTTTTCAGTTTTTTAAAATCATGTCTGACTCTTTGCGATCTCATTTGGATTTTGTTCGGGAGTTGGTTTGTTTGTGGTTTTGTTTTTTGTTTTTTGCAGATACAAGAGTGCTTTGCCATTTCTTTCTCCAGCTCAGTTTATATACCTAGAAATATAGAAAACATGACTTTTCCAGGATCATATATCTATTAAGTGTATGAGGTCAGATTTGAACTCAGGAAGACGAGTTTCCTTGATTCCAGGCCGGGCACTCTATCTACTTCATCACCTAGCTTCACTACAAAGACTACTGCAAATAGTAATTTATAGAAAGACTGGCCTAAATTATTGGAAAGACATGGGAAAGATAAGCAATAATAAAAATGAAAATGTTACCTGATTACTGTACTTATTAAATGCCATGCTAATAATATTACCAAAGAATTACTTTATAGAATTAGAAAATATAGAAAAATACTTTATAGAATTAGAAAATAAAATCGCAAAATTCATTAGGAGCAAGAAGAAAGTCAAGAGTCCCTTGTTACTGATTAAAAAATATTTTTGAGTGGAACAGATTAACTAACATATAGAAACAAATATATTCCATAAATATAAAGATCCTGGCTATTAGGATAACCATTATTTTAGGAAAAACTGCTAGAAGAATTCAACTGCAGTATAGAAGAAATAAGATTTACCAACATCTCAAATCTTATACAAAGATAAGCTCCAAATGAATTTGATCTAGACATAAAAGGTCATAATTTAAACATATTAGAGATATGTGGAGGGAAATTACCTATTAATCAGATCAAGAGATAAAGGAAAAGTTCATGACCAAATAAAGAATAAAGAGGATCACAAGACAAAATGGTTAATTTTGATTACATAAAATTTTAACAAATTCAATAAATCTAAAATTAAAAGGAAAAAAAATTGGGAAAAATCTTTATAGTAAGTTTTCTCTGATAAAGGTATAATTTCTAGAATAAAAAGGAATGGAGTCAAATTTATAAGAATAAGAGCTATTCCTAAATTGATAAATAGCCTAAAGACACTAACCAATAATTCTCAAGGGATGAAACCCAGACTATCTAAAACCACATGAAAAAAATCATTCCTAGGAGAATGTGCATTAAAAAAAAATTCTGAGGGAGGATTCTGGGAAGATGGAATAGGTTGCTAAATTTCAAGCTCTGAAATTTGGACCTTAAGGTAAACATAGACTGGTGAAAAATCAAGAAGTCTTAAGGCAGAAGAGTGGTCCTCCTAGCACAGTCTAAGATCCAAAAAAAGACCCTAGGCTGAAGATTAATCCCTGTGAAATGCAAACACCTCTGGGCTAGTTCCTCACAAACGCCAAGTGGGGAGCCCAGAGGTTAGCTGGGTGTGGCTGGAACCTCAGCAGGAACCACAGAGACTTTCACTTCCTGGGCTGCAAATGAAGTCAGAGTCTGGGTCCAAGAAGACTGAAGGAACTCTGGCTGATTAGGAATACTAGGCCCAGCTGTGTTGCAGGGACATGGCTCTGGGTGAGAAGGAACCTGTACGCTAGGAGTGTAGAAGCAGTGAGACAGGGACTTCTGGATGTGGGTACTGGCAGGAGGGTAGAGCTTTTGATCTGGGGTTCCAGATCAGAGGGGACAGCTGAACTGAAGCTAGAGGCACACCATTAACCACCCCACAATTACAGGTGCTTACACTAATATGTCTCATAAAAAAAAAAAAAAAAAAAAAAAAAAAAAAAAAAAGAACAGGCAAAGAAGAAACAAAGCAATCATAAGAAATGTACTATGGGAACAGGGAATACCAGGGTTCATCATCAGAGGAGACATTGAAGTTAAAAAAAAAAAAAAAAAAAAAAGCTTCTTCTACTGCAAAGAATAACATTAAATGGCTCTCTGCCCAGAGAGAATTTACAAAAGAACTCAAAAAAATAATTAAAAACGAGACATTAAGGAAAAAGTTTTTTTTTTTTTTTTAAGAATAAAAACCATCCAAGAAAAACAATGTTATGAACAACTAGGGGGGATACAGAGTCTCAAAGACAAAAATAACTTTTTGAAAATTAGAAAAGGATAAGGGGAAGCCAAAAAGATAACAAAAGAGAGTATAAAGAGTGAAAAAAAAACAGCAGATGTTTGCTTGCTTTTTGTTTTCTTTGTCATTGTCTTTCCTTTTTGATCTGATTTTTCTTGTGCTGCATGACAAATGTAGAAATATGCACAGAAGAATTGAACATATTTAACATACATTGGATTACTTGCTATCTAAGGGAAAAGGGAAGGAAAAGGGAGGGAAAAATTTGAAACACAAGATTTTACAAGGAAGAATTTTGAAAACTATCTATATATATACGTTGAAAATTAAAAGCTTAAAAAAGAGAAATGGTTGAATACCAAAATCTTAAAAAAAAATAGAACAGAATGTGAAACATCTTATAATAAAAATAACAGATCTGGAGAACAGATCAAGAAGAGAAAATATAAGAATAACTGGGCTAACTAAAAGTTGTGACCAAAAAAATAAACAACACAATAATGCAAAAAATAATCCAAGATAATTGTCCTGAAGTGATAGAATATGAGAGAGAAAAGAAGAAATAAAAAAAAATCCACTCATCACCATCTCAACAAGATTCTTTGTGGAGAACACAAAGACATATTATTGCCAAATTTTGAAACCTCCAGATAAAAGAGAAAATTTTTCAAGAAAAAAGAAAGAAAAACAATTCAAATATGCTGGAACTACAATTAGAATTGTATAGGACTCATCAGCAGCCACAATAAAAAACCACAGGTCCTAGAATCATTTCTACCAACCATCAAAAAAACTAGGCCTGTAGCCAAAAATATCATATCCAGCAAAATTATCCATAATATTGAATGAGGAAAAAATGGACATTCAACAAACTTGTAGATTTTTCAGAATTTTCTATCAAACCTGAACTCAATAGAAAATTTAACATATAAGAGTCAATAGCAAAGATCAAGTTCAAGGATATTAACATGGACAAATTGTTTTTTTTTTTTACATGGGAAATGTATACCATATGTTTAAGATTGATATCAGCAATAGGGTACTCAAAAGAAAAACTGGGACAGAGTTAAGGTAAAAATAGTAATTATACAAATGAGGTATAGAGGAAGAATAGACACAGAGGCATTAGAGGGGTAAGAAGAGCTCGTGCTTCTGAAAACCTACTTACATGGGAATAGGCAACTCCACATATATATACCATACAGGGTATAGCAGCCTTCAGAACTTATAAAGAAGAGAGAGGAAGGAATGGGTGGATTGGGAAGCAAAGGATGTAGGAAGAAGACAAGGAAGAGATTCATGGGTGAGGGGAGATTAAGTAATAGCAAATCAAGTTACAAGAGTAGAATTAAAGTAAAGAGTTAGCAGGGAAGGAAAGATACGTAGGTGGGGAGTGGGGTATGTGTGTGTATCTATATATGTATACATATCTTTCTTAACTAAAGCCTATTGGGAGGAAGTAGAGGGGTGAAAGGAAGGGAAAAGATTAAAATTTTTAAAAAAGTGTGTAGTAGAGAACAAAAGAACAATTTAGAAGGAAGTAAAGAAAAGATGGACACTCATAAATATAATTTCTTCTACTAATATATGTAACATATAAAAAAGAAATAAGTAGAACCAGAACAAGTTGTACAATAACAACAGCATTGTAAAAACAAACAACTTGGAAAATGGTTAAAAAGTGATCAAAACAATGACCATTCATGATTTCAATGGCCAGTAATGAAACATGTTATTCAGGAAATAGATTTAGGGAGAAGAATGATAAATACATATATAAATGCACTTATTATTATTAGTATGATTGGTTTTGCTATACATGTTACTATGAATTTGTTATTTTGCTCCAATGGGATGAAAAATGAAGTAAAAATAGATTTGTTAATTAAAAAATAACATGATGGAAGTACTGTAGATATACAATATTGTATGTACTTTCAGATTAGACTTGCCTTCTTTGTGATGGGGAGGGGAAGAAGAGTGGAAGGGAATTTGGAATTCAAAATTGTAAAAATCAAGGTTCAGAATTGTTTTTACATGTGATTGGGAAAAAAAGATTAAAGTGGGATTGAAAGGAAGGGAAAAACAATATGTTCTAAGTGTCATGTGAACGTTATGAGTTTTGCCTTGAGGAAAGGTTAAATTATATGGTAGGCAGGGAAAAGACCATTAATTCCTTTTCCACCATGTTTCCAGTTAGTTACTTGTCCTCTTAAGATATATTCAGGTTTGTCAATATCTTCCTGCAAATGCACTATCCAGAAGTGAACAAATGTTTAACCAAGGAAGAAGAAGGTTTTGACTTCTTGTGAGCTGAACACTATATATGTATTAATTCATAACAAATTGGTTTAGATTTTGGTTGTTGTTTCATTGTGCCTCTTCATGACCCCATTTGGGGTTTTCAGGGTAAAGATGCTGGAGTGCTTTGTCATTTCTTTCTCCAGCTCATTTTACAAAGGAAGAACGCAGACAAAAGACTTGCCTGGTGTTACACAACTAATAAGTATCTGAGGTCAGATAAGCTTTAGGGAAGATTTATCTTCTTGATACCAGACCCAGAACTTTATGTATCATGGAGCCACCTAGCTGCCCCAGATTTTGAGTAGTCATCCATATGTGTGTGTGTGTATTTATATATATATATATATATATATATATATATATATATATATATGTATATGTATGTATATACATGTGTGTATATATACATGCATATGAAGCTTGTGATTAACCGACTCAAGCATTTGGGTGGATAGCAAATAGATCATTAGGATTTGAACTAGAAAAACCTGAGTTTATATGTTGCTTCTGACACTGGTTGTGTTATTCTAAAAATTAGATCCTATCCTAGACACTATTATTCTAGACAGGTTACTGAACTTTTCTTAGCCTGTGTTCTCAAATGTAAAATGGGAATAATAATAATCAATCTCAAGGGTTGTTATATGTATCAAATGAGATAATAAATGTAAAGCACTATGCTAAAGTTCAATTAGGTTTCAAAAATATGAATAAAAACTAAACAAATAAGAAACAAGAGATTTCTTCCCAAAGGGGGATAATTTGTAAATGTAATGTAAAAACAAACTATACCAATAAAACTATGTTTTGGATGTTATAGGTTTTGTTCCTTATTGTGGGCTTTAATGCCAATTAGAAGATCCCATTAATAAAGAATGATTTGAAAATACTAGAGTTTATCAAAATGTAAGAAAGCCTAATTTCTGCTATTATTCAATTTAATTGTTCATTTTACTTCTCAGCAGGATAATGTACTACTATACTTAAATTCATGAATGAATTCCAATTTCCTTACCAAATAAATCTTCGGAAGACTTAGCAGTTAACAAGAGTAAAAGATGCTCCTGTTTCCTGCTGCTGACATAAATAAATGCTAACAATAACACTAAGAGAAAAAAATTGAAGGCATAAAGTTAGACAAAGAAGAATTTTTATAAAACTATCCCTCTATTTGATTATGACATGGTAATATACTTAGAAAGCTCTAGAGATATCAAAGAAACAATCAATAGCTTCAGTAACTTGGCACTATACACAGGAAAGGAAGATCCATTCAAAATAACTTCAAACTGCATTAAATATCTGGGAGCTCATCTTCCAAGGCACACTGAGGATCTAAATGAATGAATGAATGAATGAGTGAAAGAAAAGTAATCATTTACCTACATGCCAGACTATGCTATACAGTGGAGAAATAAATTAAAAAACTGAACCCAAAACAAACACCCCAGAAAGCGTACATACTATTCTAATGGGGAAAACTATACATATAGGCCAAAGATCTTTAGAAATGAATTTTAGTTTGGGAAGTTTCAGAGTTGGGAATTATAACAACACAGGTATCAAGAAGGCAGCTGACATGTCCAATTCAAAAACAATGGTAGTATTTCATTATTTTTTTCAGAACAAGTGATGAAGAAAAATTTGCCCTCTCGATACACTTATGTATAACAGGGTTAATTGAAAGAAGATGGTGAAATATGGTCAGGTTTAGGGCTACTTCAATATACAGCAGGCGATCATAAACTACAATAGCCTAGTTCCAGAATGAAAATTGCAAAGCTCAGTGGCAAGATAATAAAAAGTATAATACTAGCTAAATTAGCTTAAAGATTTAATGCTATCCCCAAACTACCAGGAGGATACCTTGAAGTGCTAGACAAAATAATAGAAAGCATATCTCGCAGAACCTGAAGAAAAATAATGAAAAAAGTAGGAATAAAAGAGAATAGCTTTTCCAGAACTCAGATTATGAACTAAAAAAAAGTTATAAAAATTATTTCAGATGGCTTTAAAAAAATATGAAAGAATCAACAGAACAGATTAGATAGCAATCAAAAAGAACTAAGACCACAATATAGAATACAATAAACTCAAACGAGTTTGAGGGAAAACTTTTTTTTGACAAAAAACTGTTCAGAAAGCCATTTTGATAGAAGTTAGTTTTAAATCAACAATTTACTTGAAATACCACAATAAGTTTTAAATGGATGCATGCCCTAATTATTAAAGTTAATATCATTTAAAACAGAGAGAACTAGGTCCAGTATCTTTTATTAACTAGATGGAAAATATTTTTAAAATAATTTTGTTGATATATATACATGTATCTTTAGTTCTCTTTCCTCTCCCAAAGAACTAGTATGAATAAAGATGAATAAAATAATAAAAAAATTCTGCAAAGCTAAACAACTCATCTAGAAAGTCTAGCATTGTAAGCAGTATCCTATACCTATGAACCCTTACTTCTACAAAAGATCAAAATGTCATCTCATTTCTGCTCTCTGAAGTCAAACTTGGTCAGTGTAGTTCAATAGTATTCAGTCCCTATTGCTTTATTTTCATTGTTCTTTCTATTTAAATTGTTATAGTCATGTATATTCTTTCCCTGATTCTGCTTATTCACTGTACATTTAGTTTATATAAATCTTTCCATGCATCTCTATACTCATCATGTTCATCATTTGTCATAGCACATTACTATTCTTTGATATTTCACATACCACAATTTGCCTAGTCAAGACCCCTATCAAATTTCCCTTATTTCTAGTTCTTGGATATGCAGAAGAATTCTTAAGTGTATAGCGGAATACAAAATAGAAAAAATAATTTCAATTACACTCAATTGAAAAGTGCTTGCAAAAATAACCTAACCAGAATAAGAGAAAAAAGTGGTCAACTGGGGAAAATCTTACTGTGTACTAGATCATACTTGTTCCCAAAGAAGAGTTCTATAAGAATGTTATTCTTTCCATTCTTTGCAGAGAAGGGGGAATATGTTGTTGTTCAATCATTTTCAATTATGTCCAATTCTTCATGACCCCATTTGGGGGTTTTCTTGACATTCCTTTCCCCATTCATTTTACAGGTGAGGAAACTGAGGCAAACAGGATGAAATGACTTGCCCAGGATCCCAAAGCTAATAGGTATCTAAGGCCAGATTTGAATTCAAGAAGACAAGTATTCCAGACTCCAACCCTGGCATTCTATGCACTGCACCACCATATAGAGAAGTGAAATTTTAAACATAATGTTAAATGGCTTATGTGATGGCTAGTTTTGTTGAACTGTTTTTTTTTTTCTTTTATTCTTTACTAAAAGGTATGTCTCTTTGGATGAATAGGGAGGGATATATTAAGGCATTATGGAGACAAAACAAAATATAACAAAAAAAATTATTGAGGAAAAACAAGAGGAAAAAAAATAAGAGAAGACAATTAATCCCTGGAAAACATTTGCTAATTAGAAATTTTTCCTAGCAGTTAGCGAAGTATATAGTATATAGTAAATGCTTAATAAATGCTTGTTAACTAAAACTGGTAAAGGAAATGTGATAGTTAAATTTACAATATCCATTCTGTTAAATTAAAAAACTGTACCTGTTTTTAACTACTCTCCACAAAATAAATGTTGCTTTGAAATCTGAACAAATAAAAATTATCATTCCAAGACCTCAATTGAGATGCTGAATATATAACAAACTTTTTATACTGCAGTTTGAGTGGCAAAGACAAAGGTCTGTAAGTATTTGCAAAACCAAGTCTTGTGAAGTAGTATGTGTATGTTAGAAAAAGCCTGTGTTGCATAGGAAAACATTAGGATCTGTTTAGATCTCTAATTTAAAGAACCTGTTCTGAGACATTCAGAATTCAATGTGACTATTCATATGACCAGAAGATGCACCAACCAGCTCAAGTAAATAAGAAAAGGGTCTTCTGGGGAATCAGAAATTCAACAAAAGTAAACCCTGGTTCCCAACCTCAGCCCACTCTCCTTAAGATCAGAAAATGAAGCTATGAATTGTTCTAACCTATGAATTTTAAGATTAATCTTGGTATTTAGATAAATACCAAGAAAATTTTTTTTTGCTAAGCTGGAACATAAAACACTTAAGAATCCTTCCTGACCAATCCATATGAAGCCATTTATTGTTTTGTCATTCTGCTTTTTTCTTTTAGCCTAAGAAAAACAAAACTTTGAAAGTCCTTCACTATTAGTTACTTGTTATATTTGTTGAATCCTCCAGATGGTGCTCTAACGTAGACTAAATGACAAGGTAATCTATTCTGTTATCCTCACCTTCATATCTAAGTCACTAAATCAAGCCAAAATTTCTCAGACCATATCTGATGGACAAAATTAGAATATTCATCTAAATAGAAACTTCATCTAAAATAGGCACGACTGCCTCAATGTAGGTTGGGGAGCCTTAAGAAGACTCATGAAATTCAGTTATAATAAATGGACTACTGGAGTCACAATTTCAAAGTTATACTATTACTTAGAAAATATATCAATAATTATTATCATGCCTTTAAAGATTATTCATTTTAATGCAATTTAGTTTTTCTTGAACTATGCCACATTCAATTCAATTCAGAGAATATTCCTTAAATAAAACAGAACATTACATAACACTTTATAAATAAACTGATGCTGTTTTAGCCATACATACAATATCTATGGATATAAAATAAAACCCCCATAGTCTGTGTGGACCCTTGGCAATTTTATCACAACTGTGATCCAAGTTACATGGACAATCCCACCAGATTCCACAAAAAAGAAAGAAAAGAAGGAAGCCAGAAATATAAACCTAACAATATAAAGTCCGCACTAGCTCCCTGGAGGCCTCAAGAACTGCTGGAGTCAGGATAAGCAAAAGTCCTTGGTCTTTAGGGGGAGAAGTGAAGGAAATGGACAAAACTGTCCCAAGTTCGCCACCAACCTTCCTTCTCCTCAGACACTGCGGGTAGACAGAGGCAGGGGTGGAGTCAGAGTGCTAAGAGCGGGAACAGGACTCTGGCAGGGTGGGGGGAGGCACCGGAAATGGGGAGAGGCATCTTGATAAGACGATATCTGATATGCTGATAGATTGGGATGGAGAGAGGCATTCTGATATTCTAAAATTTAAGATCTTTTATTTGTATCAAATATTCTGATGATTAAGTCAGAACAATTAGGGAAACTGAGTTAGGACAATTAAAAGAGAACTGTAGCACATCAGCACTAACACAGTTGAACTATTAGGTATGTCATTCCATTTATGCAAAACTTACAAGACAGAAAACAAATTTGGAAATGATTTTTTTTTAATTACAAACTTTTTCAATTAGCAGGCTTCTCCACTACTTAATGAGGTTTTTAAAAAATTCTCTGCTTAAAAAAAAACAAACAAGGACCAGACTGAGTCAGAGAAATTCAGAACTTTTTAGTTGCCTTTGATAACTGAAAAGCAATCATTCATTCAATAAAATTGTATTAGGAACCTACAATACATAGTTGATGTCAAACATGGTCCCTGACTTTCAATAAATGTTGATATGTAGGCAAAGGAGTAGATCCATTATAAAATTTAGAATACAAACCAATCCATATGGCAATCAGATTTTACAAATGCACCTTTGTGTAAATGGTATTGTATTCACTGCATTAAAACTACAGGATCTTCTATAAATTAGATAAGTTAATACTTAAGTAAGGCTCAAATTTTATATTCCTCTAAGTGTGCTATCTCCTCTAACTACGAAATTGCTTCTTTTTTTAATGGCTAACTCCAGGACGAAAAATTACAAGTCCCAAATAAGATGCTAGTCTTTTAAAAAATTTAATGAAGAATCATGTTAATGACAAAGTGATTAAACCAGGTGGTTTCTGACACTTGCCTTTAATAGATATATTTTCCTATTTAAGATGAATTTTCCCATTGAGACCTCTATTTTATAGAATACTTCAGAGGAGCCAATACAATTCTATCAAATCTAATATTTCCATTTTTAATCCTTACCAGCAAGGTTATTTATACCCAAGGAAATAGTTAATGAAAGAACTTTGGCAGTATTGAGGCAACCTTCATCCCAACAGCATATGTCCAAAGATCAGATTCTTTGAGCAACATAAAGCAAGAGAATGAAGGAAAATACAAGTCAAATCTTGAACTGAAATTTGGTAAAAATCTTTAAAATCATCAGTATAATGAAATTTTCATATAACAAAATATATTTACATTTGACATTCAAATAATCTGTATGGGGAAAATTAATAATCACTAATTTCTGCCAATAATTAATGAGTAAGTGCATAAATTAGGGCCTTTCAGGTCCCTTCTAAATCTAAATAAATAGCTCACCTTTTAAACAGATCTCCTGAGTAGTAAACTTGACTGACTGTCTACTTAGAAAGGACATAGCTTCCAACTTCTTATATTTCTCAATTGTTGATTTGTAGGGGATAAAAGCAAGCATTGCTGCTTATATCAAAATAAAAAGAAATCAGATTTTCAGACAATTGTTGGTAATAAAAAATACTTTATTGGTACCGTACAATGATGGAAACAATGTTTCCATTTCCTAATTTTCTTAAATAAAAAGCAATTCAAATGCAGAAAAAGTACCTAATTCTGACATACAAAAAGAAACAATTGCAGCTTAGCTTTGCAAATGATTACATTCTTTCATCTTAAATACCATAATACATTGGTCTTCACAATAAATAACAGGCAATTTATGTACAAAAGATGTCCAGAATTATTTTTAACAGTATATTTTCCATATCCTAAATGCCTAATTCTAACCTCAATCAAGTAGAGGTGAATTAAACATTGATCAAAACTATAGTAAAACCTAATAAGACTCCACTAATTTGGAATTTGGAACAATTCAAATATAATATGATCCTCATTTATTAAAAGGTTCAAAATATTGCTTCCTTTAAATTTTCATAGAGTCTTAGTGAAAATAAGGAACCCAATCTAAAATCAGTACCTTTTTCAAACAAAAGGTTTGAAAAATAAAGCATTCCCTTGACATATTTCCAACTTCCAAATAAAACAATTCCTATAAATTTATATTATAGTAATTATTTGTTTGTGGTACATTATAAGGCTTATTATAAATGCAATTTTTAAATCATTACAATATAGCATTAACAATACTCATGTATATCTCCATTTATAGCTTACACTTTAATAAAATGGATCCTTTTAAATATTTATTTGATATACTTCAACATGTCACATTGTTCATTTTCTATTATTCCAAATCAATGAAATCTTATTGCATGTAAACAGTCATTTCCTGTGAGGTTCTAACATTCCAGCCTGAAGAGATTATACAAGCAAGTTTTCCCACAGAAACAGTACCTTTTCAATATATGTCAAAAAATGGGCATTATTCAATGGTCTTATTCCTTTTAATGTACAGTGATAAAAAGATTTTTAAAAAGCCTATTCATTTAAATTTACAATCCTTATACATTCTGAAATTCACCTAACAAGACGGTCTGCTTAGCTTATATAAGCAAATATTATGTGTGTATATATTAATTGCTGCTCTATACAGAATTATTTACCGACATAATAAAAGGGTCTTCTGTGGAGGCAGTAAGTATGGGGATAAAAGCAATGGATTGAGGAGTACAGAGAGACTAGTTTCTCGTCTTTTTTTTCCCCACTTATCCAGTTGTTTGTCCTCAAGCAAATACTTCCTTAATTGTATAACAAGGGTATTGAACTACATGATAGCTAAAATCCTTCCAACAAATGTTCCATAATGCTATTATTCAAAAATTTTTTATATTATTTATTTTCTTTAATATAAAAATAGTGTAACAGTTTTTTCCTTTATGATTACTAACCTTGTAATATGATAATTAAGAATGAAATGGCACATTAATGTTACATATCTAATCCAGCCATGTATTCTCACCTAAAATCAAGTTTTCTCAGTAAGTTTTCTATTACCACATATTTTCTCACAGAGATTCATGGACAAAGCAATAAACTGATTCAAAGGTATTAAGTTCCAATCTCTGATACTGTCATACTTGGCAGAATTACCACAGGCGAGCCAATTAGCCTCTGTTAACTACTATGGATTCTCATTCTCTCTGGAAGAACAATCAAGTACTCAATGATTATAGAACTTATTCAGATACAAAAAGACATGGCCCCTCATTACTATTTAGCAGAAAACAACATGTTCTCTTCTAAATATAAATATGATTTTAATACCATCAATAGAACAAACTGAACTGATCAAATGCAAAGACATAATCAAGTCAGGTCTAAAAAACACAGTACCACAACTAAGATAGTATATTAACTTTGGAAGGAAAATATTAGATTCGTGTTGGACAAATTAAGCAGTTGTTCTTTGCGGCTACATTCTCACAAAATTGAGGATTTCAATTAAACACTTGCTTCTTATTTCGAATAACTGAACTGTGTTGAACACAGAAAGATATGAAAGATAAAAAGTTATCTGAGAGAGGCACTGCATCTGTAAACTAATTAAGGCAAGTGAATAGTGCTGGTAATTGTTCATATTATAATGCATTAAAATAATGAAGTAATTTATCCAACAGGTTCACTATTTGTCCTATATGCTTGTTTATGCAAATGAGTCTCTATTTCCTCCCGGAAGACAAGCATTCCAAGGTGAGAGTGAGAAGCCTCATTCATGGCTTTTGACTGGATGCACATGCGATATTGTTCTGGGGTCAGCTCATCAGCACAGTGCTTCTCATGCCACAAGTGAAAAAGACCAGGAACTGGGGTTCGAATGACAATAAGATTACTGCGTAAGTATTTTCTGTACAGATGAACATCCTCTCCACCCCATCCTTTTACTTCCAAATCAAATCCACCTACAAAATCAAAATTGATATTAGTAACCCATTTTTGTGTTTACTAAACAAAATTGTGGTGAACATTATTAAGGATTAATTATTTTTCTGTATCAATGTTTATAATTTGTTGTTGTTGTTGTTGTTGTTGTTGGCAAGGCAATAGGGGTTAAATGACTTACCCAAGGTAACAGAGCTGATAATTATCAATTTTTTTTTTGATAATGATAACTGGATATATTATTTTTGACTGCTGCAAATCAAAAAGCTAAGAGACGTTAGAAATCATCTAGCCAAAGTCATATGGTAATTAAACTTCAAAGTATTAAAATGAATTACTCCATATGGAGCTAACAGAACCAGAACTAAAACCTAGGTTTCCTTTCATTAGACTATTTCTCTAATTCATTATCTTCAATTATAACCACTGGAACACTAAAACCTTATCCTTCATGCCTCTAAAGTAATAGGCAAGAGAAGAATTACCTAAAATGTAAACAATTTTGCCACTAAATTTGTGTAACCTTCATAGTTATGATCTTGAGTTCTTTCAATAACACTGAGTTCAAATTAAAATATTAAAACCATTAAGAACTCTTTCTTTTTAAAGGAGTACACTTTCTTTTCAGCAGTTCATGGAACCTATACAAAAATAGACTATATATTAGGACATAAAAACCTCAAACTCAAATGCAGTAAGGCAGAAATAGTAAATGCATCCTTTTCAGACCACGATGCAATAAAAATTACATTCAACAAAAATCCAGGGGACAGTAGACCAAAAAATAATTGGAAACTAAATAATCTCATACTAAAGAATGATTGGGTGAAACAGCAAATCATAGACATAATTAATAACTTCACCCAAGAAAACGGCAATAATGAGACATCATACCAAAATGTGTGGGATGCAGCCAAAGCAGTAATAAGGGAAAATTTCATATCTCTAGAGGTCTACTTACATAAAATAGAGAAAAAGAAGGTCAATGAATTGGGCTTGCAACTAAAAATGCTAGAAAAGGAACAAATTAAAACCCCCAGTCAAACACTAAACTTGAAATTCTAAAAATAAAAGGAGAGATCAATAAACTTGAAAGTAAAAAAAAAATCTATTAAATTAAAAAAACTAAATTGGTTCTATGAAAAAACCAACAAAATAGACAAACCCTTAGAAAATCTGATTTAAAAAAAAAAAAAGGAAAGAGAAAGAGGAAGAACTCTTTCTTTTTTTTTTTTGAATTATCCACAACTAAGTAAAGTATTATAACAGATTAAAAAGTTTTAAAAATTGAAAGATATTAACCTTCATATAAATTAAATCCTTGTGACATTTTATAAACTAATATCCCCTTACTAAGTGGCAGGACATTTTTTATCTTTAAACGCTTCTTTACCATAACTTTTGTCTTTCCCATACTTTAACTCTCAACCTCAGTATCCTCTTTAAAAATGAAAATGGAATTTTTATTTTAATATGAAAACACTTCCAAATACAAGTAAAGATTTGACATCAAACTAAACATGGTAAGTGGTCAAACATCAATGGCTGCAGAAACTTTTCTTAAAAATTAAAGAAAATGTTATCTACTGGATGAATATAACTTACCAATAGTCAGAAAATCTGTTCGATATTGACAAGTCATTCCAAAACCAAAATCTCGCCAGAATCCAGAATCTTTTTTGTGAACCTTTAAAAAAAAAAATCTGAATCATTTTTCATTTTAATCAATAAAATAGCTAGTTGAGTGCTGACTATACAAAAATAAGTTTAAAAAAGTCAAAAACAATGCTCAAAATGTAACAGATTTACATTAGAAAATATTTTCTAATCTCTACCACAAATAGACATTTACATAATCTGTATAAAATTATAGGCATTTAAATGTACTTTGAAACTTTTCTAACATTTTGTTCACATTGTCTATAAATTACACATTCTTGCCACTTTAAGGAAATTAGTAGCAAACCTGAGCTTAGAACTCAATATCTTAAATTCAGAGTTTTAATATCTGAAGCCAAATCCATCCAAAGACATTTGCATTTTAAAAAAACAAAATATTATCACCATTAGAATTTAAGCAAAATTTTCATACTGATATCTTTTTAACCACAAATAGATCATACAAAGGATTCCATGACTGCTGAATATTTTTTAATTTAATTTCTGTTGTTTATTAAACACTTCTTGATTTAGCAAAAACATTTAAGAGTAGCAAAATAAATTTCAAGACATTTAAGAAAATGAAAAATAAATTAACATAGATATTCGTTTCAGACCAAGATCAATTTTTTTGATCAGATTTAAAAATGAAAATATTACAAATAATTCTAGAAAACAAAAAAATCTTAAAATCTGTCATTACATAACTGAACGATACTTACTAACTGCTGATCAATTGGTGGTGGCACATCTTGATTGGCATAAACAATAGCAGGATTATAAAGGCTGAACACTACTGGGTAAAAAACTTTTCTTCCTGTGAATAAAAAAAACACTAATATGAATCAAAGAAGTTTAAAAGAAAAAATCCTAATGAATATTCTTTCCAGCATTACATGATTACTTTTATAATAGCATCACAGCTTTTAGGAATAGCCTAGAAAAACATCTAAGGCATTGGCAGGCTAAGGGAAATTCTAGACATCCTTCTTGGCCCCTGAGAAAGGAACTTCAAGATAATGCTAACTTCTCTCTAAGACATTCAGGTTAATTTTCTAAAATTATCAAACAAAATTAGTGTCATCGATGCATTTATTAAAAACAAACTCTTAAAAAGGAATTGTATAATTGTACATTGAAAGGTAAGTAAATTTCAAAAACAAAACAAAATTTTGCAAGATGAATTACTGCTTGTATGATAAATAATATTATCACAAAATAAGAATCACTATGAGACTAAAGTAGCCCTCGTGGAAACCAGAAGATGGAGAGAAGGGAATCTGACATGTTTATCTCCACAGGAATTTCAATGTCATGTATTCTTTAAACATTAAATGGCTTCTGCAAGACTTGAGATGATACCATGAAATGAATTTAAGTTGTGCATATATATCTCTTGATAAGACAACCCAATATGAAAAATGCAAATTATCCTACACTTCAATAATGCTTTATAGTCATTAAAATAGCTCCTTATCTTTGAACTTCACAATAGCCTGTGAGGTAGACAGGACAAGTATTATTTATACCTGCATGGGAGAGGATGAAACAGAGACTCAGAGATCATAATATTCATGGAAAATCTTACGATCCTACATACATACCCCCTATTCCTTTCCACATTTTGCTCCAAAGACCTGTAATCAAATTCACACTGATTGAAAAAAAATAAAAAATAAAAACATTTGTCTCCTGGCTACTTTATTATTCCATTTACAATTCCTATGACTTCTGAGACCAAAGCCTTTCTTTCTTTTTAAATCATTATCCATGTCCCAGTCTTGAACCATGGTATAAACCAAGGCTCTCTTCTCAGCACTCTTTTTTCTCTCCTCTCTATCTCTTCTCTCTCAGTGATATCAGTAGCTCCCAGTTTGTTATCAGCTCAATGCAGATAACTATGTTTCCAGTCCAATTCCTTTCTCTAGCTCCAATTCTACATCAACAACTACTTCTCAAATATTTCACATGGATGTTTTCTAAGTATATAAAACTTACTATGCCTGAAACAGCACTTACTTTTCCATGAAAAATTTCCCTTCTACACTGATACATTGTTGGTGGAGTTGTGAACAAATCCAACCATTCTGGAGAGCAGTTTGGAACTATGCTCAAAAAGTTATCAAACTGTGCATACCCTTTGATCCAGCAGTGTTACTACTGGGCTTATATCCCAAAGAGATCATAAAGAAGGGAAAGGGACTTGTATGTGCACGAATGTTTGTGGCAGCCCTGTTTGTAGTGGCTAGAAACTGGAAACTGAGTGGATGCCCATCGGTTGGAGAATGGCTGAATAAATTGTGGTATATGAATATTAAGGAATATTATTGTTCTGTAAGAAACAATCAGCAGCAAGAAATCATTATATACTTCAACAACAATACTATATGATGACCAGTTCTGATGGACCTGGCCATCCTCAGCAATGAGATCAACCAAATCATTTCCAATGGAGCAGTAATGAACTGAACCAGCTACGCCCAGAGAAAGAACTCTGGGAGATGACTAAAAACCATTACATTGAATTCCCAATCCTTATATTTTTGCCCACCTGCATTTTTGATTTCCTTCATAAGCTAATTGTACAATATTTCAGAGTCTGATTCTTTTTGTACAGCAAAATAATGTTTTGGTCATGTATACTTATAGTGTATCTAATTTATATTTAAATATATTTAACATCTACTGGTCATCCTGCCATCTGGGGGAGGGGGTGGGGGGTAAGAGGTGAAAAATTGGAACAAGAGGTTTGGCAATTGTTAATGCTGTAAAGTTATCCATACATATAACCTGTAAATAAAAGGCTATTAAATAAAAAAAAGAAAGAAAAGAAAAGAAAAGAAAAATTTCCCTTCTTCCTAACCTTTCTGTTGAGGACAACACTAGCTTTAATCTACTCTTCACTCTCCCACATCCTCCAAATCCAATCAGTTGCCCAATTTTCACCCTCATCCTATTCTCCCCATCCATATAGCCCTCATCTTACTTCAGGCCCTTACCTTTCACTAGGAATATTGAAACCGGCATCTAATAGGTCTCTTTCCTCAAGTCTCTTCCCCCTATTATTCACCATCCAAAGGGATATTTCTAAATTCTAGATTTGACCATGTAACTCCCCACTCAAAAAGCTCCAGGGACTACTAACATCAAATAAAAGTTCTATGACATCATACTTCAAGTCCCTTCTCAGTCTTATTACAATCTATGTGGTCTGGTGGATATAGGGCTAGAACTAGAATCAGAATAACATGGATTTTAATTCTGCCTTAAAATCATATTGGTTTTATGGATCTGGACAAATCACTGAACTATGGTCTTAATTTTCTCCTTCAAAGAATAAAGGGGGCAGACTCAATGACAAATCGATTACCCTCTGGTCCTATATTTCCAGGTTTATACATTATTCCTCCTCACATACTCTGTCTCAGTGAACCTGATCTTATCACTTTTGGTGCACAACCTTCTAACTCCTGTTTCTGTGTTTTTTTTACATACAAAAATGCCTCATGCCTGAAATGTTCTATCTCAATGCTGTCTCTGGGAATTCCTCACTTCCCCAAATAACTCTCCTATGTGCTATGTAATATCTGCTACTTATGCAATAGTGTACATATTGCTTCTCCTGGTAGAATGAAAGCACCTGCAGAGCAGGGTCAGTCTGATTTCTATCTTTGGATCTGTGACACCTAACACATAGGCCAGGCACATCCTGCTCAACAAATGCATGTTTATCAATTGAGTCTAAAGTTTTGTGATCTTTGTGACAAAAAGTAGTTGACACATTGGCTAGAGCACTGGGTCTGGAGTCAGGAGGATCTAAGTTCAAATCTCTGACCCTTCCTAGCTGAGTGACCCTTGTCTATCTCAGGTGTCTCAACTGTAAAATGGCAATAATAATAAGAGCATCTATCAGGGTTGTTTTGATCATCAAATAAGATATTTTCAAAGTACTTAGAATAGTGCCTGGCATATACAGATGCTACATTAACGTTAGCTATCACAATAATTATCATCATCTTACTGCCTTTCCTCCGAGACTCCCTCCAATGTATATCTTATTTGTAATGTCCAGGCCAGTTCCCTGGAGGACTTTGGGATCAGCCAGAGCCCTTGTCTTTAAGTGGAGAAGTGAAGGATGCAGCTGCCGCGTGGTTGTGAAAGCTGGATTCCGGACTGGTGCCCAAAGTCTTCTCTGTTTGAGAGCACTGCAGCTGAGAGAGCTCTCTGTCCCTCCCCCAGCCCTTAAATCCTTCAGTACAATTACCTCACTACATCACACTGAGCATCCGCAGCCATAAGCACTATGCTGTGATTCAAGTATACCTTTTCAGAGTTCTGGCCCTGCTGCACTTATTGATACATAGTAGTTTTCATGTGGCTCCTCTCATTAGATTGAGGTCCTTCAGAGCAGGGACTAGTTTTTGTTCTTCTTTGTACACTGTGTGCATAGTGCCTGGAACATAGCAGGTACTTAAATACTAGATGACTATTTTCTAATCGGGAGAACAACAGTGAAAGCACATAACCACTATGTGTTCTCTTGTTCTGTCCTGAATATCTATTGTACTTGTCACTGAGCAGACCAATATAAGCTCAGAAGCTCTACCAGAGGTTGGGCTCAAATACTCCATATGACATCTGGGGCAAAGAGGGCTTGTACATCTTATGTTTCTTCTGAGCTACTACAATTCTGCTTTGAACAAAGAGCACAGTGCTTTCTTTAACCCCAACACAGTGATGTCATTTTGGTCCTCTTTGAGAAAGAAGGACAACAGCTAACCAATCAATTATCCATGTAACAAAGATCCTTTTCCTACTTGCTGGGTGGCTTGGTTTCATATTTTAGCTTTGGGGATATGCTGTAAATTTTCAATTACCTATCATATTTCTCTTTGTTTCTAATTCTACATATTTAACTTCCATAGTTCAAAAATCTATAATATTATTTTAAATTGCATATACAACAGAAAATTCAGCAATAAATTTCCCCAAATTAAAAAAAAAAACTTTATTCAAAACATGTAGATACTCTGAAATTTCAAATTAAATTTACTAAGATTTTACATACCTGGTTCAGCATTTAATCGGCAACTGTTAAGAAACTCTGCTGAGAAATATATATCAACATCACAGAAAAACATCAAGACTTCTCCCTTGTCCCAAGCTCTTGCACCTACATCTAGTCCTCGACCTCGATTAAATTCTTCATTCAATGAAACCAATGTGTAATTGTAAAAATTAGCTTCACTAGGAGAAAAACAGACACAAAAGAAGATGTAATTCTAAAAAAAAAAAATTACAAATAACATCCCAAGGCAATTGGAGAAAATATATTTTATACACACACACACACTCATATATACACATCCACATGCATACACACACATACACATACACACACACACACACAATGGTGATTTGGCAATGAAAAATAAGCAGATAGTAAAAGAGTACCTAGTTTCTCCCAAATGAGTTCAAATCACCTGCATTTGTGACAAATCATATCCCAGGGTACTGAAGAGAAATTTTCAATTTCATTTACATCAACACTCATTGAATACCCATTACATGAAAGGCACTGAGACATACAAAGAAGTTTCTGAACTATAATAATGGCTTAATATAAAACTAGGGAAATAAGATTTGTAAACATTAAAAAAAAAACCCTATAACATAATGGCAAATAAGAGATAAAGAGTAAATAAAAGACTTCAGAGAAAGGAGGGATAATTTGGGAGTAGAGTGACCTACTAAGACTTCAAAGAGGGGAAAATAAAAGGGGAAAAAGGATAAAGTTAAAAAGGTACACAGTAAAGAACAGAAGAACAAAATACAAGAAGTAAAAAAAGATGGACACTCATGAATATAATTTCTTCTACAACATATATACTTTCCTGAATTGATATTTATTGTTATATATTTTGGATGCTTCCTGAAGTTCTGCTGGATACATGACAATGTTCTTTTTTTGTGTTGTTTCATTTTATTTTGTATACCTTTTCTGTATTTCTTTTTTCTTATTCTATTTCTTTAAATAAAATAAATTTGACTTCAAAAAGGAAGAATTTAAATAGTATCAAAGAGTTGGATTTTATTTTTAATAGAAAGTGCAGCCATTCCCAAAAGGGACATTCAGGAAAGGGACAAATATGCTCTCAAAATATATTCCAAAGAACTGAGGACAAGTCTGGTTAGAGCAACAAATTCTTGTATGGCAAATGTGCATGATCTGTGACACACAACTCCTTAGCAGATTCATGAACTTGAATGGAGAAAAAAAATTACATTCTTACTGATTTTTGTACCATGATTTATCATTTTACCATTTATCATGTACCATTTATCATTTGTCATTTTCTTTATTTATAAATGTATGTCACCAATCACATTCTGAGAAGGAGTCCCTAGACTTCATCAGACTGCCAAAAGGATTATGACACACAAAAATGCTAGGGGAATAAGGCAAAATATGAACTAGAAAGGCAGATTAAGGTCAACCTGAATATCCATGATAACACTGTAAGTAACTGAGAACCACTAAAGTTTTGAACATTAGAATCATATGATCAAATATTCAAGTGGTGTTTCAGGATGAGTGATCTGGCAGGAATGTGGAAGGGGAGGGAGGAGATAGGAAGCTAGGGCAATAGTGCAAGCATCAAGAAAAAAATATTTGAATCAGAGCAGTATCACTGTGAATAAAAGCTGAGGTGCTAAAAAAGAAGTCAAAGATACTGATGATCAGTTCTGGAACAAATGAGAGAATTAAATGAAAGATTAAAGTTGGTTAAAGAAGCTTTTGAAGAGATGTAGAAAATGAGGACAAGTTCACTTTTAAACAAGTTGGCTTTCAAGCGCCAATAAGAAATGTAAGTGAAAAAGCTAAGTAACTATTTGGAAATAAGAGCATTAGAGGCAGGGAGAAAAATATGACAGGGTAATGAAGACAGAGTTCATAGAGATGAGCTGAAAATGTAGAAATTGATGAGATCTCCAATAGAGAGGAAGCATTTGGCTGATATTCTGGACAATCATGCTCTGTCCAAGCAGGCTAAAAGAAAGAGAAGAGAATCAGAAGAGTACACTATTATGGGAGGTAAGAGAGGGTGGAGAGCTTCAAAGAACTTCTAATTTCTCTATCAAAGAGAATCTCTCTTATCTTCAGATTTGAATAGATACAACAACAACAACAAAAGGAGCAAGGGAACTGAAAACCAGGATATATAAAAAGAAAAAGACAAGAAAATCAGAAGGGAAAAGAAAACCACACTATTATTTAAATAGGACCTATTATTTAGATTGCAGGAAAAAAGAAATCCAGGCATCAATTCAGAAACAAGCAAACTATATGAGCATTCTTATTTACTGACTTGCTTACCGAGAAACTGATTCTAAGATGATCTTGACTTTTGATAATCCTTCCTCACCAAAATATACCACTGTAAGGTGAATCCTCTTGTCCTGAAGAATACACACATCTCTAAAGATAAAATCACAATGGGAAAAAAAATTCATATTTTCAAAAAGAAAATGAACTGGGCTTCAAGTAATGGAAACTAAAATTTGTTTTTTGAGGTAAGACAAATTTCAACTTAGGCAAGAATTCTTAGAACACTAGTTATACTATTACTCAAATACCACAAATAAGTATAAGTCACATAAATATTCTGTGAATTCAAGTCACTCTACCAAAGTGGGAGGGGAGGTGGAATGTGAAGGTTACTTTAAAGTTAGTTATATGAATTCTTAAAAACCCTAACATAGTTACCTGAAGTTCTGCATGAACTGTGCAAATGCCTCAGTCCTTCCAGCAAGAGGTACAATGATATTAATAACTGATTTGGCAATGTCAATTGTTTCACTCTTTACTTTCATAAGAGGTCCAAAAGGTCGGAACAAAGTGACATGTCTGTATTCCATAAGGTCTGCCTTCTTAAAAAAGAGTTCATACTGTGTCCCTTTATCTCTCTCAGTACGATAATAACCTTAAAAAAAAATAGAGAAAAGCAGTCATGTCAAATTTTGAAGATTTAATAATACCGTTTAACTTGAATTTTCAAATAATTAATAGATCTGAAAAAAATTTTTCTCTTCATTTGAAAAGACAACATTAAAATTTACTAAACAATCAGTAATTATCAATAACCAATATTTAGATATTGCTTGTGAATATTAAAAATAATCTTTAGCCAGCAAACAAAAAGTGCAAAAAAAATACTAAATTTAAACCCATGAGTCAAACTAATTAGAATTCTCCTTATACATAATATAAATTAGAGACAAGATTGCTTTAATGCTGACAAGATGAAAAATCCTATTTAAAAACAGGTAAAGTAGTTTATCTTATTAATCCTTACAGCATTCATTCAGGCCAGAAAGCATTAATGTCAGGATCAATAAATTCTCATCCAGAAATATTGCTGTATATATTGCCTAACACTCATAAAAGTAAAATCAACGTGCAAATCTTTACAAAATGGGCACCTCATCCCCACCTTTTTTTCAACTCTTTTTGTGTGCTATCTCTCTTCATTACAATATAACTTTTTTAAGGGCAAGAATTCTTTGCTCTTCCCCCTTCCTTGTATTTGTATATCCAGGACTTAGAATAGTGCCTGGCAGATAGTAAGCATTTAATGAATGCCTGTTTCCTTTCTTCCCTATTTTCTTTATCCCTTCCTTTCTTCCTTCATTCCCTCCTTCCTTCCTTTGCCAAAGCTTTGCTCAATGTGGCAAAGACTCTAAAAGCAGAGCATGAATTCTGGCAGGTTCTACCAAGCAGGAAAGGTTTCATGGATGCATGGTTCTTACTATAGACAGCATCTGCTGCCGAGACTCAGACTTCCTAAGTATAGAAATGGTTATTAGCAGATGGCTGGTACAAGATTCTAGTCAAATATGTTAATAACTTAATAGTAAAGTTTAAGGACACACTCCTCCCTTTCTGTTAATTATCAACAGTCTTTATTTAGCACATTCTTTTCAAAATGATTTGTTAGACCATTTCTTGAGAAATTATCTGTTGCATCAAAATAAAATATATCAATAATTTTTTTAAATTAAAAAAGAAACAGGGAAGATTGGGTATTAGATAACAAATTGTTTTTTAAGCTGTAAAGAAGAGAAGACACAAATTGTCCCTCCCTCTCTTACCCCTCCATCATGAGAATCTCCTTCAGCTCAGAGTGATAAAGCTAAAAGGGCAGTGGCTGCCAAGAATCAGTTTTATTTCTTCTATAAATATTACTTTGGCTGTTGGTATTATAAATAAGATTTCCATATAGTAGACATACCTCACACACAGAGAGGGGAAGGGAAGAGAAAGAAGAGGAGGAGGGCAAAGGAGGTGAAGAGGGGAGGGAGAGAGAGAAAGGGACTGAGACTTTGATTATAAATAAAACCAGAAGTCAGGAGAGCTCATAAATTTTTCTCAGATAATTTAATAAAGTAGTTGAGAAAATTAGTCTCACATATCCAAAACAATAAAAAAACATTTCACGAGATATTTTACCATTTTGCTTTTATAATGTTCATGGAAAGCACAGAAAAAAGCATCACCACAAAAATAATTGTAATTTAGGGACCAAAATTTATAAGAGTAGGTGGAAAAAATAGTAAAATTCTTCAAACAACTAGGCAAGATCCTCCAAACTAAATCTACTGATACTCAGTTGTTTGCAAGAAAAGATTGGCATAACAAGGCCAGTGAAAAATAATAAAAAATGCCATGAGATGTCAAAAAAAAAAAAAAAAATGAAAAGACTTGCTGACTATTCATTTAGAAGTATTGGGCCTGGATATTACAAATACTTTCTTCAAAAATAGCTTCAGAAAGAAGTGAATATAGCAAGCTTTGTTTGCTTTGCTTGATAAATATTACTATAAAAAGTTGACTATTTTAATAGGTAAGAAAAGACTGGCTGCTGATATAAGCAATAATTTCAGAATCTCTATCCAATCAAATTATTGAATGGTTAAAGATCAAATTAAAATCAAAATATCAAATACTAGAAATGATAAAATGGCACATGTTTAGTTATCACAGGTTAAACAAACTTTATATAAATATGCTGTTGATGCTGAAAAATAAAAAAAAACATTAATTCTTATTATTACCATTTCCTAGAGAATTATCACTGATCTAAAATCAAATGTCACAGTGAGGTCAAAGGCACTCAGAAGTCATCTTATCCAATATGCATTTGATCATCTTAGCAAATCTTAAACAACATGACAGTCAAGAGCAATCCTGATTTAGAATAACGGGTGACTTTTGAAGGAAAATTTTTTAAAAATTATCATCATTGACACCTCACAAAAGAGCAAAAAGCAGTAGAATGGAACAGAAAACTTGGCATGAGACTCCAAATCCTTCAAAAATATCTCTATGAAGCTAAAAAGTAGGAGTGAAATGAAACAGATATGTAAGACTTTTTCATCACTTTTTGTACTCAGTGACAGTAAAATCTCCACATTTGAACTTTAATACATACACATATCACTTCATTGTGCTTCTAAGATATCGCATTTTTTATACATTAGAATGTTACATCAATTCTGCATTAGACACGTTTACTGCCACCATTTTTCCAACAGCATGAACTCACATCATGTCTTATTTTGGAAATTGTTAAAATATTTCACTCTTCATTATTTTCATATCTGTTATAATGACCAGTGATCAGAGATTTTTGATGTTACTATTCTAACTGTTTTGGGGGAAGTACAGTAAATCACATACACATAAGACAGCAAAGTTAACTGATACAAGTTGTGTGTGTTCTGACTACTTCATTGACCCACCATTCGTTCCCTCATCTCTCTCCCTCTCCACAGGCCTCCATGAAATACAATAATATTGAAATTAAGCCAATTAAGAACCCCACATGGCCTCTAAATTTTCAAATGAAATAAGGTCAATTGAGGCAACTTTATTATTTTAAGAAATCACCACAGCTATCCCAATCTTCAGCAACTACTACCCTGATTGAACCATAGTCATCAACATGGAAGCAAGAATTTCTATCAGCAAGAAGATAATGACTTACTAAAGGCTCAGATAAAGGTTAGAGCTTTTTTTTAAAGCAATAAAGTACTTTTTAATTACAGTATGTACATTGTTTTTTAAACAAAAAGTCAAAGCACATTTAGTAGACTACAGCACAGTATAAACACTTTATATGCAATGGGAAACAAAAAAAAATTCATGTGACCTGCTTTAATGCAGAGTCCTGAAAATGAACCTGCAATCTCTCAAATATGTTTATAGTTTGATACACCATGAGTTATATGATCCTAGAAAGATCTATGATTTCAGCAGTCAGGGTAGAAACGTCCTCCAATAAAATCACATCAAATCTATGACTTAGAAGGGTAAAACTTAGGGAATCAACTGAGACACAGTTCTGTGAGTTGGCAAGGGTGACAAAGATAGTGAAGCAGAACTACCAAATCTAAGGATTTATTACCCTTCACTGCCCCAGCTCATCTCCAGAGTGAGCTCCATGCCCTCTAACTGCTGCACTCTGACATCTGGGCTTCTTCCCTCCGCCACGCCACCTCCCTCTTTCTCTTAGGAACAGCAACTCTGGATTTCTGAAGAACCCATTCACCAGGCCTGAGGATGTTAAGTGAATTAATATTTTGGGATTCATCTTAAGTTATATCTGCTTAGGCTGACAAGTAAATCAAACCTCACTTCAACCACAGATCAACATTCATCGTGGCCAAATCAGTTCACCAGGGCCAACAGTATGAATTTTTAATTTTTCTCTTCCAGGGCCTTCATATCTCTTTTCATTTTCTGCCTCTTTTTAGAAATAATAATCAAATCAAGAGTCATATGTCTACTCAAGAGTATGTCAGTCTCCCCAGATTATTCTAGAATAAAGTTTCCTTCCCCATCACCATTCTTCCCACTTGCCATCATACATCTCAATCCTGTTCTTCCTATCCAATTCTCCATTTCTATCCTTCTATTCTGGTGGTGATCCTCCCCACAGCTGCCAAAAACATGTAACTATAGGTCTGGTATCAACATCCAAGTCTAAAAGTTTTGATGGTTCCCCATTTATTTTATTACAAAATATCTATTTCTCTTTGGCATTGGCATGGCTCAGCATTTCCAGGCTGAGTAAATGCTATTCCCTCTCATGCTGTTCTTTGTAAATACGGACTCTTATTTCCTGTGTCTTTGTACACATTTGCCGCCCATGCCTGGGATGCATCCCTTCTGTTATCTCTACTCTCTGTACAATTTTTAGCTCCCTTCAAGACTCAAATCAAGTACCATCTCCTTAAAGAGGTTTTTCCTCAATCTCCTGGTCTCTAGTTTCTATGTCCCCCTTAAAATCATCTTGCTGTTGTTGCTTTTCCTGTATATATCTAGTGTTTATATTTGTAAGTATGTTTTGCAACCATCCAGAAGAAGGTAAGCTCCTTGAGATCAGGCTCCATTTCACTTTTGTACCATGAAACCAAATTTCTGGCACATGTAGGTATTTAATAAATATTTGTTGAGTAACTGTCTGTTTCTTATGGTTAATGTGTGGGGATCAAATTAACACCCTGGATACTTATTAGAATCAGCCAGAGTCAGGATAAGTAAAAATCTTTGGTCTTTATTCTTGGTCGAAATGAGAGGAATGGACACAGGAATCTTCTCTTCCTCACTCCGCCAGGAGTCACACTCGCTTTTCTTCCTCCATCCCTCCTCCAAATCTCTCTATACACCAATAGATCAAGCCAGCACAGAACAGTGGGAAGGACCATTTTCCAAGCATATGCTAATACAGAATTGTCTGATAGACAATTAGCCTTGAATGCTCAGTTGTCCAAGTGCATCTGCTCAGTTTCAGCCCATTACATTAATGCATTATGTGGTAGAAATAATACTTGAGAGAATAAAGTATGGTAAAACCTGACCAAATATTGAAAAAAAAGAACTTGGAACACATTTTCAAAATTTCTAGTGTGTTTCAAAGAAGAGGAATTCAAAAACGAGAAAGATCATATATGGAATTAGCACTCATAAAAGGCAAATAAGAAAAAAATAAAGCATACGAATTCATATGTCAATTTTTTCCCTCTCTCTATAAAGTCTTTTAAAACAGTTTCCATGCACATGAAGGTCTCACTGAGAAAAACATGGCTGGAAAGACTAGAACAAATCACATCTTCCACATATACAACTGACTGTGATGAAGCAAATACAAACCCCTACAACTCTGTATTTATTGTTTGTGGAACACAAAAAGCGTCTGGCAAAGTAGAGCAACATTCGGTCTTCAAGATTCTCATCCAACAATGTTTGTCCTGTTCCCATGTAAGAAGACTATGACTCAGGGCTGGGAGGCAGGAAGTAAAAGGGGAGGTGCTAGGCTTGGAGTCAGTTACAGACCCAGTTCTGCATGCTGCCTGTGACACTGACTAGGTATGCGAGCACAGGCAGGTCATTTAGTATGTGTGAGCCTTGGTTTCCTCATCTGTAAAATGGGCATAATACCACCTGTAGTACTTACCTCACAGGGCTGATGTGAGGAGAAGGCCTGGGTTCAAATCCCGCCGACAATTACTATTGGGTGATCATGGGCAAGTTAACCTCTCTGAGCCTCAGTTTCCTCATCTGTAAAATGGGGATAATAATACCTGTAGTACCTATAGCTCACAGAGTTGTAGTGGGATTCAAATAAGATAATGTATGTAAACCATTTTTGCAAACTTAAAAAAAAAAAGCAGTACATAAATGCCAGCAACTATCACACACAAAATGTTCTGTGGAACTAAAGCACTACAAACAAATATAACTGTTCAGTAGTCCAATTCTCAAAAACAAAAAAAGTGAGACACAAAACAGGAAGATACATGCTTGCTGAAAGCATTCATCTCTACAGCAGAAGACACCTTGCATAAAATCCAAGTAGGACAAGGATTCACTGTGGGTAATCAGGTTTTGCACATGACCTATGTGTGGAAAGCATTGTATTCACTACATGATATTCTCATTAAAATCCATAGCCTCTCAAAAGAAAATGGCCTGATAATTTACCCTGGAAAATTAAAGCATACAAAGGATTCAATTATCAAAAAAAAAAAAAAAAAATTCTAAATGCATTAAGGCTTTACTATGAGTAAGACTTTATCCTGGGTACTAGAGACAGATAACAACAAAAACGAGCTGCTGCCTTCAAGGAATTAACATTCTATGGGAGGAGAGGGGATGCAATGGGTACACAAACAGATGTAGTAAAAGGAAAATTAAAGAAAGAGTCCTCATTGACTAAGGGAAGGTGGCAGGCAGGTTGAAGGAAGAAGAGATAAATTCATGAATAATGTGAAATCTAAGCTTAACCTGGAAGGAAAACAAGGATTACAAGAGGCAGAAAAAAAAAAAAAAAAAACAGCTTGTATTTTATTCATGGGGGACATCTTGTATAAAGTTATGGAAGCAGAAGATGAATTTTACAGTAGTAAATTTGAGAAATAATTACCTATTCTGGCTGAAATGTAGAGTTCATGAAAAGGAATGATGTGAAATATGACTGGAAAAAAAGACAAGTCATCCTATAGAGGCCTTTAATATTTTATCAGTCACTAAATATTTATTAAGCACTTCCTTTAGGTGCCGGTTATTGTAATAAGCACTGAAGGTACAAAGAAAGTAAAAAACAGTCCCTGTAACTCTAAGTATAAACAAGACATTTGCCAATAAAATGAAAATGGGCTTGGAGGGAAGACTTATTTGGGAGGAATTGTTCTTTATTTTTTATTATAGTAAGTTTATTTATTTTTAATACACATTGAAAGAAAAACCAGAGCAAAAGGGAAAAATCATGAGAGAGATGATAAAACAGAAAAAAGAATGAACTTAGCATATGTTGATTTGTAATTCAGTCTCCTGAGTTCTTTTTTTCTGGATGCAAATGGTATTTTTTGTCCAAAGTCTATTGGGATTGCTTTGGATCACTGAACTACGAAGGAAAACCAAGCCTTTCATAGTTGATCATCATACATTCTTGCTGTTATGTATTCCTAGTTCTGCTTGTTTCACCCAGCATCAGTTCATAGGAGGAAATGACCTGAGGAGAATCAGGAAAGGCTCCTTGTAGATGAACTTTTATCTGGAATTTGAAGCCAGGAGATTGAAAGAAGGGAAAGCACTCAAGGCAGGCATGGTGTCAGTCAATGAACATGCTCATAGTCAGAAGATAGGATGCCTCATTCAAAGAAGAGCAAGGATGTTAGTTTTATTGGATTACACAATTCTTTGGGGGAAAGGGAGAATAAGGTATAATAAATCTGGGAGGAGGCAAGATATGGAAAAGTTTGAATACCAGAGAATTTTATATTTAATCCTAGAAGGGATAAGAAGCCACTGAAGTTTACTAAATAAGAGGGTGACATAGATTTTTCCTTTAGAATAATTAGACAGGTGAGTGGAAGACAGACTGAAGTAAAGTAGGCAGACAAACCAGATGGCTACTCTAATGGTAAAGGCAAAGTAATGAGGGACTGTAGTGTCAGAAGAAAGAAGGAGGCATATTTGAGAAATGTTACAAAGTTCAGATCAATAGACCTGGCAACATATTGGATGCAAAGGGTGAGAAAGATTAAGGATTCCAGGAAGACATCTTGGTTGAGAAGCTAGGTGATTGGCAAGACAGCAGTACCTTCGATTGCAATATGAAAGTTGGGAAAAGAGAAGGGTTTGGGAGTGTGTGGGAAATAACGAGTTCAGTTTGGGACATTCTGAGTTTAAGATGGCAGACCAAAGATCTGCAAAAGGATTAGGATTAGATAAGAAGTTTTATGAATCATGAGCAGAGAGATGATATTTGAATCGGTGGGAGCTAATGAGATCACCAAGTGAAATAGTATAGAAGGAAAAGAGAAGAGGGATTAGAAGAGAGTACTGGAGAATATTCATGGTAAGGAGGCACGATGAAGATCAAGATCTAATAAAGGAGAGAGAGAAGAAGTGGTCAGACATGTAGGAGAAGAAATAGAAAATAGTGTTACAAAAATCTAGAGAGAAAGAGGGTTGATCAACAGTGTCAAAGGGCAGAGAGGTCAAGAAGACTAAGGACTGTGAAAATGCCATTAAAGTTCCAGTCTAAAGAGTTTGTATCTTATCCTACAGGAATTGTTTTTTTTTTAGGTTTTTTTTTTTTTTAATCAAGATCCTGAAAATGGTCATATCTGTATCTAAGGAGGATTATTATTTCTTTCTTTTTTTTTTTTTTACTGAAAACTATTTTTTTCAATGATATGTAAAGATAGTTTTCAACACTCATTTTTGTATGAGTTTGAGTTTTAAATTTTTTTCTCTTTTCCTCCCTTACCTTCTCAAGTCAGCAAAGCAAACTGATATATGTTATACATGTAGTCATTTAAAATGCATCTCCATTTACTAGTCATGTTGTAAAAGAAAAGAAAAAAAGGGAAAAAAATCACAAAAAGGGGGAAAAGGTGAAAATAGTATATTTTGATCTGCATTCAACAAGAGGTTTATTTTAACAGCTGTGTGGAGGGTAGAAAGGAGGAGGAGGAGAGGAAGAAGAGAAAAAAGAATGATACAGTAATCCATTCAAGAAGTGAAGTGAGCCTAATGCAGGGGGAATTCTATGTGAGTAAAAAGAAGGGAATGTAAATTAAACCTATTGTGAAAGTTTCAATTGATCAATGATGGACAGAAGCAGCTACACCCAAAGAAAAAACACTGGAAAATGAATGTAAACTGTTTGCATTTTTGTTTTTCTTCCCGGGTTATTTTTACCTTCCGAATCCAATTCTCCCTGTGCAACAAGAAAACTGTTTGCATCTGCACACATATATTGTATCTAGGATATACTGTAATTTATTTAACATGTATAGGACTGCTTGCCATCTAGGGGAGGGGGTGGAGGGTGGGAGGGAAAAATCAGAACAGAAGTGAGTACAAGGGATAATGTTGTAAAAAAATTACCCTGGCATGGATTCTGTCAATAAAAAGTTACTATAATAATAAAAAATAAATAAATAAACCTATTGTGAAAATAGAATTTATGAGACCTGCTAATTGATTGGTCTTTGGGGAAAGGCAAGGGGAAGAGGAAAACATCAATATGCAAGAAAAGGAAGAGTTTAGATTGATTTCTGAGAGTAACTGAGAACATAGTGGTATGGTATCAAAGGAAGATCTGGCTGACATGAGGAAAAAATTAAATAAGATAATCTTCGCTATATACATATGCAAAATCCTATGTTTTCCCCTCATAAAATGTTAGCAATTTATGTATGAAATCAAATTTGTAAGGACAGGAAAGAGTAGAGATTCAATTGGATGGGGAACCCATTGAGTCAATCCATCAGCATATATATCTTAAACTGATACAGCAGATGGACAATCCACATTTGAAAAGGAAGTGAGTTAGTTACACTTTCAGTATACCAAGCTGTTCCCTGACACTGAAATGCAATTTTTTTTTCTTTTTTAATTTCAACATTTTTCAATGTTATCTGGTACAACATAATAGAATAACAATCTCAGGAGAATCAGAATTATAGGTAACCCAAATAACAACAGAAAGACAGACAGTGGGTGAAAACAGACTATAGGAAATTGCTCATGACAAAGCTATGTGCGAGAAATAGTAAAAAAGCCAGCTCAGAAGATGTATATTACTAGAAACAGAGGTGAATTAATGTGAAGGTAGGTAGACAGATAGTCCAAATGTTACAATGGTAGCCATAAAACATCAAAAAAAAATTTTCAAGAACAACACATTGATTAGATTCTAAATGAAAGAATGTGGATGAAAATTATGTAATATAAGTCAGAGATGGGCTTCAATCTGTTTCAGTGTGGGAGTTGTCCAAACTGAGAGGATCATATATCCATTTAAGTATCTAAATAAACAAACTAAAGACCAGAGACTTTTTAGATGTCACAGCAAATCTTTCCTCCCAAATAATACAACTACTTCTCCTCTCTCTAATCACCACCAAAAGCAAACTAAAAACTGTATCCAGACAGGATTAAGTAAATGTGAATTAGTTCTCTGAATAAGGATGTCTTAGTGTCACTATATAATTAATGGTCAAATTCAAAATCTGAGATTCTTTAAAACTATAACAAATCATTTTTTTTTTTTTTTACCAAAAAGTATTTTTGGTAATAAATGTATAAAATTGCATAAAATATATTTCATATATATGTGTATGTCCCTATAAACTGTTTCAAAACACTTATTACACAGCAATTATTGTCTCACTAATATTTATAATGCACACATATGAAATATAATTCGTAAATAGTTTCTTTAATAGAATAGTTTCTTCTTGGTTTCTTTAATAATTGCTAAATAGTTTCTTTAATAGAAAGAATTACAAGTGCTTGAAATTGATTAAAATAATTAACACT
Source organism: Sarcophilus harrisii (assembly GCF_902635505.1). NCBI lineage: Eukaryota > Metazoa > Chordata > Mammalia > Dasyuromorphia > Dasyuridae > Sarcophilus > Sarcophilus harrisii. The sequence goes on from NC_045427.1 coordinate 604,628,293, forward strand.
AAAGATGAATTTAAATGAACTATAGTAATAAGGCCTAAAATATGTGAAGATACACAAAATTCAAATTTATACTCTCTTGATTCAGGTTTGTAAAATATGAATATCAAGATCAGCCTACTTGCCTTTCTTGTAGGGAACTGTTTTGTTTTTGTTTTTGTTTTTTTTTTTGTCTTCAAAGGAAGTTATACCAATTGAATTTTTAGTATAGTTTTAAAAATTATAAAAGCTAATCCATATAATCTAAATATAGTTACCATTTAAGCTCACTAGTGCTTGAAACAGAAATTAACCACATACCACAAAAGCAAACATTCACTTTTTAAATCTTTCTAATACTAAAGAATCCCTTACAAAGATTAAAAAAAAAAAAAAAAAAAAAAAATTTCTTTAAGCTTGTATATACTTTCTGGAAAGAAAGATAAAAGATATGTATTCTTTTTGTTATTTTTGCTATACAATGTCTGGATTTTTTTAATATTGTGAAATTTCCCATTCCCTCAAGACTGTATAGCAGTTATGTTTACAGTTTCATAAGTGTGCTAGAGAAGGGAAGAAATGATGTTTTAATTTTGAATTAGAAAAGTCAACGTTTACTTCTAGTCAGATTGACTATAGAATTAACAAATTGACATATTTTTAACAATGGATTAATTTTATATAATAATAGTATTTTAGAGAAAAAAGAAAGTGATTTCTAATTACTCCTACTCTAATTACAGATTCACTCCAATATGCCAAACTATTTTTTTCTCTTACACATACAACTTATCAAATAAGAGTATTATCCCCACTTAACCAAGTTTCCATCACCAAAAGTATCACGAAGCATAAAACCAAGAGTTAAAACAACTTCCTTGAGCTTTCAAATCAACCAATTCTCATGGTCAATAATGGATATTATACAGATGCCTTGGCAGAAAGAAATAAAAGTGTGGGAGATGAGATGGGAAGACTAGAAATTTGACAACTAAACATTGAGAATTTTCATTAAAAATTTACCATGCCTGAAACTGAGGGCTGTTACTTTACACTGATATTCATTACTCAGATATCCTATCAGAGATAGGATGCCTGGAACATAGCTAAGTGTTGTTGAAACTGATTAGAATAATGAGGGCTGGTAGATTTTCTGGAAACAATCTGCAAGGCTAGTTAATTAAGCATTTACTCAAAGAGCCCTATCCATTCTCCCTGAAGAAATCGATACCTAAGAATAATCAAGACAGTCACTAGGTAATAAAAGTTTTAGAAGTTGGATGCTTTGTTGCCAAGATACATAGCATATCTTTGGTATAAAATTTAGGGAACTGCTCCCCTCCTTTTTTAATAGCAATGTTTCTCTCAGAAATTATTCTGAGGAACCATGTAAAAGCTTCAAGACTTTCTTTCATGATGAAATCTTGGAATCTATGGAATTTCAACAGTAGGCCTTTAATAAATCTCTCAAAATAGTCACCAGAAATGGCTTCTCCATTTGAACTCAAGTAAACTCAGGTAAAATCATCAGCATTTTTGAGCCAATTAGTTCTTTAATAACTTTTCCTACTTTAATAATTTTTCCTAAGGGAATATTGTAATTAAAAAAAAATTGTCTTTTCTCTTTAATCACCATATTTACACACAATTTCTACTGCAATGGGCTATGATAGACAGCAGGGAATACACACACACACACCCCCCCCACACACACACACATAGAATATAATAATAAGGTAGATACAGCTCCTGCTCTTAGTGACCTTACATATAAACACTACTATTGAAAGCAGGGAGAATCAGTCAAGCAAAAACAAAAAAATGACCAACTGGAAAAAACCATGAATTATCTACTTGCAAAAACGACAGACTTGGAAAATATATCTAGGAGAGATAATCTGAGGATTATTGGACTTTCTGAAAACTGTGATGAAAAAAAGAGCCTAGATACTATTTTACAAGAAATCATCAAAGAGAACTGCCCAGATGTAATAGAATCAGAAGGTAAAATAGGCATTGAAAGAATTCATCGAACACCTTACGAAAGAAACCCTAAAATAAAAACCCCAAGGAATATTGTGGCAAAATTTCAGAACTATCAGATTAAGGAAAAAATTTTACAAGCAGCCAAAAAAAAAAAAACATTTAAGTACCGAGGTGCCACAATAAGGATCACCCAAGATCTGGCTGCCTCTACATTAAAGGAAAGAAGGGCCTGGAATATGATATTCTGAAAGGCACAAGAACTTGAGATGCAGCCAAGAATAAACTATCCAGCTAAGCTGAGCATTTTCTTCCAGGGAAGAAGATGGACATTTAATGAAACAAATGAATTCCATCTGTTTCTGAAGAAAAACCAGAACTAAACAAAAATTTGATCTACAAGCATAGAACTCAAGAGATGCAGAAAAGGTAAAATAACTCTTGAGAATTGTATTTCTGTTGTGGATATACAAAAAGAATACATGTATAATTTGATTGTACTGATATAACATAAAAAGGGAAGTAGATATGGAAAAGGGATGATGGCAGAATAAGGTGGGAAGGAGGGATAAAAGAGGGAAACCACATCCCACAAAGAGGCTAAGGAAACTTATCATATCTGAGGGAATTTAGAGAGGGGAGCAACATCGTGAATCTTACTCTCATCAGAGTTGGCTCAAAGAAAAATAATTGACATTTGTTTTAGAGAAAATTCTCTCTACCTCATTAAAACGGGGAGAGGAAAAGGGAAAAGAAAAGAGTAATAAGGGAAGGAAGGGGGAAAAGACCAAAGGGGAGGGAGGGATTATAAAGAGGATAAGTATCGTGATACAAGAGGGGTACATAAGTTTAAAAGGGGGAAAGAGGGTTGGGGGAGGCCATCCTTATCTCAGATCAAGCAAAAGTAAAAATTGATCTAATTAAAAGAGATAAGGAAGGAAACTACATCCTGCTAAAGAGTAGCATAAACAACGAAGCAATATCAATATTAAACATATATGCACCAAGTGGTATGGCACTCAACTTCCTAAAGGAGAAGTTAAGAGAGTTGCAAGAAGAAATAGACAACAAAACTGTAATAGTAGGAGATCTCAACCTTGCATCTCAGAATTAGACAAATCAAACCACAAAACAAATAAGAAAGAAATTAAAGAATAAATAGAATATTAGAAAAATTAGTATTTGGATCTTTGAGAAAATTGAATGGAGATAGAAAGGGAATATACTTTCTTCAGCAGTTCATGGAACCTATTCAAAAATTGACTATATATAGGACATAAAGACTAAAATTAAATGCAAGAAAGCAGAAATAGTAAATGCTTTCTTTTCAGATCATGATGCAATAAAAACTACAATCAACAAAAAGTTAGGGAAATAGACCAAAAAGTAATTGGAAACTAAACAATCTCATCTTAAAGAATGATTGGGTGAAGCAGCAAATTATAGATACAATTAATAATTTCACTCAAGATAATGACAATGATGAGACATCATAACAAAATTTGTGGGATGCAGCCAAAGTGGTAATAAGAGGGAATTTTATATCCTTAGAGGCTTACTTGAATAAAACAGAGAAAGAAAAGATTAATGAATTGGGCTTCAACTAAAAAACTAAAAAGACCAAATTAAAACCCCAATCAAATACTAAATTGAAATTCTAAAATTAAAAGAAATCAAAAATATTGAAAGTAAAAAACTATTGAACTAATTAATAAAACTAAGAGTTGGTTCTATGAAAAAGCCAATAAAATAGATAAGCCTTTGGTAAATCTGATTAGAAAAAGGAGGAGGAAAATGAAATTAGTAGTCTTAAAAATGAAAAGGAGAACTTTCCACCAATGAAGAGGAAATTAGAGAAATAATAAGGAGTTATTTTGCCCAACTTTATGCCAATAAATTTGATAACCTCAAGTGAAATGGATGACTACCTCCAAAAATAGACTTCCCAGACTAACAGAGGAGGAAGTAAATTTTGAATAGATCCCATTTCAGAAAAGAAATAGAACAGGAAATTAAACAACTCCCTAAGAAAAAACCCAGGGCCAGATGGATTTACATGTGAATTTTACCAAACATTTAAAGAACAATTGCCCCAATGCTATATAAATTGTTTGATAAAATAGGGAATGAAGGAGTCCTACAAATTCCTTCTATGACACAGACATGGTAACTGATACCTAAACCAGGTAGGCTGAAAACAGAGAAAGAAAATTATAGACCAATCTCCCTAATGAATATTGATGCTAAAATCTTAAATAAGATATTAGCAAAAAGACTACAGAAAATCATTCCAAGATAATACACTATGATCAAGTAGGATTTATACCAGGAATGACAGGGCTGGTTCAATATTAGGAAAACTCAATATAATTGGCCATGTTAATAACCAAATTAACAAAACCATATGATCATCTCAATAGATGCAGAAAAAGCATTTGATAAAATCCAACATCCATTCCTATTAAAAACACTTGAGAGTATAGGAATAAATGGACTTTTCCTAAAATAATCAGCAGCATCTATTTAAAACCATCAGTAAGCATCATATGTAATGGAGACAAACTGCAAACCATTCCAATAAGATCTGAGTGAAACAAGGTTGCCACTATCACCATTACTATTTAATATTGTATTAGAAACGCTAGCTATAGCAATAAGAGCTGAGAAAGAGATTAAAGGAATAAGAATAGGCAATGAGGAAGCCAAATTATCACCTTTCCGATGACATGATGGTATACTTAGAGAACCCCAGAGATTCTGCTAAAAAGTTATTAGAAATAATCCACAACTTTAGCAAAGTTGCTGGTTATAAAATAAACCCACATAAGTCATCAGCATTCTTATATATCACTAACAAAATCCAACAGTCAGAGTTACAAAGAAAATTCCATTTAAAAGTAACTACTGATAATATAAAATATTTAGGAATCTATCTGCCAAGGAAAATCAGAAACTTTATGAGCAAAATTACAGACCACTTTTCACACAAATTAAGTCTGATCTAACCAATTGAAAATATTAAATGCTCTTTGGATAGGCGACAAATATAATAAAGATGACAATATTACCTAAACTAATCTAATTTATTTAGCTATACCATTCAGACTCCCAAAAACTATTTTAATGACCTAGAAAAATAACAACAAAGTTCATATGGAAAACAAAAGGTCAAGAATTTCAAGGAATTAATGAAAAAAATCAAATGATGGTGAGCTTAAGCTGTACCAGATCTAAAATTATATTATAGAGCAGCAATTACCAAAACTATTTGGTATTGGCTAAGGAATAGATTAGTTGATCAGTGGAATAGATTAGGTTCAAGGGATAAAACAGTCAATAAATATTGCAACCTAGTCTTTGACAAACCCAAAGATCCCAGCTTTTGGGATAAGAACTTAGTGTTTGATAAAAATTGCTGGGAAAATTGGAAACTAATATGGCAGAAACTAGGCATTGATCCATACTTAACGCCATACACCAAGATAAGGTCAAATGGGTTCATGACCTAGGCATAAAGAATGAAATTATTAATAAATTAGAGGAACATAGGATAGTTTACCTCTCAGACCTGTGGAAGGGAAGGTCTTTATGACCAAACAGAACTAGAGATCATTACTGATCACAAAATAGAAAATTTCGATTATACCAAACTGAAAAGTTTTTGTACAAACAAAACTAATGCAGACAAGATTAGAAGGAAGCAATAAACTGAAATATTTTTACAGTCAAGGTTCTGATAAAGGCCTCATTTCCAAAATATATAGAGAATTAACTCTAATTTATAAAAAATCAAGCCATTCTCCAATTGAAAATGGTCAAAGGATATGAACAGACAATTCTCAGATGAAGAAATTGAAACTATTTCTAGTCATATGAAAAGATGCTCCAAGTCATTATTAATCAGAAATGCAAATTAAGACAACTCTAAGATACTACTACACACCTGTCGATTGGCTAAGATGACAGGAAAAAATAATGATGATTGTTGAGGGATGCGGAAAACTGGGACACTGATGCATTGTTGGTGGAATTGTGAACAATCCAACCATTTTGGAGAGTAGTTTGGAACTATGCTCAAAAAGTTATCAAACTGTGATACCCTTTGATCCAGCAGTGTTACTACTGGGATTATATCCCAAAGAGATTATAAAGAAGGGAAAGGACCTGTATGTGCACGAATGTTTGTGGCAGCCCTTCTTGTAGTGGCTAAAACTGAAACTGAATGGATGTCCATCAGTTGGAGAATGGTTGAATAAATTGTGGTATATGAATATTATGGAATATTACTGTTCTGTAAGAAATGACCAACAGGATAATTTCAGAAAGGCCTGGAGAGACTTACATGAACTGATGCTGAGTGAAATGAGCAGGACCAGGAGATCATTATATCTTCAACAAAATACTTATGATGACCAGTTCTGATGGATCAGGCCATCCTCAGCAACGAGATCAACCAAATCATTTCTAATGGAGCAGTAATGAACTGAACTAGCTATGCCCAGAAAAAGAACTCTGGGAGATGACTAAAACCATTACATTGAATTCCCACAATCCCTATATTTATGCACACCTGCATTTTTGATTTCCTCACAAGCTAATTGTACAATATTTCAGAGTCTGATTCTTTTCTACAGCAAAATAATGTTTTGGTCATATACTTATTGTGTATCTAATTTATATTTTAATTATTTAACATCTACTGGTCATCCTGCCATCTAGGGAGGGGTGGGGGTAAGAGGTGAAAAATTGGAACAAGAAGTTTGGCAATTGTTAATGCTGTAAAGTTACCCATGTATATATCCTGTAAATAAAAGGGTATTAAATAAAAATAAATAAATAAATAAATAAAAATAAAAAATAAAAAAAATAAAAAAAAAGAAAGCAGGGGGAAAGAAGAGTAAGAAGTTGTAGGAAAAAAAACAGACTTCAGTTTAGTTAATAGTTACACTACTTATTTGGGTATTGAGAGTTTGATGATTTCAATCTAGAAGCTGGGAGAGCCTCCAAGGACTTTCATCCCTAACTCCTTGTCAAGTGCCCCTTACCCCACTGAAAGAAAGTATTTTAACAGAGCCAGAACCAAGATTATCACTTTATTTCAGATGAGAAGAAAGATTTTATCCCTTCTTCTCTTAAAGAGAAGATCTGACTTAATTTTATGTATCATATTCAATGATTTGAATGAACTGAAATCATGAACTGATAATCTTTTTAGGTAAGGGTGTCAGGATCATAAAAGGAGGCGGGCAAACTAGCTGTAGTTATAAACATCAAATAGAGAAAGGGAGAAAGAATTCACTGAGAAGCATAATAAAAGATACTAGTAAACAGGTGACTACAAAAGAAAAGGGTCATAAGCACTAGAGCAGAAAGAGACCTTTGAAATCATTTAGTTCAGTTCCCCTCATTTGATATTAGGAATACAGGGCTATCAAGGTTAAATGACTTACTCAATGTTATTCAGTAAGTGGAAAAGCCAGATTTCAAATTCAGGGCTCCCAAGATCAGTGTTCTTTCCACTACACCAAAAAAAGACATTAAAACATTAACTAGAACATTGTTTAGTTCAGGGCCATTTATTGAAAGGGATAAATGGACAATTCACTGACTCCAAAACCAAGCTGATGGCTACTTCTTTACTGTCCATGTGACCTCTGGAGTGTCACTGAAACCAACCTTCAGATTCTTCATTTGTAAAACAGGGGAGTTACATCTCTTAAGTTGTTTCCAATTCTGCAATTCTAAGATACTTCCTTCTTCACAGACCTCTGAATCTACAAATCTTAGAGATCAAGTTCTCCAAATATGACTAAAACTCATAGAGCTACTGATTCATCATCCCAGACCAGGAGCTAAAGGATTCTGAGAAATCTTGCTCCAGATCCAGTTTAAGACAGAAATGGGATTAATTAAAATTTACAATTCCTCAGCTCTGATCTGAGGATTCTTACATCACACAACATAAAACAACCCAAGAGTAATGTGTGTAATGCTACTCTGCCACAGAATTTTATATCTGGAAAGGGACCGGGTATTATTCTAGCCCCTTCATTATATTGGAGGTTCTTTACTGTAGCTGCCATGAGCCCTAGATTTTAGGGGGATCCTTGAATTGGATTGAACTAAATGGGAAAAGAACTTTCACACATCTCTAACTGAAATTTAACATTTCATTCAATTATGAATGTAGGCAATGAAAATTTTTTTGGTAAAGGGGCCCAAAGTCTTCACCAGACTGCCAAAAATGCACCTAGTGTCCATCAAGATATAAAAGGAGTTTAAAATCCCTATTTTAAGAAGAAGAAAATTAAGACCCTGAGATGTAATCATTAAGCATCTCTTATCTAGTTAATTATAGAATTGGTTATAAAAACCAATTCCTCATTTCAGTCTACACTGTCTCTCAGATGAAGATGAATTATGACTGAATGTTTACTGAGAATATTACATAAAAAAGAAACCCAATAATAACTATCACCCAAGCTAAATACCATGGGGAAGGAGGCGAGGAGGGCACATATTCCTTGTCATCAGATTTATCCTATTTTTTTTTTTTTTTGGGCTGAGGAAATTAGGATTACCCAGAGTTATACAACTAAGAGGTATTAAGTGTCTGAGACTGAATTTGAACTCAGGTTCAAATTCTTATTTCAGGGCCAATGCTTTATTCATTGTGCCATCTAGTCACTCCAGACTAGTCCTGAAAGTCCTAATTAATATTATAAATCTCAAAATGTCAGAGCTTAAATAATTCTTTAAAAATTATACAATTCATTTTGTAAAAGTAAAAAGAAATTAAGTGACTTTAAAGTCAATAATTAGTGACTTGATTGGGGAACAAATCCAGCCCTGATTTTTCAGTATAGTACTATTTTTGGCTATACCCTGGTTGCCCCTAATGTTAAGTACTATTTTTCTGCATAGTAACAAATTAAAAATTTTAAGAAACTTTGAGTTGAGAACTAATCATTTTATAATAAACAAGTTTTATAACAAACGAGTGTCAGGATTACTTGATGCTTAAAAATGTTATTCTCTATTTGGCCTTTTTTTTTGGGGGGGGGGAGTTACATAATTTGTATGATTAAATAACTCATGTAAAGACATATAGACATTTGCATTTTACACATTGTAAAACAGATAATGGCTAAAAGTTTCCCCAAAATTGTGCTATAATTCAAAACTAACCTTAGATGCTGGCATTTTTGACTCTTATCTTATCCAGAGTCTATATATATATATATATATATATATATATATATATATATTTTTTTTTTTAAACTCATACAAAGTAATATCCAATTTTCAATAAAGTTCCTGAATTCACAGTATATATTTCCCCCACTGGAAAAAAAAAATCTGCTTCTACTACTTACTTAATAAATATGCTTTTATGACTTGAAATATCTAAATTTATCAAGGTTGATAAAAAGAACACACTACTATTAACAGCTTAATGATTTATATTAACAAGATACAACATTCTTTCTTAAATATCACAGATAACAATAAACTAAACTGATTCCAAACTAAATAAATTTTTACAATACCTTCTACAAAATCGTTTTCATTAAATAGTTGTTTGTCCCCAACTGGTCCATCTTCATCTTCTTGATCATCTTCTTCATCAGGATTGTTAATAACCTCCAGGCCAGCCTCAATAACTTCCACCAACTCATCTCTTTTGTCTTTTCTAACAGGCTTTTCCTCCGGGTGTCGAGTGAGACCCATCTCCAACTGGAAGACTTTCATTGAGGTAAAACTTTCAAAGGGGATGACACCATATTCACTAGGTAGTTTGGCTCCTATGCCTACCTCAGCTTTGTCAATTTGAGAATGAAGAAACTCCAAAAGATCACTAGGTATTTGTTCTTTGGTGCCTTGATAACCCATACCATTTGTTCTAGTGTTTTTTTTTTCTTGCAATGATCTCATTTTCTCACTCATCTCCTGTAATTCTTGCTTCAGTTGGGCAATCTGACGTTTCAAGCTAGATGCTCTAGTTTGGTAATGTTCTTCTTGTTCTTGTAGAAGAGCTTGGTAATATTCTTTACCATAATTCTCTCCAATGATACCAGGAAGAGAGGCATTGCCATCAGTCTGGGGAGCACACTCAAGAAGATACATAAATAATATCAAAATACCCAGCAGGGCAAGACCCAACAGGAGCCAACGGGTCCTGGCTTGAAGCATTAAACCTCTTCTGGGCATTCTTATCAACATGTAGTTTCTCAATGCTACAAGTTCTTTTCTTGTTCATGCTTTAGAGAAACATCATCATGAAAATCTTTCAAAAGAATAAAAACTGGATTCTTGTAAAGAACAAAAACATTAGTTCTGCTGTCGCTCAAAAAATTATCTTTATGCATTAGTAATGATTGTTTGCAGACACAGTAAGATTAAATGGACATTTCTTTTACTGTTACCACAAAGTCCAAGAGAGATAATGCAATATGATATAGCAAGTCAGATAAAATCCATTATATGAGTGATGATTTGCCTGTAACAAAAATTAGAATAAAAATTTTAATTTCAAAATACAGTATTTTGAAACCATTAAATGTAACAATCAGCAGGAGGAGCAAATATTAAGTAGAAGGGAAATTATGAAATCAAATGTACTTTATAAAGATCATAAACTATCATTTGACTTTTTAACAAATTTTAATAATCAATATTTTCAAGTCTCCACATCATGATCATAGCTGGTATTCATAGTAACTCTAAGATAATAGATGAGAGGATCAAATACTTGGCCTGCAACAGTCCTGAGTATAGACAAAACAAAATTAAAATATAATTGGAAAATGTTTAACAAAATAAATAAAAATATAACAAAACATATAATGTGTTTTTGTAAGTCAATATGTATCTCATAGGGATCTTTATGTAGATTTATTGTACTCTAATTCTATCTATCCTAAAAGATCCCAAGATATATTCTTAATTAGTTAAGTATTCAATTATATCAGTAGACTTTTACTGCCAAGTAAATTTTACTATATTCATAGTCTTTGAAAATCAGTAATCTATGTATAGTTCATGTAACTCTCAAATAAGTTAGAGTACTCAATAACCTAGTATATATGATTCCCCAATTATGAAAGAAAAGTTTTTACAGTTTTAGAGCTAAACTTTTAAAAGCTATTTTTCTTATTATCTCACTAAAGATATAATCTAATAATTTATCATAGTTTCTTACTGGATAGTGTGTTATCATCCTTCAGCAAATCCAAATCATCTATTTTATATTTTAGCTCCATCAATTTCTAAATTTCAAATCATCAAACTGAAAAAAAAAAGAAACCTTAAGATTAAATGAGGGAAAAGTAAATTGTACATTAGAACTACAAAGGATACAGACATCTGGAAATCACATTAAGGAAATTTTAACATCCAAAGACCTCAACATGATTACTATATTATTTGGTTATAAAATCACATAATTCTTTCCACTGTGTTACACAGCAACAATTTTCCTTCTAGTCTGGAATGGTTTAGACCAAAACTGTCAAAGAGCAAAAAAGAAAATTTTCAATCTACTTTTTAGTACATAAAAGCTTTTCTATTAATTCCCATTAACTTCATGTAAAATCTCTTTCAAATAAAGGTTTCCCCATTTCTAAAAGGAAATCATCTCTAATTCTTTTATTGGTGCCATTTTCTAAATTAGAAAATTGTCCCCTCTTTTTCTAAGGATAAAGAAAGTTGAATTTAGGAAAGGGCAAATGAACTCTTCCAAAGAAGTACTATCTAGATGATACTACTTTACTGAAGAGAGTTTATTATAAGTTTAGAGGGAGAGAAGAAAGGGTCAGGAAACAGAGTAACAAGGTAGGAAACTGCTACCCCAACTTATAACTGAGTGTTCTACTGTTTTTATTTTTTTTACAATTTTTACCTAATTAAAAGAGAACTTCTAGTGAAATTCTTAACATTCAGGTCCATATCGGCTATAATGTCATTTAAATGATTGACAAATTAGGAATACATTGCAATGTGTGTCTTTGAGGGAAATTCATTAAGATGAAATTAAAAAGAAATCCAAACTTTTAGATTTTTTTTTAAGGAGCAAATAGAAAAGACCTCATCAGACTTAAGCATTTGTTATACCAATGAAGCAATCAGATAAAGTTAATTCTAATTTACATCTGGGAATCTTTTTAGTTTCAGCCTCAGGCCAATTTTTTTCCTTATATATAATTTGATTTTTGGACTAAAAAATTTCATCAACTTTGTTCAAGAGGTTCAATTCTGTTGCCTCACTATGCCAATGGCAAGTAATGGTTCTTGCTCTTGTTTAGCTGTTTTCAGTCACGTCTGACCCTTTATGATTCTATTTGAACTTTTCCTGGCAAAGATACTGAAGTGGTTTGCCATTTCCTTCTATACATAAGGAAACCAAGGCAAACCAGGGTAAGTGACTTACCCAGAATCACACAGTAAGTGTCCAAGGTCATATATCAACTCAGGTCTTCCTGATTAAAGGCCTGGCATTCTATTCCTAGGTCCAGTTGAAAAACTAAATCTTTTTTTCAAGAATTAATCTTGCCAGGTGCAAGTAGTTCATCACCAAGATCCTATCATTAATGGCTATTTGTTAGTACTGTTATAGAAGTAAGTTTTGTACATGTACAGGTGACCTCAAAAGCTCCAAATTTAACTTCTTTATCCCAAAAGCTGTTCCTTGTGCTTTCCCCATTTCTGTCAGTGGTATCCTCTTTACCAGTATATCAACCTATGACTGCAAAAATTTAAGCCAATACATTTTTCACTTAAACGTAAAATTTAAGGACACATATTTAAAAAAAAAAAAAAAAAAAAAAAAAAAAAAGACAATAGTCAGCAGAAAGGCCTCCAAAAATAAACAGAATGGTAAAACTTCAAAAACATGCCGTAAGAAGATAAGATGATGGTGATGGAGACAAAGATGTTTGGCCTGGAAAAGGGAAGATTTAGGAGGAACCTGACAAAACCCTTCAAGTATCTGAGACTTGTCCTATATGGCTCCAGAGGACCCTATAAGAAGAAACAAGTAGAAATTACAAAGTAGGAGATGACACCATCTAGAACAATGAAAAAACAACTGGAGCTATATAGAAACAGAAATGGCTACCTTGGGGGGTAGTAACTTTCTGTACATAAAAGGGCTTCAAGGAAAGGGTGAATGGTCACTTTTCAGGTATGTTATACAAGAGATCATATTTGTGTATTGACTGAAGTAGATGATTTATGATGCACTGTCCAACTCTGATAGCATAAGAAGGGTGTAATATGTAAAATTCCTATCATGCTGTTTTATAAGTTCTACTCAAATATTTCTCCATTAAATTTTCTTCATTAAAACTTCATTTACAACCAGACTTTCATATTTTGACACCTCAGAGACTATGCATTTCAGTCATATAGTCAGGTAGTTTGTATAAAACAGATGTAAGCAGAGTCAAGTATTTAATTTATCCACTCCCTGAGGGGAAAGGAACAGTTTGAATGTGTCCTCAAAAACTGTCTGTTTTGACAACTAAAATTATCAGCTACTTCTAGAAATATAAATAATACTTCAATGAGATGGTTTTCTTTATTGACCTACAAATTCGTTTTTTATCCTTCTATTTAATGTAGTCTCAAAGGTGTAGTTCTGGAATAATACTAAACAACCTTTTAACCACACACACAAAAAAAAGTATTAAAATTCTTGAACAAAGGGTTTTTTTTTTCCTTTTTGAAACTTTCCTCAAATAAAGGTGAGCATTTGTTATTTTTTTTAAAGAAATATAAATCAATTTTAGCTGGATATTCAGTGTCAAAGACAATTAAATTCACATGATCCTTTCTAAATTAGTAATACCAACAAGAACTCAAAATGCAAAGTTTTAAAATATTCTGGAAGATCTTGCATTCCATTTCTTTACCCAAGAATACCAAAATAGACTAGAACACTAAACGTAGCAAATTCAATAAGACTAATTCTTTTATAAGTTTAATTATTTTTTGCTCAGTTTTAATTTGTAAACACTTGATTTAACAACCTTAACTTAGCTATGATTATAAAATCCTGTGTATTATTCACAGCAACTGATTAATATAATAGAAGTTCAGTAACAGGTAGGAAAGAACTAAAGAATTATCCCTAATCTATTATCTTTAAACAATCTGGTATAAAAGAAGTTATGCCACACAAAATATATACATATATATATAATGATTAAAATATATAAACTTAAATTCCTTTAAAAACTGTAATGTTTTTCCATTATAATCACAACTTTTAAATACATAAAATTCTGGGTAAACTACTCAAAAAACAAATTCAAGCTCTTTAGCATATTTTACACAAATTAATAAAAATAGAAATAAAAACAAAAGCACAAAAATATAAAAATAAAAAAATGAAATTAAAAAAGTTTATTGAAATGCTTAAAGGGATAGGAAATTAAATTATCTTTTAAAATTGGAGGCCTCATTTCTAAAACATATAAAGAATTGACTCAAATTTATAATACAAGCCATTCCCTAAATGATAAATGGTTAAAGGATATAAATAATTTTCAGATGAAGAAATAAAAGCCATTTCTAGTCATATGAGAAAATGATCTAAATCATTATTGATTAGAGAAATGCAAATTAAGACAACTCTGAGGTCCCACTTCACACCTCTCAGATTGGGTAAGATGGCAAGAAAGGATAATGATAAATATTGGAGTGGATCTGGAGAATACAGGACACTAATGCATTGCCAGTGGAGTTGTGAACTGATCCAACCATTCTGAAGATCAGTTTGGAACTATGCCCAAAAGGCTATGAAACTGTACTTATTCTTTGATTCAGCAGTGTCTCTACTAGGTCTGTATCACAAAGAGATCATAAAAAAGGGAAAAAAACCAACATGTCCAAAAAAGATTATAGCAGTTCTTTTTGTAGTGGCAAGGAACTAAAAAGTGAGTGGATACCTATCAGTTGGAGAATGATTTAATAAGTCATGGTATATGAATATAATGGAATATAATAGTTCTTCTATAAGAAATGATAAACAAGCTAATTTCAGAAAAGACTAGAAAGACATGAACAGATGCAAAGTGAACAAAACCAAAAGAATATTGTACACAGTTAAAACAAGATTGTGTGATGATTAAATGAGATGGACTTGGCTCTGATTCAAGGCAATTCCAATAGATTTGTGATATAAAGTGCCTCCATATCCAGAGAGAGAACTATGGAGTCTGAATGTGGGTCAAAGCATAGTATTTTCACCTTTGTTGTTGCTGTTTTCTTGCTTTTTCTTTCTTTCTTGAGGTTTTTTTTTTCACTTTTGATCTAATTTTTCCTGCACAACATGATGGATATGGAAATATGTTAGAAGAATTGTACATGTTTAATATATCGGAATGCTTTCTGTCTTGGAAGGTAAAGGAGAAGAGAGAGAAAAAACATTGTAACACAAAGTTTCCAAAGGTGAACGTGGAAAAACTATCTTCACATAAATTTGGAAAAATAAAATACTATAATAAAAAAAATTGGAGGAAAAAGGTGAAAATTACAAAGATTTTGTCTCAACCTTACTATAAGCACTTTTACCCCCAAGAACTATTTTTTAAACTAAGATTACAGGTTTTTTAAGGTTGTATTCTGATATAATATGCTAGTAAAAGTAATGTTTAATTCAAGATAATAAGCATAATTGTACAAATGAAAATAATTCAATTTAACTTTTTTTTGTAAATGTATATTCCTCTATCTACTATATATTGCTCAACAAAAAAAATGATTTTTTTCTCTTTTTTCAACATTAAAACTTTGCTTTGATATATATTAAAATCCTTAAGGGAGAAAAAACAAAAATGAAGAGAGACTATAAAACAGAAAAATGAGAAAGTAGTAGCTGGAAAATCTTTAACACTACATAAAAATGTGGTAATAATAATGAAATGATACTTCATATAAACTCTAGCTATTTTAAGAAGTAATTATGAAAATGGGAGAAATTTGACTACAGCAGGTTTATCATGTTCTACCCAAACAATATTTCAATATGTATTTAATTAAAATAGAAAAGTAACATTTTAAAATTTAAGAAAAAAAATCTTCTATGGTTTTGTTTTACTAAAGGTTATTAGTATAAGAAATTATCCTTCCATCTTTTCATGAAGTACTTCCAGAAGTACTTCAAAAATTGTTAGCTATATTTCAGTCAGGATAACCAATATTGGTTAAAAGATGCTTAAATCGGAAGTGCATTAGCATCTGTATGTGCCTTACAAAAATTTCATCTTATTTTCTAACAATATTAAGAAAATCTCTAATTTAATTTTTACTTTTGACATTTTGACCTAGTAAATGCTGCTACTGATAGTTGTCAATACAGTATAAACTATCTGCTCTAACCATACAGTGGCACCTTTCAAACAGCTAAATTTCAAACACCAATAATGGAGATGAATATGAGTACAACCTGATATTCCAGATCAGAAGGTGATTCTACAGTATCATTATTAGTCTAAAGAATTCTGTTTTATCAATTTTAAGATCCTTGTGCTTCCTGAAACCTTCCTCTACTTCTTTGCAGCTGAAACCTTCAAGTTGTTGACTCCACTATTTCAATGCATGAAGGAGAACAGCTTGAAAATGACATAACTAATTACCAAGTCAGGATGCTGGAAACACAGACTAGAAAAGCACTACCTCAATCATCAGTAAACATTAAATCCTTTGTGGAAAAGGCACAAGGAAATACATATGAAAAGATTATAATTAAGGCAACAAGTACCTCCCCAAAAGGAACATACAATACATGCTACTACTAGTGGGAAAAGGGGGGAGGGGAGATCACTGTGATTGAAAAGGAAAAGTCGGTAATAGTTTATTTCATAAAGGACATAACATTCGAACTGAAACATGAATAAAAAGTACAATCAAGATATGAGACATTCCAAGTGGCGAATACCTATGTATCAACATTTTTTGCAAAGAATGATGCTGAGAAATTCTATAAATATGTGAAAAAAAAGCCTGTAACTAAAATCAACATAAGCTTTGCTGTTTGGTGGTATCAGTCTGAAGGTAGACAATTCAATTTAATTCAATAAATGTGTACTAAGCAGAGCTATGTGGCAGCACTAAAGATACACATGAGAGAGTTGTCTTCAAGGAACTAAAAATTTAATGTGGAAAGATGACATGCAAAAAAAATGTTGAAAAAGGAGAAAAAGGCACATATAAAAAAAGCTTAGGGATTAAAAAATTAAAGGTTCAAAGGCTAATCATGTAGTACTCAAAATCTTTATACCTATATATCACAAATACTTCCTTCAAAGAGAATGCTATATGTGTCAAGTACTACACAAAATTTTGAAAATAAAAACACACTTTGAGCATAAGAAATGACTGTTTACAAATATGAGTCAAATCAGGATTGGTTTTCTGTGTACAGCAGTTATAAGTCAAAACCAACATCAAATTTAAAAAAAGGAAGAAAAGACATATATAGTTATAAGAGCTCCAATTCTACTCAAAGATGCAGACAAATCAGCATAATACATCAAACCTATGTCCTTTGTTTTTTAAAATGACTTTTTATTGATATCTTTTTTATATCACAATTTTCCAAAAGAAAATAGCTTCTGTATTAATGTTTTTTTGCTTTTTTTACATCACCTCAGTTTTCTACAGTAATTCTCTTCTCTTTCTTTCAGAGAGCCATTCTTTGTAACAAGTTATATTTTTAGTAGACAAAGAGAAAGAAAGAAAAGAGGAAAAAACATCAGTATAACAGATCAATAAAAGGAAAAAGTTTGAAAATATGTGCAATCTAGAATATCTGTGTGTCCTCCCACTTCTTCCAAAGGATGAGATAAAGATATTTTCTCCAATCTCTTTGAGCCATGTTTGGTTTTTATAATTTTGCAATTATAACTTTTCATTGTTTTGTGGTTACTCTTTCCCTTGTCACTATGAAGATGATTTTCTTGGCTCTATTGACTTCACTCTGCAGCAATTCATACATGTCTCTGGTTCTCTAAATTCATCTAATCCCTTCTTACAACATATTTTATGTTGTAATATTTTATTTCATTCATGTACCACAATTTATTTACTGATTTCCCAACTGACTGAAAACAAAGTAGATTTCAAATCTTTGCCATCACAAATAGTGCTGCAAAGAGTATGAATACTTTAATTATTTTGTTTATATAATTCCAATTAATTAAACTGCAAATTTTTAAAAAGAAAATGAAATAATGTTTCAAATCATTTAAATACGATGGTGATGAATTTGTTAAATGAATCTATGACTTAGATACCAAATCCTTATCAGAGAAATTTTATACAAAAATTCTCCCCCAATTCAAATACTCCCCAATCAAGTTGCATTAATAATTTTATTTGTTCAGAAGCTTTTTACTTTCATGTTCTATAATTGAAGATAACTATATTATCATCTATAATGTCTTCTACCTCTTGTTGGGTTAAGAAAACATTTCTTATGCATAATGTGAGAGGTATATGATATGCTCCTCTAATTATTTTAAAATATGTTCTCTAATGCTAAAGTCATACAGTATTCTGTGGAATATGCTGAAAGGTAGTTGTCTAATTCTAATTTCTGTCAGACAACTTTTCAGTTTCCCCAGGAGTTTTGTTTTTTTCTTTTTTTGACTCTCTTTGTCTAGTGTGTTCTATAGATCTACCTAATTTTTTTAAACAATACCAGATGATTTTGATGACTACTCCCTTATAATAAATCTGAGGTTTGTTAGTCCCTACCTTTTTTATTAGTTCATTTTATATTCTAGATATCTTATTTCTCCAAACAAAATCTGTCCTCATTTTTTCAAGTTTTATAAAGTATCATTTTGAAAAATTAATTTGAAATTGCATTAAAATCTATAAATTTAGCACTTTCATAATTTTTATTATATTGATATGAACACTGACTATTCCTCTAGCTATTTAAGTTATTCTTAATTTTTTAAGCCTGCCATTCAGTAGTTGCTTAGCAAATATTTATTAAATTGAATTGTCTGACTTCAGACTGACCCCAACAAATAGCAAAGTTTATGTTGATTTAGTTGTATGATTTTTTTCATATTTTTGAACTCAATAAACAGTATTTTATTAATTTTTAACTGAATCTATACAAATATTTTGTATACTCAAGCCATTCTAATTGATAAACGGTCAAAGGATGTGAATAGACAATTTTAGATGAAGAAATTAAAACCATTTCTAGTCATATGAAAAAATGCTCTAAATCAAACTGTTCAGAAAAATGCAAATTAAGACAATTCTGAGGTACTACTTATACACCTCTCAGATTGGCTAAGATGACAAAAGATAGTGATGAATGTTGGAGGGGATGTAGGAAAAGTGAGACGCTGGTACGTAATTGGTGGAGTTGTGAACCGCTCCAACCATTCTGGAAAGCAACGTGGAACAATGACCAAAAGGCTATCAAAATATGCATACCCTTTGATCCAGCAGTATTTCTACTGGGCCTATATCTTAAAGAGATCATAAAAAAGGAAAAAGAACCCACATGTGCAAAAATGTTTACAGCAGTCCTTTTTGTAATGGCAAGGAACTGGAAACTGAATGAATGCTTATCACTTGAAGAGCGACTGAATAAATCATGGTATATGAATGCTATGGAATATTATTGTTCTATAAGAAATGATCAACAGGATGATTTCAGAAAGGCCCAGAGAGACTTACATGAACTGTTGCTAAGTGAAGTGAGTAGACTCAAGGGAACACTGTATAAGGCTATAATAAGATTATGAGATGATAAATTCTGATGCACATGGCTCTTTTCAACAATTATGTGATTCAGGCCAGTTCCAATGGTTTTGTAATAGAGAGAGCCATCTGCACCCAAAGAGAGGACTGTGGGGACTGAATGTGGATCACAACAAAATATTTTCATCTATTTTGTTGTTGCTGGTTTGGTTTTTGTTTTCTTTCTCATTTTTTTTTTCCTTTTTGATCTGATTTTTCTTTTGCAGCATAATGATTATGAAAATATGAATAAAATAATTGTACATGTTTAACATTTATTGGATTACTTGCTGTCTAAGGGAGAAGGGAGGGAGAAGGGAGGGGGAAAAAAGTTTGAAACACAAGGTTTTGCCAGGGCGAATGTTGAAAAATATGCATGTATTTTGAAAATAAAAAGCTAAAAAAAAAGTATTTTGCATAGTCTACTACACTGAACCCCAGTTATTTTATGCATTTGATAGTGTTGGGTCTTTTTTCCTTCATAGGTAAGGAAGAAGGGAAATGAGATGTCCCTTTTTAATATTATCTCATATTTTTTTAGGTCTATATTAATCAGTCAACTTTTATTAAGCACCTAATATGTGCCAGGCACTGTGCTAAGTGTTGGAATTTTGTGTACTGCATATTATTGATCTCTGAGAATTTTTTTTTTTGGTAGCACCTTTATGGAAGCTACAATCTCAATATTATTGGTGATTTCCTAGGACTTTAGAGTAAGCCATCTTAACATTAGAAAAATTCCCTAGGATTTTTTAACTAAATCATCTTATCATTAGAAAACAGGGATAGTATTCTCTCTTTACCTACTTTTATTCCTTCAATTTCTTTTTCTTGTCCTATAGCTATTGTTAGAATTCTAGAACAATATTCAAATAACAGTAGAGAGAATGATCATACTTACTTCACTACTGTACTTACTGAGAAATGTTCCGATATATGTCTAAAGTCCATGATGCTTGCTTTAAGTTTCAGATAAATATTTTTAAGATATAGGGTTTTAACAGAATGAGTGCTATACTTTGTCAAAGGTATCCATTAAGATAATAATAGGAGTGTTGGGTATTTTGTTTTTAATATGATTATATTCATTATCTTTCTAAAATTGAATCATCTTTGCATCTTTGATATTAACCCAACTTGAACAAATCACTACAGTCTATTTAATGGGATTTTATTTAAAACATTTAGATATTATTTATTGATACTGATCAGCAGCTCTCCTGTGCTTTATCCTTTCCTTGTTTTAGTATTATGAGTCTATTTATCTCATAAAATCATTCTGGCACAGGGCTTTCTTTCAACTTTTGAGGATAATTTGTGCAGCATGGGCACTAATAATTTTTTAAAGTTTGATAGAATATAAATCTATCAAGACTAGGAGATTGTTTTTTGTTGATTCCTTTATAGCTAGTTCTATTTCTGAGATTGAATTAAGATTGCTATTTAGCCTTTTATTAGTCTCATATTTTTCATATTTTTAAAGATACTCTTCCATTTCCTTTCTAGAGTTTAACATATAACTGCATATTAGCATCTGATTATTATTTTTATTTCTTTTAGTTTTGTTATGACTTCACCTTGTGCATTTGTTATTTCATTCATTTGATTTCTTATCTTCTCTCTAAAAATACTGCTTAAAGGTTTAATCACTTGAGAAGTATTTCCAAAGAGTTATTTTTTAGTCTATTATTTCTATAAAGTTTTAAGTTTGCAGTTTATCTATCTTTTTATACTTAATACTTCCTTTTACATGCTTATTTTGTTTGAAATTTCTCTGTACCTTAATAAGTGATTTAGGCGGGGGGGAGGGGAGGGGAGAGGTGGGGAAATAAACATTCAATGTTATGCTGAGAAATAACTATATACTTTAGTAGTTTCACTTAAAAGCCACCAGAAATCTTTTAGTTCTTGTTCTCTAGGATTTGTTCAATTCTCTATTTCTCTTATCTGTGAGAATGATACTGAAATTTCATATCACAATTGTGTTATTACAAGTCTCTTCTGTACCTCAATTAAAGAGTACAAAATTAACTGTCCCAGGGGTTTTAAAGTTTTATTGCTTAGCTTCTTTTTCTTTCCTGCTTTTATCTAGTTAATTCTTTCTCCTTTTTTGTCTCAATTAAGTAGTCAAGTAGAACTCCCCATTCTGTCCTTTCCTTCAATTCATTGTGTTAGTTTTAAAATTTCATTTTCTGGGTCTTTTTCCAAGAAAAAAAATAATTTCTTTCCTTCATTCACTTCATTATTTATCTTTATTTTTATTTTATTTTTTTGTTCATGGTTCTTATGTTCATTTTCTTATTCTATTTCTCATAAAATTAAAACTTTTAAGGTAGCTTATTTTAGGTTCCCTTTTCTAAAGTTTCGGCTATTGCCTTGAGATCTTATTCCCTCACCCCCCTTTTCTGTTGTACCTCATTCTTAGTAATATTATTTACTGCAGAAGGAATTTTCCTTCATCCCTGATCATGCAATTCATTATTGACCTTTTCTCTCCCCTTGTTTATTTTCCCCCATTTACCTCAAGAACCTGCCTTCCCACTTTTCTGGGAGTTAATTTTCCCCACAAGCTCTGCTTCCCTTCCTGTAGGTAGGATGAGTGATCTCTCTAATCACTGATATAAAATATCTCTCTTCTCCCACAGAGAGAAATTTATTCTATTTCTTTTATCTGGGATGTATGAAAAGTAAATAATTTGTTCATGTCTAATTTTACTAAATGCTTTAAAAATTTTTACTTTAATTTCCATATTTTTTCATTCACAGCTAGGCTTAAGTTTGTAGATGGACTGCATCTTAAGTTCTTTTGTTCATTGGAACATATAATTCCATTTCCTCTTGTAGTTGCAAAATACCATTGCCATTTGGATTTTCTTTTGCTTTATGGTTGAAGATGTTTTTCTCCATTATTTATGGAATATGGTGTTATTGGAACTGCTATTTTTAACTACTTTGTATCTTAGAGTTTGAAGCATTGTTTCTAAAAGGTATCTACAGATTCTTTTGATTGGCACTGTTTTGCATTCAGAAATTCTCAGCAGTTTTATTGTGTTATTTTTTGCATTATGGGGATCAGCTTTTTTTTTTTTTTTTTTTTTTTTTTTTGTCATATTCTCCAAGGGCAGGGCTTCTTTAACTTTTTCAACTTGTGACTTACTTTTTGCCCAAAAAAATTTCTATTCAGTCCTAGGTAATATGTGTATAAAAGAGGTATCCAAATCAAAATTTACTGATAATGAATCTTAATTTTATGATCCCACATTCAGTTATGTGAATCCATATGGGCTGGCTTGTCACCCACAGTTTAAGAGGCTTTGTTCTAGGAAATCTATAATCTTTAAACTGTCTCCCTCTTCTATCTTTGAGATCAATATGTTTTGCTTATTTGGGAATAATCTTTCTAGTAATATTAATGTTTATGAATCTCAAAATTTCTGAGCAATGTAATCTATATGAAATAGCTGACATAGTAAAGAGATTCAATGAGCATAGAAACTTTCATTACAAAACACCTGCTTTTGTAGTCAAAAATAGAACCAAGGACTATATAGGTCTAGAGTATAAGGTCATTCACAAAAAAATTTTAGAGGATAAAGGTGAAATATTACAGAAGTAATGTCACCTCACTAAATCTCCTCCTCCCCCTCAAAAAAAATCAACACATACACACACAGTGGAAGGGAAAATGAGCCTGTAGAAACCTTGATATGAGAATCAATTAACTCAGATAAATAAATATACTTTTCCTTTGTGACAACAAGCATGTTAGGGCTTTAAAGCATTAAGTCTGTTCCTGCAATGCTTCAAAACCATTACAATCTTGTGCACAACAATTTTAATGTTTATGAAGCAATTACGTCAAATTCTGATTTCTTCTGACCAGAAACATGTTCTTGTAATTTCTCAGCCTTTCATCAAATTGTTTCCAAATTGCCACAAAGATTCAACATTTGAGTGCAAATTCAATGACTGTCACATATTTACATAATTTGCCAAACATACACTACATCGAAGTAGCTTCCTCATTCTCTGTCATTCTGAAACCATACCTCATCAGCTGTGTGATCAAGATGTTAAGAACATTTTGCATTCTTTCAGAGCAGATATCATCAGGCTGTTTGAAATCCCAACCTCTGGCCATGCACATTATAAGCCAAGTTGAAGCCATCATGGACAGTCACAAATGTTCTGCAAGAAAAAAACAACAACATATTGCTTCTCATTGCAAAATTAAGGCTGTTTTCTGATTTAAATATATCCCATACTATCCTTCCATCTAGCAAATTTTCAAGTAAGTCTTGTGGAATACAAGTCAATAGAGTTTCTGTGAGACTATAGCAGATTTGTCAGTGGAAGAAAGGCAGTTACATCAGAAAAAAATTCTTACCTTACAAAGTTTAATTTATATATGAACATTATTTAAAAAGAAACAAATGCAAATGAATTTTACATATATTTAACTATATGCATTAAGCAGCACTTGAAATTAGCCAATAGAAAGGTGAACATTGTATATAATAAACTATCTATTTACTTTCATCAACTGAGTTGTATTTAATAACTCTAATTCTGGAATACAAATTTTAATTTGGATCAATACTTAACAAAAGTAATCATTTCAGTTTTTGTTAGCATTTAATGAATTTAAAAGAAGATCAAAGTCACGATATTAAATTCTGAAGGTATACAACACTTTTTTGCTCTTGTTAAACAAGGTTCAAGAACAAAAAAACAATAAGAGTCACAGCCCTTGGATATTATAACATTTTTTAAAAGCTTTAAAAAAAATTTTTAAACTTTTAAAAACATTTTTGTTTTTATTTTTACATTTACATTTCTATCACTTTCATTTCCAAATATATCCCCTATACATTTCCCCACTCAAAAAGCATAGACATTTTAAAACAAAAATAAAAAAGTAAAATTCATCAAGTTTCACATTACATACAATATTCCATACAAACAGTCCCCCAGTTAATAAGGAGGACATGCTTTTTTTTTCCTCAATAATATTCTATTTTTCCAATTACAGGTAAGATTTCAACATTCATTTTTGTAAAATTTTTGAGTTCCAAATTTTTTTTTCTCCCTCCTTGCCTTACCTTTCCCTTCCATAAGACAGCGAGTAATCTGATATAGACTACAAATGTACAATCATTTTAAAACATATTTCCATATTAGTCATGTTGTGAAAGAAAAAAAATGAGAATGGGAAAAATCATAAGAAAACAAAAGTAAAACAAAAGAAAGGTGAAAATGATATGCTTTGATCCTTATTCAGTCTCCATTGTTTTCTCTGGATGTTGGAGGATATGCATTCTTTTAAAACTCTTCTTCAGTGCCAAGTTTGGTCATTATAATTATGGGGTTTGAGTTTTTGCAGTTGTTTTGTTTTGTTTTTCTTTATTAAAGAAATCACATACCTGTGTACTGTTCTGGGTTCTTTTCATTTCTACTGCTGTTCAGTTTCCCTATTCTGTACAATATTTTACACTGTAGCCACTGAATATCATTTTTTGTTCTTACTTTTCATCTAGGAAATCTGCCTTTCCCTCATTCTCACAGTACAACAATCATCCATTCTATCCCTGTACCACAATTTGGCTAGTCATTTTCAATGAAATGCATCTATTTCCCCCCTAGTAATCTGCTACTGGAGCAAAAAAAAAAAAACCCTGCTATGGACAAAGGGTATATTGTGGAACCACTTTGGGTTTTTATTTTTTACATACTCTGGACATATACCTAGATATCTCTGAATCAAATCATTTTAATCATATTCTTATCATTAATCCAAATTGTTTTCCAGAATAGTTAGACCAATTCGTAACTCCCCCAGAATGTTTATATGTCTACCAACCTCTATCAGTCTTTCCAATTCTAGCTATTCTCTAGAAAGCTATTCTCATTATTTATTATCTTTGCAAATTTGCTAATTGTGAAGTGGAAATTTGGTTGTTTTGATTTTTTTCTCTTATTATTAGTGATTTGAAGCATGTATTAGATCAGTTAGGTCTCAATTAGATAAATGACCACTCAAAAAAGATATTGGACTAGGAAGAAATAGAGGAAAATGAGCTAGTGTCTATATTATGTTAGTGCTTTTTGTGCCTCATTCTTGAAAAGGTCCATGATACGAAGGAGGTGATGCCTCCTTGCATAACATGCAAGTGAATAGAATTTAAGTGAGGAAGGACTGTGCAAAGTCACTAGCCTCATTTTCTCCTCTACAGCCATGTGGATCCAGTGGCAAGATATAGATCAAGACAACAAAGAGAAAGTCCTAGATGCAGTGGAAGACTTTGGCCTTTTTAAGCTAAAATCTAACAGGTCTCAATGTGACTAAGGCAATACCCAATGAGTGATTAAAGCAAGGCAAGAAATGAGGCAGAGAATGACCTCTCTTATTCAGTTAAAAGGAAAAATCAACCTAGGAAGATAAGACTCTCAGAGTTTCTGCACAAAACTGAAACAATTGCTATTTATTTTCACCCAATGAAGGCCCAAACAACTAACTCAGGCTTGGCTTGGGACCTACAGTTGGTAGTGACTTGATGTTTAAGGCATGGTCTTAGGCTGGAAAACTCCAAGATATCTAGCAAGGTTTCAGAGATAAAAATTTACATTACTTTGGGCAGCATACCTACAGATAAAGGTATGGAGAGGACAGGAAGAGGAAGAAGAAGAGGAAAAAAAAGAACTCTTAGACTGTGTTGCCCAACTGGCTAGTTCCAATTAGATCCCCAGTGACTCAGCTCTTGCTCTTACTCACAGAGGCGTTTGTTTGTCTTTCCTTCTTGAAGAGGACTATGAAATCAGGGAAGTGAATTGGATTTAGGTGAGGGAGTGCTACACAAAGTCACCAACCTCACTTTTTCCTTTGGATCCATCAGGGTCTAGATAGTATCATAAAGTTTGATGGGAAAATCACTGAGTTAATCCAATCAGTAAACAAATCCCAGACAATCACTGCAGATAGATGAGGAGCTAAGTTTACAAGTTAATTGGAAGATGTTGAAGTAGACTGCATTTATGAAATTATGTTGCATTTTCTAAGATCCAACTTATTCCCTGCCACAAAACCCCATATTTAAAAAAAAAAAAAAAACAATTTTGTTCTAGTGATGCTATATGACTGAGAATAATAGAATGCTAGAATCTTAGAACTGAAATTTTAGATAATTCAAAGGAAATGGTAAAAACAGAACCTGTAGCTACACTACAATAAGTTCCCCAAAATGATTTAGTGAATGAAAAGATACTTAGAGACAAAGGGCATATACAATTTTTTCTTTTTTAAAAAAGATGGTCTTTTACCTAGAGTGAAGGATAACAGAAAAATTTTAATGATGAATTGATAATCAAGAAATATTATGTTACAAATGTAAGATTTATATGTAGCAACTTGGACAAAAAGGCATGACCAAGTTGCAAGCTGAATTTGGTAAGACATACTCAAATCTGTATAAGTATGTCATCCCTCTAGCATACCACAGGAGCAATTAGCCCAGCAGCTCTATGTTATTTAAACTCATCTTGTCTACCAAATGCTTACTAAATGTTGTTTAAATTCAGTTTTTACAATTTACTATGCTTGTGGTTATAATGCTTGCACGGCACAGCTGAAAGAGCCCTTGGCTTAGAATGAGGAAGACTTACATTCAAATCCAGAATCTGAACACTTGAGACCATGAGCAAGTCATTTAACTTCTCTGATGCTGAATGTGGAAAATAACAGATGTTTAAGTGTGAAAGCTCATATAGGTCTTTTATAATAATTTTTAAAATTATATAGCATTTTGCAAGCCCACCAAAAAAAATATCAGCAAGTCTTTTTTTTTTTTTTTTAAACTACTCATGAACTGTTTGCTTTAAAAAACAACAAACAAAAAACTTCTGATAGATGTTGTTGAATCAATCACTTACCGGAAAACAGTGTTCAGATTCTTCTAAACAGTGTAAAGTAGCATAAATACTGCATTTGCTATATATATAGGTTTCTCCTCTTATTAGAAACAAGGTACTAAGTGGAACTGATAGAAACAATGCTTGTGTTCACACCTTCAGAGAGCTCATATAAGCAAGAAGCTTTTAGGGCCAAAGGGCACTCTGGGACAAACACGGAGAATTCTGGGAGAAAGCTCACAAGCCCACTCTCGGAGGTGGAGTCAGATTCATTCCATCTTCCACCTTTGTGCTGGCCGGAGGCTGAAGAAAGCAGAGGCAGAAGCAAATGACAAAGCTGCAAGAGCTCTTGGAGAAATAAATGTTTGGATTTTATCAGCTAATTGTATTTGGAGTGAATATTACTCTGAACCGAAACTAAGGCTGCCTCCAGAAAACCTCCCCAAGAAACCTGCTCACAGAGAGAGCCATTATATTATATAAAAGAAGAGAACACCACATCCTCCTGCTCTATCTTTTGGTTGTAGGTGGTTTCAAACTCTAATTTTCTAATCTTGTTTTTTTTTTTAACTTCCTCAAAAACCCTGTTATTGATTTCTTAAAAATATTTTAGGTCTAATATTATAGTTTCCATATTTATCATTTTCCTTACTATTTCTTAATATCTTTCAATTCTCAATTTTTATTTTTTCCTGATAATTTTAAATCTATCCTCTATTTCCTCTTGGGATATGTATGTCAATATTAATTATCCTTAATTTTTTTTAATGTGTCATTTATCTATTTCAGAACATTTAAAGATATATATTTTTCTTTGCATGTGCTTTGGCCCATATTTCACATATTCCATAAAACTTTTTATTATATTTGACCTCTTTCTTGCCTTATTTTCTTTTTAAATAGGTTTTAATAAGCAACTAGGTGCCCCAGTGGATAGAGGAGCCAGGTCTGAAATAAGGAAGACCTAAATTTAGATCCAGCCTCAAACACTTTTGAAAAAATATTCTGCAACTGCTTATATGTTGAATTCCAATTGACTGAAATATATAGAAGTTTAACCCAGAGGTCCTCAAACTTTTTAAATAGGGGGCCAATTCACTGTCCCTCAGACTGTTGGAGGGCCGGACTATAGTAAAAATAAAAACTTTGTTTTGTGGGCCTTTAAATAAAGAAACTTCATAACCCTGGGTGAGGGGGATAAACGTCCTCAGCTGCTGCATCTGGCCCAAGGGCCATAGTTTGAGGACCCCTGGACTTTAACCCATCTAATCTTCATGAATATCAGTTAGATTAATCTACCCATTTCCTAACATTACAATAGCTAACAATTACTTCCACTCATTAAACCTTTCTTCCCCCCCTCCACCCTCCCACCCCCACCCCCGCCTTTTTTTTTTTCTTGGTTCAGTTTAGTCACTAATACTGCCTTTTTTTTTTAAATCAATTTCAACCCTTACTCCTTGACCCTCCCCCTCCCCCCCAAAAAAGGAAGAAAGGAAATAAAGAGGAGAAGAAACTGGAAAGAAGGAAGGAAAGGGAGAAAAAGAAATAAAGAAAAAAAAGAAGAAAAGAATAAAGAAAGAAAAAGGAAAATATATCCTATTTCAGTGGGTAGAGGCTGAGAGCCTAGAGTCAGGAAGAGCAAAGTTCAGATTTGACCTCTGACACATGCTAGCTCTGAGACTGGGTAAGTCACTTAACTTTGTTTGCCTCAGTTTCTTCTACTGTAAAATAGGGATGATAATAGCACCTACTTCCAAAGATTGCTTTGAAGATCAAATGAAATTATAAATTTGTAACATGTTTAAAACAATGTGACACATAGTAGATATTTAATAAATACTTGTTTACCTATCCCTTTCCCATTCTTAGACCAACTGTCTCCACAGTGGGGACCAGGCCCAAGGAAATTATGGCCTGAACCAAGGAGGGCACAAAAATGGGTTAATAATTTCCATGCTCTCTATTACAGTCAACGTATGGGGGCTTAACTCAAAACTCAGACATACATGTCCTTATGCCCCAACACTCAAAATTCTGCTACTGTCCTTCACTTTCTTCCTCCCCCACTTCCTCTCCCTCTCCTAAACACAGATTCTGGCCCTAAGCACAGCTGTAACCTAATCACTAGCTAGGTACCCACAACACCAGTTCCAAAGTACCACTGGGCAACCATCACCTACTCTGCCCACTTTTCTTCCTCCAAATCACTATATAGAAGCTGTGATGGATTCTCTGCTTCTTAGAAGACAAGCTCTGTGTTTTGGCCACTGACTGCTAAGAACTCTATTTCCCCGACCTGTATATTTGAGGTGTGGTATCAGGGGTCTCATAGGATGAACAGACATGGGCAGGTTGTAATCTAAATCTCAGATATCAATAGTATTTTTCTCCACAACTCCAATCCTCTTCCAAACTTTCCTATACTCCCTCTCTCACTCCAAATATTCATTCAGTTGCCAAATCGTGTTTCTACTTTCACATCTTTTTCTTATACATAGCCACTGTATCTATTCAGACCCTCATTATCTCACACCTGAATTATTTCAATAGTGTCCTAATAGCTATCTGCTATACCAATACAGATGTGATAGGTATATGTATAGACAGGTATACAGATATGAGTATCTATATACAGATGCATACTACATAAATTTTATATAGAAACATATATATAAATAGTATATATGTATATAGATATATATAGATACAGAGTTTTTATACATATATACACATATAAATCCATATATAATATATATGCCTGTAAGCAAGTGGATAGGTGCTAAGTCTGAAGTCAGACTTTTTTCCTGAGTTCAAATCTGGCTTGTTTCAGTTTAGAAATCACAATTTTATACAATTTTGTGTAAGAAAGGACTAGATTAGGAAATGATATCATACTTAATTATTCATCATTGCTAACATTCTCTAAGCCACAAATAAATACTGGAAAGCAGCCCTCAGAAAGACCTTCCACTCACAATCCACTATTTTAATGAAGTACAAATCAAATAATTACAACTAATAGATTATCATGAACATCTTCACACTTTAAGTAGAAAAAAATAAACTTTTCTTTTCACTTTTTAAGCTACTGTTTTAATAATGTGCTACAAGGAAAATATTAATGAAAGTGGAATTCATCTTGGTACATAAGACACAGACACTTTGATATTCTCAGAAAGTTAAAATACATATTGCATAACTTTTAAATAAAAGTTTAGATTGTAATAATAAATATAAGATCAAGCTTAAAAATACAGAGTTCTTAAGATATTACTAAAATTAAAAAAAAGGGGCGGGGGCAGGCTTCCAGTTCCTATCACATCTCTAACTATTCTTACCAAGAATACACGATGTTTTATCATCACCTAAATTTAAACAGCTTATTTCACAAGAAGGATTTTTGATTTTTCTAGCCAGGCAAAAATAACAACTACCCTAGCAATTTAAGGTTTTAAAGTTCCTTGTTTATCGCAATAACCTAGAAAGGAAGGGAGAGAATCAAAAGATATGAAATAAGAAAATACAAGATTTGGCCACTCAATGGCTCAATTTCCCCATTCTGAAGAAAATGGAAACTCTGGCAGAGTGCTGTTAAGGGAATGAATATCTACTACGCTCTTACCTGCCTCTAAGAATTCAGTCTCTCGAAGATTACTAAAAGATCTTCAATATATGCTGAGGCCATTCTGAAGTAAACTTGGAGATGAACCTCTAAATGACATTGCTAGGATGAACCTCCAAAAACAGACATTTCATCAAGCAGCAGCTACACTAAAGCTTTGGAAGGACCAATTAGTTACTATCAGTTACTCAAGAAACTAGGATCCCCTCTACACCAATCAGAGGGAGGCTTCGGACCTACGAGCCTCGCCTAGGAAAACCCAGGATCTCCTCTACGCCAAAAGGAGCTAAGGCTTTGGAGTAGGATTTAATTCTGGATATACACATATTCAAAAGTTTTCTCTTTTTTCGCCCTGCTAATTTCAACAAATGATTTCAACACTTAAAAAAAAAAAAAAAAAGAACCTTCCAAATTCTGAAATAAGCTATTTTTTCCTTCCAAATACAGGGAAAGGTAGCTTTCAATATTCACCTTTGCAAAACCTTGTGTTCCAAATTTTTCTCCTTCCTTTGCTCCCTCCATCCCCTCTCCTTTCCAAGACAGCAAGCAATCCGATATATAGGTTAAACATAGCTTATTTCATACTTAGAAGAATTGTCTATTTTCAATAATAGTTCAGGTATAATACGTTAGAAAGAAATGCAACATTGTACTCAACGAATAACAAAATGTTGCTAGTTGATCACCAAGTAACTTGCAAAATGCAAAGTGTGGCAAAGGGAGAGGGAGAGGAGGAAAGCCTGGAGGTAGAAAAGAAACAGTAACACTCAAGTTAAAACCTCCCCTTTACTGGCAGCCCGGCTGATCTCCCAACACCAGCCCAGCCCTCCTCCCAAGAGCCCCGGCTCTTTCCAAGTGACTCCGAAGCGAGGAGGAGCGCTGGGTGGGAGAGGAGAGAAAAACGAATGCTTTTTCATTGCAAAAGTGAAAGAAAATAAAGTTGGAGAGGGCAGAGGCGGAGCCCGGGCACGCACGCCCCCGGCTGGGGCTCGGCGCTCTCGGGGCCAGTCCGCGCGTGCAGAGCCGGCTGTCACCCGCGGGACCGGAGCGCCGTACTCACCCCAGCCGGCGAAGCCAGAGGAGAGCCAAGGCGGGCGCCGAGGCCAAGCGGTGGCGCCTGCACGCGGGCGCGAGGGGCGCCTCGGAGCCGGCTGCTGCTGCTGCTGCTGCTGCTGCTGCTGCTGCTGCTGCTGCTGCTGCTGCTGCTTCTACCGCCGCCGCTGCTCCGGCTGCTGCCGCCGCCGCTGCTCCGGCTGCTGCCACTGCCGCCGCCGCCGCCGCTGCTGCTGCAGAGCCCCGCCGTGGGGCCGCAGGCGCAACTTCCTTCGCCGCCTCCTCCCACCGCTCCTCGCACCACCCCCCAGCCCGCGCCGCCTCGCCTCCCGGAATAACGGCCACTTCCTGTGTGCGCGAGGAAATGAGGCCGCCGCGCGCCCTCCCGCGCCGCCGCCGCCGGGCCCAGAGTCCTGCGCGGCTGCCCCCTCCCCCGCGCCTACGTCGGCGCCGCGGGGAGCGGGGAGCCAGCCCTCAAGCCCCACTCGAGAACGAGGCGAGGAACCCCGTGGCGCCCCCAGTCTGCTCCCGCCTCCTCCTGTCAAGCGCCCAAAGAGGGGAGGGGAGGAGGGAAAAGAGAAAAAAGTGTGATAGAGGGAGCAGAATAGAAACAGAGGGCAGTGGAATAGGGAAAAGGTCGATGAGAGAAAGACTGAAAAGAGAGTGAATCAGGAGAAATAAGGATGAAGGGAGAAGACGGGAAGAAAGAAGGGGAGGGGAAAAAGGGAATGATGAAAAAAAAAGAAGAGGGGGCGTTATTGGTGAGGCAAAGGTGGGAAAAAGAGACAGAGACACAAAGACAGGGAGAGACAGAGACACAGACAGTCAGAGAGTGACAGAGACAGAAAGAGAGAGTGACAGACAGAAAAACAGACAGAGAGAGTGACAGACAGAAAAACAGACAGAGAGAGTGACACACAGACAGAAAAACAGAGTGACAGACAGAAAAACAGACAGAAAGAGAGAGTGACAGACAGAAAGAGTGACAGACAGACAGAAAGAGAGAGTGACAGACAGAAAAACAGACAGAGAGAGTGACACACAGACAGAAAAACAGACAGAAAGAGAGAGTGACAGACAGACAGAAAAAGACAGAGAGTGACAGACAGAAAAACAGACAGAAAGAGTGACAGGCAGAAAAACAGAAAGAGAGAGTGACACACAGACAGAAAAACAGACAGAGTGACAGACAGAAAAACAGACAGAAAGAGAGTGACAGACAGAAAGAGTGACAGACAGACAGAAAGAGAGAGTGACAGACAGAAAACAGACAGAGAGAGTGACACACAGACAGAAACAGACAGAGAGAGTGATACAGACAGAAAAACAGACAGAAAGAGAGAGTGACACACAGACAGAAAAAGACAGAGAGAGTGACACACAGACAGAAAAACAGAGAGAGTGACACACAGACAGAAAGAGAGAGTGACACACAGACAGAAAAAAACAGAGCGAGTGACAGACAGAAAGAGAGAGTGACACACAGACAGAAAAACAGAGTGACACACAGACAAAGAGAGAGTGACACAGAGACAGAAAAACAGGCAGAAAGAGAGAGTGACACACAGACAGAAAAACAGACAGAGAGAGTAACACACAGACAGAAAAACAGACAGAAAGAGAGAGTGACACACAGACAGAGAGAGTGACACACAGACAGAAAAACAGACAGAAAGAGAGAGTGACAGAAAAACAGACAGAGAGAGTAACACACAGACAGAAAGAGTGACACACAGACAGAAAAACAGACAGAAAGAGAGAG
The DNA here is from genome assembly GCF_902635505.1 of Sarcophilus harrisii. Classification (NCBI taxonomy): domain Eukaryota; kingdom Metazoa; phylum Chordata; class Mammalia; order Dasyuromorphia; family Dasyuridae; genus Sarcophilus; species Sarcophilus harrisii. Next base: position 604,662,369 of record NC_045427.1, read on the forward strand.
TGACACACAGACAGAAAAACAGAAAGAGAGAGACCGAAAGCAACAGAAAGCGACAAAAAGAGACAGAGGCAGACAGAGATAATGAAAGTGAAATAGAGGGAGAAAGAAACAAAGAGAAAAGACAGAAAGCTTGCACCTTTATGTCCAAATGGGCGAAAAAAAATTTTAACAAATACCAAGGAGATTAAATAATATGCATAGATTTAGTTATTACTAATGAATTTAGTTCATAATATAGAGACAGCATGGAATGAAGGCGTGAACAATAGAATGGGATTTCAAATAATTGGTTTCTATATTTTATTTTTCCACTAACCAGTTGTTATTAAATATACAGCTAACCTTGTCTGGGCATTAGTTTCTTCTTCATCTGCAATATGAGAGGAATTGAATGAGCTCAAAATTCCTTTCAGTTTTAAAATTCTTTGATTTTTATAAAGGATCAATCTCAGTATTTCTTAGATTTATATCAAATAAGGCATAAATCCTTGTGTTCAGTGATGTGGGAGTGGCACTAATGCAGGGGTCCTCAAACTACGGCTCAAGGGCCAGATGCAGCAGCTGAGGATGTTTATCCCTCACCCAGGGCTTTGAAGTTTCTTTATTTAAAGGCCCACAAAACAAAGTTTTTGTTTTTACTATAGTCTGGCCCTCCAACAGTCTGAGGGACAGTGAACTGGCCCCCTATTTAAAAAGTTTGAGGACCCCTGCACTAATGTATACAAGAGTAGTCTCTGCAGTGTCAAGAAGCCTACAATCTTTTCAGTTTGACAATAGTTAAACATAAAATATAGGAGTCTGTTTTTATCCTAGAAGAAATAGGAAGGTACTCTCCAATTATACCTGCTCCATGAGACCTAAGGGAAACCAACCAGTATTCAGCCTAAATGGTCCTAAACATGAAACCACTATCATCTTTCATTCTTTGGGCCATCATGTCCTTACTTTATCCCCAGGATCACACTGGAAGAAGACCCTACTGGGGTCAGAAGTCACAAAACTTTGCTGAAGTAAAAAAAAAAAAAAAAAAATCTGACTCATTCCAGAAGTTGAGAAGTCAAAGGTTAGCAATGGTAACTATTGACACCTTCCATGTTGTTGTTTAGTTATGTCTGATTTTTTGAAACCCAGATTTGAAAGTGGATAACCATTTCCATTTCTAGTATGTTCCCATTTTACAAGTGAGAAACTAGGGAGAAAAGTGGGTAAGTGATTTGTCCAGGAGTCACACAGCTAGTATGTATATGAGACCAGCTCTGACCCCAGATCTTCTTGATTCCAGGTCACTGCTTAACCCAGTACATTACCTTAAGTTTCTGAAAATAAGACTGGTTTTAATGTATATAGCACAAGACTTGTTATTAGGAAGATCTGGGTTCAAATCTAATTTTAGACACTAGTTGTGATGTTGGGATAATCCCTTGACCTTTTGGAACCCCTGTAAAATGAGTGTTGGATTTGACACTTTCAAGAATTCTTTTAGCTGTTAAATCTATGATCATCTGGTAGGACAGATCCTACCAAGAGCAAAAAATTCCTTGCTATCTAGTCCTGAAAGTCATTGTATATCTAAAGCCTCATCACCAAAGTTAAAAGGGACAAGTCCATAAGAAAGTAGGAAGCATAAATTATTAACCCTGAAAAATGTCTTAATGGTTATGAAGTTTTAAGTGAATGGCATTGATCTTACATCACTTTTCTTTTTTTTTTTTTAAGTTTCTAAAAAATTGTAGGATATTAATGGAGTGAATAAAATTTTTCTTGGAGCACTATCCTGGTTAAAGGATTATAGGTCCAAAAGTGAGATAAAGCCTATGAACAAAAGTACAAAGTCAAGAAATAATATCCTTTTCATGAGAAAAGTCAATAGGAATCCATACATCATTAATTCCTATATGCAGTAAACCTAAGAAGAAACAGTTCCAGTAATAGACTTCAATTTACTACCTTACCTTTTCACCTTTCATGTATTCTACCCCAGCCAAGCTGAATCACTTTCTGATCCAGAACATTCACTGTATTCCATTGTTATTCGTACTGTTCCCTATAATTTTAATGCCCATCTTCTCTATGAATTACTGTGTAAATCTTACTCATGCTTCAAAACCCAAGTCAAATGTTTCCTATTCTGGGAAGACTTTACTGAAACCTTGAGTTAATTCCTCTAAGAACTCACACACTACTTTCTTATTGTTACTCTCTCTTTTTGTAATTTTGAGAATTAAAATTATGTTGTCCATATGTTCCTATAAGCTCCATTTCTTCCCCTTAAAGGTAGGGATTGTATAATTTGTAAATAGTAGGGCCTTAATGACTATTATATGTTTGGTCTTAGTTTAATTCATCTGTTCCTTTAGCTTGATAGAAATATTCCTTAGTAAGAGTCAATTCCCTTTGCCCTAATTCTGTGTTCTCCAAGTAACCTTCTAATCTAAGATTTGGTCTCCTTAATGGGGCTTATGAATCAAAATGGAGAGCTGCTTAGCAAGGTACTAGCCAGACATGCGTGTACTTTTGTATGTGTGTGTGTGTTCCATTTGAATAAATAGACATTCTGATTTAATAGTCTTTTGACTATTATTTGACATAATCCAGTTGTCTAAAGTTTGATCACCCCCTTCCGAACTGATAAAATAGAAAAGCTGAGGAACAAATTCAGGGGCATGATAACCCTAAACAGGTACAGCATTGTCTGAAAGAGCAATCTATTGATTAGGTCATTGAAACCTGCTCTCTTGACAAGAGTGGTAAATAGGACGGATACGGAAGAAGAGAGTGAGGAAAATATTAGCTAAAGATTCAGAGCAGTTAGTTTCTTTAAGAAAGTGAAACAAAAGAGCATAATATTAATATGTGTGTATATATATGTATATGTGTATACATATGTATATATATATATATATATACATTTAAATTGCAGTAAATAAAAAACCACAAATAATATAACATATCTATTAGCAAATCCACTGAACTCTGTTGACAAATCAAATTCTTCCTACAATTCCTATTAATAAAAATCTTTTCTAGCCTGTACTTGCTAACAATGAACACTTTTATTCATTCATAGATCAGTAAACATTACCTGCCCCAAGGGCAAGTAATCAGTACATAAAAATGAAGGGCAGAACCAAACTTTGCTGTAATACCTCTTTCATTCATTCAAGTGAAACTGCCAGATTAACTGCTTTTTTTGCTTCTTGGATCATTGGTTAATTATAATTTAATAAGAACAGTAAGATTAATTTTCATCTAGTAGTAGTCAAATGGGAGATCTTTCCAATGAACCAAATCTAATTTGGTTTTTAGACTGCTTTAATTTTTAAGGATTTTAGAAATCTAACTTCCTAACATTCTACATAGAATTCCAGATTTATGAAAGTATTTTTGATTCCATTTAATTTTTAATTTCTTTCCTTCTTCCCTCCTTCCCTTCCTTTCCTTCCTCTTTTCCTTCCTCCCTGTTCTCCTTCCCTTCTCTCCTTCCTTCCTTCCTTCTTTCCTCCTTTTCTTCCTTCCTCCCTTCTCTTCTTCCTCCCTCCCTTTCTCTCTCTCTCTCTCTCTCTCTCTCTCTCTCTCTCTCTCTCTCTCTCTCTCTCTCTCTCTTCCCTTTCCAATTAGCCTTTGCAGTAGTCTAAATATTCTTTGCTTTTAATATTCCCCATTTTTCCTTTTCAGTCCCCTTCTCCCTTACCACAAAATATAACATGCCAAATGCCTTTTTATTCAAGTAACATGATATGGATCAGTACCAAGGTTATTTTTTTGCTTTTAGACTAGCCATGCTCTTACCTCAATATAAAACATGTCATTTAATATTTTTTTTCATTTTTTTTAGCTTTTCCCATTGTCAAAACACATACCCATGCTATCCATGTTAATATATACATGTTCAACATGCTATTTGCTTAAAATTTGTATCTAGGAAAGGAAAAATATGTAAGTCAAATGGTTACTGGGTTAACTTCATACTACTTATGTGGCAACTACTTATTACTTTGCCCCTTCATTTCCTCTCTTTCAAATGGGGAAGAGAGGTGACTATTTGAGCCTCAATTTACTTATTTACAAAATGAGTCTCTTGGATTAGATCATCTTTAAGGAATCTTCCCTGCTTTAAACATTACAATCTTGTGAACTCCTGTTATAAATATAAAGATTAGCTAAACAAGTGCATGTTTTAAATTATTAAATTGCACCAAGAAATGTCACTTTTCCTTTGGAAAAGAACAATTATAACTCTTCTTTCTGTGGGGTCATTTTTGCATAGGTTATAGAAGAGCAATCATGTTGTGAAAACATGTAGCCTTGATGAATTAAAAGCTGAGAAATCTTATCCAAAGATAAATACAGTGTAGCCATATATTGCTGGCACGGATGAAAGGGGCATCATGCCCAGTTCTTATTCTACACTTCAATTCAATCTGGCATCCTTACTTGTTGGTTTTGAAGGCTAATTCTATCCTCCAGTAAAACTTGGTTCTTTTACACACTATCCTAGATTGGCATCTAGGACTGATATTACCATGTGATCATAATTGGTCTCTGACATTTTCTTCTTTAATCTGCCAAGTTCAAAACCGCTATGTCAAATATAAGCCCAGAATATTTTTCTTCCTGTTCAAAGCTACTCCTTTCTTCCTCCTCCCCCTGCTCACCCATTTTTACTAACTCAGTTCTGATTTTGGATGTGTAGAATCTCAAGAGAGTCCCTTGAATAGTCTGTTCACTTGTATTCATCATCAGAGACACCTGTTCTCCATTGATAGAATGGTATTGATATGGAGTGGTATTGGTATGGAATGGTATGAAGTAGTAGTATACTACCTCAATAGTATATTCCCTCTGTTTCAGACTTTTCCCATCTCTGTGATTCTAAACCCTGGGCTATCATTGAATAAAATCAAGTGTCCACCCCCTACTTCCCATACCTTTACTACTACTACTACTATTACTATTACTACTACTTTTAATTCTATTCCTTTCTCATGTCTCTGGAATTAACTGCCCCCTTCTATTACTCTCTAGAATACTTGCTCCATAAGGAATAAACTTACTTTCATCTTAAAACTTTTTTTTTCTTATCTTCTCCACCTTTTGGCTTTCACTGAGCCTTGGCTCTCTTCTGATCACACTACATTCTGGATCACAATTTCAAATCCTAGACACACTTTTGCTCAGTCTATAATTCATTGGTCATGGTGGAGGATTTAGAATATTTGTTTCCTATTGCCACTTCTAAATTCTCCCCGGACTATTATCAGTCAGGAAGCTTTTAATCACTTTTATGTGCTAGCAACTATACAAGGCACAGGAATACGATTACAAAGCATAAAACCATTCTATAATTTCTTTTCCTGCAAGGCATATTCAGTCTAAACTTAACACCCAAACAAGATTGTAGTAAACAATACCAAGATCTAGTCAACAATCAAAATTTTGACAATGTATTCCTCCAGTACCGTAATTTCATATTCATAACAATATTCATTTCCAATGACATATTTTTTTCTAATTTGGGACAGGGAAGTGGCACAGTAGATAAAACACCAGCCCCAGGAAGAATTTAATTCCAATCTCAGACACTTACTAGCTGTCCCATGGTTATACCACGTTTAACTCTGTTTGCCTCAATTTTTTATTTGTAAATGAGCTAGAGAAGGAAATGGCAAACCACTCCAGTATCTTTGCTAAGAAAACCCCAAATAGAGTCACAGGTAGTCAGATACAACTGAACAATAATATTCTTCTAGTTTACTTCAGCTACACATAAAGATATTTCTATCATCCATCTTGTCATCACCTACAAGTGTTTCACTTCTATATTCATGAATACGAACGTTCTTTTATCTGGCTATAATTGTTTATTATCCTTATCATTTTCAATCCCTAACTTTATTTTTTATGCTAACCATGACCTCTGGTAGCACCATATGAACTTCTTCCCCAAGTTATTCCTGGGAAGCTTCTCTCTCTATTTATTTATCTTAATCCCTTGGGGAATCAGTTAAATTGTATGTCATCTTCTATATTCAAGTGACTTGTCCTCTGCTCTATCACTGATTTTACCTTGAAAAACTTCAACCTTGGATTACTTTCATGTCTGTTCATATGCTGCTGGATGGAACTGCAGAAAATCCAGAACCATGCTGACTCCAGCCTAAAAAGAGTTTCTGCTTTGAAATGGGTTGATCTGGGGAATCAAATTTTGTCAGCTAAATGGCATGCAGTTAATAATTCTAATTTTGCTTTCCATTCATCAATCTAATTAAACTTTAAATTACAAACTCAAGTGAAGATGGACAAATGAAGTTACATGAAGGAAAGGGAAGGAAGGGGTATGACTGCCATAGTCATACCAAACTGTGCCAGAGACTGAATGGGCTATATTCCGAGATGAGAATTCCAAATGGAACAATGATACAATGATGGTGGTAGAGATGGGTACAAAATGCTGGTTTATTGATAGTCATATTCCTGAGGATCTTGCCTATTTACAAATCCAGACTACTGTTCATAATTACATTTGTTACAAGGAATATAAAAATACTATATATATTAAATTAATTTTCACCTACATTAGAAAGGTTATTTTTATCACAGGGAGGAATTTTTCATAATTGAATCATGATGACATTTCTAACATACTTTTATAAAGGGATTTATCAAAGGATGCCTTTAAGTGATAGTTCTCTTTTCTTGATTTTAATGATTTCATTGCAGTTTCTGACTAATAAATTGTTGTACAGAGAAGCTTCCAGATGAAGATCAATAAAAAAAGAAGAAATATGTCTATGAAACCAATTTAAGATGTGATATAACTTAAAAAATCTGTGTTAACGCTCATTTTTTCAGGAACATACCTTATGCTTAAAATATACCTATTTGTTGGTATATATAAGAGAACTGGAGTGAATGTTGGATTGCCAATTCTACTAAAATTCATATACACACATATGTACATACATATATATACATGTGTGTATGTATGTAATATAATCTTAGAAGAATAGAAGGGAGTGGGTTTTCACAAAACAATTTCAATTATCATGCTACATGTGTGTGTTTTCATATGTATTTATGTATGTAGCAAAGTAGTAGAAACTATGGTTTGTTGGAAAATGTTCAAACTCTTCTCTTCCTCCAAGAACAAGAATTGTACCAAGAGTTACATTTAGATTTCAAATATGGATGTTGCAATTTCCTCCTTTTTACTTTTCCCCTCTCACATTTCATGGAATTTAATGTGCTAAAATTATATTATCACTGAACATTCATTTTATGATCCTTTTGGATTCATAGAAACTAAAAAAGCCCATTATAATTGAGAGTTAGTTAGAAACAATACCATTTATTATAAAAGGAAAGTTAACTTTGTAGGAGCTATTCAGAGAATATTCTTGTTCATTATTAGTTACATTAAAAGATATTACTTTTTTTACCTTGCAAAATAAAGGACTGACTTGGCTAAGGAAAAGTCATTATAAAATTTTAAAAGCTAATTCTACACTCTAAATTCACAAATGTTTTCTCTATTCTTTATTTTTTTTTTTAAGCATGTAGGACCTGTGTTCAGGAAAAAAGTGAAAAAGACTGCAGGTATGAAACTTGAGATTCTATATAAAGTTCATCTGGAAAACATTCTATATGCCTAAGTCTCTCATTCACTTATTCAGTAAGCATATAGTTTAGACTTGGGTTAAATTTTAGTTGCTTAGGAGGACTACTCTTGCTCACAAAAACTGGAAAAGATTTTAAATGATAATTTAAGCCAAGCCCCTGATTTTGCCAATAAGAAAACTTGGACCTAAAGAACTGATGTGATTTCCCCCAGACTACAATTAATTGATGGCAGAGCTGAATTTAGAAATCATATCATACAACTAAAGGTAAGTAAGTAGGCAAACACAAAGGCCAGCCTCTGATCTCTTTCAGTAAGCTCTGATGTTCTCCCAAAGCTGTGATGAGGAAGCGAATATAGCAATATGTTTGTTTATAAGACACATTTCCATTTGTCAAGGTAATAGAATAAAGACTTTCTCTTCTCATCTTTAGCCAGCAAAGAAAAAGAAGCTAATTATGACATCTACCAATTTTTTGTATATTTCAAATACTACCATATTTTACATATTTCAAACTTTTCTCAGGAGAAAGAAAAAATGAGTGAGAAGTCTGTCAGTTGCTAGAAACATAATTCAGGAGCATGAATACTTTGCTCTATCCTTAACAACTGAATATATTTATATCGAAGTTTAGAAAAATGTTTAAATATGAGGGAAGAATTTATTCTTAAAATATCTGATAAAATAAGTTTTGGGACTATATAGTATAGCTGAAAAAAATGAGTTTTTCTGAGCAGTATGGAATTTGAACATATTAGTATATTTATTGCATTTTAAATATTCCATAAATATTGCATATTTAATCTTAGCTACATTAGGAGCAGATAAAATCTTATGTAAAACTGCAAAAAATGTACAATATACAGGAAACTTTTTACATAGTTGGTAATATTATTGTTTTTTATGTGACATAATTGGATATTTTTCAATACCCAGCAAGCAAACTCAAGATAAACATTTATTTTTCAAGGATACTATTAAGAATCAAACATAGAAGAACTGTGCACAATCTGTGTGTGTGTGTGTGTGTGTGTGTGTGTGTAGTATACATATATATTTAAAAGATCTAAGACACTATGTAATTCATTTTTGATTTTACTATATATTTTTTTCATGGCAAATCTATTGCATTTTGGCTAGACAATCTTTAGAATTAATTTACAAAGTTACATTGATATTTTGGTGGTTAAAAAGAAATTTAACAAAGGAGTCATAATTAGAGAGTATTTGCTAATCCAAGTTTTCTTAAAACATCCCAGGTTTAATTTTAGGATTATCTTAAATAGTCCATACTTTTATTAACAGTTTTTAAATAGTCTATTTTTTTATTAATAGTTTCAGTTCTGTTTGTTATGACCCATCTTTTCATTATTTATAAACCTTTTGATGATTTAAAGTAATCCTGATGACAGTTTCATTTCACTGTACTATACAGTACAAATTTAATCATAAAGGAAGAATATTAGAAAATTGACTTGAAATATACATATGCAGGACTGTTACTGAACATTGTACAATAACTTCTTTTTATAAGAATGTTCAGAATAGCACACATCCAGCCATTCTGAAGAACAATTTGGAACTATGCTCAAAAAGTTATCAAACTGTGCATACCCTTTGATCCAGCAGTGTTTCTACTGGGCTTATACCCCAAAGAGATACTAAAGAAGGGAAAGGGACCTGTATGTGCCAAAATGTTTGTGGCAGCCCTGTTTGTAGTGGTTAGAAGCTGGAAAATGAATGGATGCCCATCAATTGGAGAATGGTTGAGTAAATTGTGGTATATGAATGTTATGGAATATTATTGTTCTGTAAGAAATGACCAGCAGGATGAATACAGACAGGATTGGAGAGACTTACATGAACTGATGATGAGTGAAATGAGCAGAACCAGGAGATCATTATATACCTCAACAATGATAATGTATGAGGATGTGTTCTGATGGAAGTGGATTTCTTCGACAAAGAGATCTAACTTAGTTTCAATTGATCAAGGATGGACAGAAGCAGCTATACCCAAAGAAAGAACACTAGGAAATGAATATAAACTGCTTGCATTTTTGTTCTTCTTCCCAGGTTATTTATACCTTCTAAATCCAATTCTCCCTGAACAACAAGAGAACTGTTCGGTTCTGCACACATATATTGTATCCAAGATCTAGTGTAACCTATTTAACATGAATAGCACTGCTTGCCATCTGGGGGAGGGTGTGGAGGGAGGGAGGGGAAAAATCGGAACAGAAGTGAGTGCAAGGGATAATGTTGTAAAAAATTACCCTGGCATGGGTTCTGTCAATAAAAAGTTATTAAAAAAAATAAGAACCCCCCCCAAAAAAAAGAATGTTCAGAATACCTCTATAATGGAATTGTTGAAAATCCATGGTTAACATTCTGCAGAGCAATTTGGAAGTATGCCTAAAGGGCTATCAAACTTCGCATACCTTTTGATCCAGTAGTACCTCTACTGGGTCTGTATCCCAAAGAGATCATAAAAAAGGAAAAGGACCCACATGTGCAAAAATGTTTGTAGCTGCCCTTTTTGTAGTGGCAAGGAACTAGAAACTGAGTAGATGCCCATCAGCTGGGGAATGGCTGAATAAGTTATAATCCATGAATATAGTGGAATTATTGTTCAATAAGAAATGACCAGCAGAATGATTTCAGAAAGGTCCAGAGAGATTTACATGAACTGACGCTATGTGAAGTGAGTACAACCAAAAGAACATTGTTCACAGCAACAAGATTATGTGATCATCAACTGGGATGGACTTGGCTCTTTTTAACAATCATGTGATTCAGGCCAATTCTAATAGATTTATGATGGAGACAGCCATCTGCATCCTGAGACAGGACTATGGAGAATGAATGGGGATAACAAAAGTGTTTTCACTTTTTTATTGTTGTTTGTTTTTCTCTCTTTTCCACTTTTTTAATTTGCTTTTTCTTGTGCAGCATGACAAATTGGGAAATATGTTTATTAGAACTGTACATGTTTAACCTATACTGGATTACTTGCTACCTAGGAGAGTGGGGTTAGAGGGTGGAAGGGAAAAAATTATGGAACACAAGCTTTTTCAATGGTGAGTGTTGAAAAGTATGTTTGCATGTATTTTGAAAAGGAAAAAAGCTATTATAAAAAAGCCATGGTTAAACATGTTAGCAGATTATCCACTTTAAAAAAATTAGCTAGCTTATTAAATTAATCTGATCAAGATGAAGATATGAGAACTCTGTAATTGTTCTGTTATTCAGTCATGTCTAACTCTTTTTTACCTTAGTTCATTGGATTTTCTTGAAAAAGAGAATAGAGTGGTTGTCATTTCCTTCTCCAGCTTGTCCCCATTTTACAGATGAGAATCTGAAGCAAAGAGGGTCATACAGCTAAGGTTTGAATTCAGGTCTCAGGTCCTGAACTCAGGTCTTCCTGACCTCAGGCCCGCTGTTCTATCCACTGCACTACCTTCTGCCCTTAAAAGAAGCCTATCTTTACCTAAATTCTTTATCCCATTATTTATATAAAATTAAAAATAAATTTAGTATATTTTTTATTAAATCAGCTCTCAAATAACTACTAATTTTAATCTGAATTGCTGGTAAGAATAACCACAGTAATGAAATATTAGATACTTGAAGCATTCACTATCAGCCAAACAAAGATGACTGACTAGAATCTACATGAACAATGAATAGATAGCTTTAAATTCTAGCACTCTTTCTCTTGTTTGATATCCTATTGTCATTTAGCTAAAGGTCAATCTTTATTTTACAGTACACTTTAATTTACTAGTTAAAAAAATAACCCAATCCCTAAATTAAAGGAATTATATGAGAATTTAATAGTTAAACTGATGAAAAAAATCTCTTCAGGCAAGTCTTTCTTACTCTCTCCATTTCTATATACAAACCTAAAGGATAACACTAGTTTCTGCTTCAAGAAATTTATGCTTTATAATCCTTGAATCAAACCAGTGACATAATGCAAATAAAAAAGGAATTAAATCAAATTTATTGAACAGATTGAAGTAAGTGGAGTTTGCAACACCATGATAAAGCGATAGGAATACTGAAGTTGAATGACTTGACTGTTACCCCCCCAAGGATGACTCCTCTCCACTGCCTAGGCACATATTGATTTCTCCTTCTTCTTTTTTCTGATATAAAACTTTATTCCAGATGAAAACTATGATGTTCCATGATGAAATAGTTCCTATTGGCTGTATCTTTATGATATAATGAAGAAACTCCAACCTCAGGTTCTAGGAAATGGTGTTCGTTTTATTGAAAAGATTTAATTTACAATAATAACCCCTTAAAGTTTTATAGTATCTTCCTATTATGCCTTTCCACATTATCTTTTTAACAAGCTCTGAAAGGAAAATGAAATGGCAATAATAAATCTTTAGTTTATTTAGAATGAAAGCAATGTGAATGCTGACAAAAGATCAGGATTCAGGCACTGCTTCCAACATTTGTTACATGTATGATCCCATGAAATCATTAAACCTCGCTGTGTTTCCTTGTCTGCAAACTGAAGAAAAAAGTATTTGGAGCATCTCATGACATGCTGAGAGGAAAACACTTTGTAAACCCTAAATAGGTATGCAAACGTGACATTTTTTTATGATAAATCTAAAGATTAAATTTGTTTCCCATTATGAAATTAGTTCCTTTTTAGAGGAAACTCAAGAATTCGTTTACCTTTAAAAAAAATTGAAAGGGATACAATCTTTTACTTGGGAATGTAAGAAATTCTCATCTTTTTCTTTTCTGAGGCAACTGAGGTTAAGTGACTTCTCCAGGGTCACACAGCTAAGACGTATTAAGTGTCTGAAGCTGGATTTGAAGTAGGTTCTCCTTATTTCAGGGCCAAGGTTTCATCTAGCTGCCCTGCCATCTTTTTAATAATAAATAAAATGCACTACCTTCTTAACCCTGCCTTTTAGAATTCTTAGCTTCTTTCAAGATCCAGTCCATGCCCCATTTCCAATCCTAGATGTTAGCATTTCCCCTTTAATATTTCTTATATTTACTTATCTATGAAAATGTCATAACCCATCATTGGAATAAAAATTCCTTGAGGGTAGATTTAAAAAACATATTTTTGTATCTACAACAAATATGAAATACATGGTAGAGTTCTCGTTTATACTTATGTCAACTAAATTGAGATGCATATCTTAACTATATAGCAACAACATAATTTAACCTTATTTTGAAGAAATTGGTTTACTCAAGTTAGGAAGGAAAGTTGTCAGTTTCAAACATGTAGGCTTTCAAGCCAGATCATGAAAAATTTCAAACATGCACATAAGGTGAGTATATTAGCTTCCTAGCACTCTCCAAAACCAGTCTCCTCTTTTTTCAGGATACCTAGTATTTCAGATTAAGTCCCCAGATCTTGTAAATTTTTTAATGTGTTTTAAATAATAGGGATTCTTAAACTGGGATCAGTGAACTTAAAAAAATATTAAGTGTATTTTGGTATAATTTTCTTTTGTAATCTCTATGTATTATAATCTTTGCATTTAAAACATTATTTTGAGAAGAGAGACCAAAGGGAATCATTTCACATACAAGAAGGTTAAGAACGCTAGGTTTGGTCTAACCTTCAGAGATCTAGTCCCATTCCCTTACAGTTCAGCAAAGTTGGATCATTCACAAGTTCACCCAATAGAACCAGGATTAGAAACTTACCTCTGTTCTTTCATTTTTCATGGGGCCTAGTGAGCTCTTTTCCATCCCTCTTTCAGATTAAGTCCTCCAATTTTTATTGGGAGGCAATAGGAGTTAAATGACTTGTTCAAGATCATGTTGTTAGTATCTCTAACTAATTTTGAACTCAGGTTCTCCTACTGACTCCAGAACCAGTGCTCTATTCTATTCATTGCACCACTTAGTTGACTCAACCTCTCTATTTAAGGGAGACAATCAGCCTTTTTTCCTGATCCATTCTCATGACTGTCTTTTGGAGGGTGGGAGTGAGTGCTTGGGGTTTACATGACCCCATTACGTTATAGAAATCTGTTTTGACAGTGACATGCACTGATTTTTATGGCAACATGAACTTGAGAAATGAAGAGACACCTTTTGAGGGAAGATTAAAGTTTGGTATTCTTATGTTATTCTGAAAAGTTTTACTTTGAATAAAAAAAATTGAGCACAGAAACATTTATATCATGTGGTTCCTTTATGATGAACATACTTTATTGAATTTCATTTTACAGTTGAGAAACACAAGGTTCGTTTTTAATTTTCTGGCTGTTGACTCTTGGGTATTAAAGAATGTTGATAATTATTATAACTCCCTGAAAAAGTCACATTTTTTTCTCTTTTCACAGTTCAGAGAATTATTTTATAAACCTAAATCTCTGCAATTAGCCCAACTCATTTTTCTCCTTCTTTTAATCAATTGTTCTCAATAGTTCTTTCCATTTCTGGGCACTACTAAAAGCTGCCAAATCCTTGAAATGACCTCATGTTCCAGATATTGGAAATCTAAAGGAGATTTACACGTGCAAAAAGCTGCATAGACATTAATAGTACAATATATTTAATCTATTCTTCATGAGTCTTAAGATCTTGGCCCCCAGAGGAACCAAATCTTGATTTGGCACTGGATTGCTACCAGAGATTTGTCAGCATCTTTCCTTTTATGAACACACAAAAAAATCAAGATTCATTTCTCTAGAACTCTAAGACTTTGGAGTACAAGGAGTTCCTTCTACTACAAGGAGGATATATAGTAAAGAGAGGGAACAAAAATGAAAATCCATCCTGAAAAAGTAGGAAGTGAAAGAGAGGTAAATATTCATTCATTGACTGCAGAGGTAGTTGCATAAAACCATAGGAAGCACAGAGAACTGGTAGTCATCCAACTAGTCAAGATTTACCAGCCTTACTTAATGTGGTAATAGCCCTTTAGAACAAATGCTAAAGTTTTGGATATGTGGCCAGCACCTATTTTATGTGAAGTGAAAGAAAAAAAAATTGTATATGAGAATACTAGTTGTGATTCTTCCCAGAAAATGTCAAATTTTAAAACTCCTAATACTTGATAAAGTGAGAATTTTTTAATAAGACAAAAAAAAGTTCCATGTTAAAAATCTCACACAGCAAAGTAAACTGAACCAGCAAGGCACCATTTAAATATCACATAATGCCACCAAAATACAGGTTGGTACTTTGCTGTTATTTGTGTGTTATTGCTTATAGATATAATAAAAAAACAGACACCTAAAACAAACTTTAATGTTTTATTCAAGAGTTGACATATATAATTGTAATGTATCCTGTATTTGAGCATCCCCCCAACTTTTCATTGCCTGAGAAATTATAAAATCTTCCTTCTATAGCTCATCCACTAAACCCCGAGTGCTCAGTTTTCTGAAAATAGGCAGATGTATGGCCTTGTAGAGATCATTTCCTAAAATTGTATCTTAATATCTCTTGTGTTGTTGTTATACTTGCCTTCTTTTAAGAAAGAATTTGCATGTATCATGTCAAATGTACCACAGACAGTTTTACAGCTAATTTTCTTTACTCAATGCTCTGATGAACATTCTCTAATGCTCTTGACACTTTACAGAGTATTTTTAAAAATTGAAATGCTAATGTTAACCACTATTTCTTTTAAGCATTTCCAGAATTTGCTGCATTAATACCAATTAAGGCTTATTAGTGAAGCAGTGCCAAAAATTGCTGCTTGTTCTCTTAAAAAGTCCAAACTTTTTAGAAGAAAACATAACTCAGCCACAGAAAATGGGAATTTTGAGTTAACAAATTTAACTTTGGTTTCTTCTTAATACATCATCAACCATGATAATTTGCATCTATTCTCTCTAGAGAAGTGGTGTAGACCTACACAGGTCAAAGAAAAAGACAAAGATCTAATCCATTTTCACAAAAAAATAGCTGACACAAATATTTATGAAGATTTTTTACTTTCATTGAAGGGTATTTGTTCCAAGAGAGAGAGTTAATAAGTGAAGGATAAGTAGAAGTGGTACCAGTTTCAAGGACAATATATTTTGGTGTGGACTGGCATTTATTTTCCCATTAAGGACTATGGGTAATAAAATATATATGTACATATAGGATCATTAATATATTGTGTGATTCTTTGCATTCATGCTTGTAATAATGACAATTACATACAAACTGACATGTAGTAACAATTAATTTCCCCCTTGGATTAATAGTGATTTGAAGTTGTCCTACAAGCAGGAAGTTTCTTAGACTTGTTTTCATAATTCCCAAAGTAGTTTTTCCT
This sequence comes from Sarcophilus harrisii, assembly GCF_902635505.1. Lineage (NCBI taxonomy): Eukaryota > Metazoa > Chordata > Mammalia > Dasyuromorphia > Dasyuridae > Sarcophilus > Sarcophilus harrisii. The sequence continues at coordinate 604,678,257 of NC_045427.1, forward strand.
CTATGTTATAGCTCAAAGCAAAAGATATGAAACAATAATTTTTTTGTCTTAAAAGTTTCCTATTGCCTTATATAGAATGGAGAAATTTATGCTTTTCCTTCTAATTTTTTGAGATAATATATTTGCCCAAATTCTGCTGATTTTCGGCAATTCATACAACTAGGTCTGGATCACATACCATATGCTGGCTTCTGAGTGTTGGAGGGAAGCCTTAGTTTCAGAGGATGCGGGAGCTATTAATCTTTTGGTGGAATCTCTTCTATAATTTTTTATTTACATTCATAGTTTTCTGTTAATTCTTTAAGGCATCTTCTAGTTCATTTTGCTGGGGGAACTCTGAAATATACAAGTTTTGGGATTTTCAAAAGTCAAAGGGAACTAATATATCAAGGACATCCAAGATCCCTATATCTTTCCTCTGGGGTCCTAAGAGAAACCAGGCAACATAAATGGGGTACTGATATCAGGAACAGCTATAGCAGACACATTGATAACCCCTACTTAAGTTGCCTTAGTTTTTATGTGTACTCTGGAGATGGGAGATGCACAAAAACATTCCATATGGAAATACAAGTCAATAGATAGCACATAACATTTGATATTTTCAACTGATTCTTAATTTCATTTATTGCTGAGAAGTTAATGAAGAGCTGATATAAAATCATCTCCAATTCATGGTCATTAGATAGGAAGATTTGAAAAGTCAACAGTTAGTAGTCAAGCTTTACTGACATTAGGGGTGAAATCTCAACCCTGGCCCTTGAATTCATTTGTGTTATATATTTTACATGCTGTATATGTCTCTCTAACACCATATCACTCCCCACCTGGGAAAAGGCAAAGAAAAAAACACCACCACTTTTGTTTGCTCCCCAAATGAGTAAATAAGGCAGATCACAACTGCTTTGTTTATTCCCCCAACTGAGGGTAGGAGGGGCTAAAAAGTAGCCAGTTGAATGTCTGATAATTACGAAGGTTTTAAACTAATAACTTACACATGAACATGTGTGTGTAGGTGTTTTGGTTTTGTTTTTACATGTAATAAGTTTTTTTTTTCCAATGCTTTTCCTTAGTTGGCTAAATTGTGTATCAAGATGCCATTTGGGATGTCTTCAAATGATTTTTTTTCCTGAGACAATTGGGGGTTAAGTGACTTCAAGTGATTTTTGTAACTAAAACATTTCCCATTAGTCTCCATTATGAAATCTATTATGTTTGGGTAATTTTTCATTCCTAAGGTTTCATAAATTAAAACTTGATGTTTCAAACTAGGAATGTAAAAAAAAAGGAAGGTTGCAATTTTTATGGTACATGATTTTTTTTATTTAAATGACTGAAATTGGTTTAATTACCAAAAAAAAAAATCAGCATAGTATAATTGCCTTTAGTAATGAGAATTTAAATCTTTTTTCCCCCAAATAACTGAGATTTTACTTGGTCCTTGGTAAGTTCTCCTGCACATATGTATATAGAAATCATGATCCATATGCCTGGTAAATCCTAATATTTTCCCAGTTCAGAGACAGACATCAGGTGATGCATGAAGTCAGAGATAATATCCATCAACCAAGACATTCTGAAAATCCTCCTTTTTCTTCTTTTCATAGGGGCTGGTCAACTTACTACAGTAATGCACCTTTACTGTGTAAGAACTTTTACTATTTAGAGAGTCTATCCTTAAATTTTTCTATTTGATAAAGCTATCATAAATCATAAAAAGCAAACATTTTGCCACAAAAGCTATTTAAAAGAGAACTGTCACAGTATACCTTCAAAACGTCATAAACTCAAGGCTCTGTAACATGACAAGTCAGATCTTCATTCCTTTCATTATACCATAAGAGTGGAAGAATATATATATATATATATATATATATATATATATATATACACACACATACATATATGTATATATATATATTTTTTTTAACCAATTCACACACTAGTTCTCTCAGTCAAACCAAAAAGCTAAAATAGTACTACTTTTTAATTTTTTTTATAAAATACAGTATTCTTAAGAAAACTATTTTAAATCCTATCACAGTGCTTGAAATCTAAAGATCAGGCAGTGTTTTGGCAACCCGACTCTCCTTTATGAAATGATAGATATGAGCATACTGGTAACATATTGTGCTGACAACAAAATAATACCCACAGAGACTTACAAGTCAAACTACAACACATGAATCATGTTTTGAATAAATATGACTATTCAGGAACACTGAATTATATAATAAGTTGCTTGTGAGTTCAAATACTTTTAAAAGAACAAAAATTCTTGCTACAGCAGCTTTAAATTACAAAACACAAGAAAAAAAAATAGTCCATCCATGTACCTTTTTCATGGAAGCTCTATAAGAGCCAAAACATTCTCTGAACTCTATTGAAACTGTATGCTCTCCTGTTCCAAGTTGTAGCATCTCTTCTTCATGGTTAATGCTATTTCTAACATAATTATCTAGAATGCCTCCTATATAAAGAAGCTGGTAATAGTAACTGTTGGACAAACTAAACTGAATGTGAGTCTAAGCTACTCATTAACTTGCAAGATGAACAATTTAATATAAACTATGTTGATAGTGACATTATATATTGAAAGCATACAATGGGACTGGAAGCTGAAAAGGTCCCTTCTGCCATCCAGAATCACTGAGAGAAATCTCTGGAACATATTTAGTTGAAAATACTCTGTATTTTCTACACTGTTCTCATAGAAATAATTATGATTATGGAATTATGTAATAATAGTAAGATGGATGTAATGGTAAATATGTTGTAGTTTTGTGAGCACTCTTCACTTACATCAGTCTTTATATATAGCATATCTGGTATCAAACTTCTCTTCATTGTGCTAAAAGTTAGAATAGTTTTAAATCTGGTAAAAACAATTTTTTTTTTGCTAAGAAAAGATAACAACACCTTTGTAAAATAAATTTTCAGGATCTCAAATGTTGAGATAATTCTGTACTGAGATTTCCTGTTCTCTCTTTACCCCATGACAGGGTTTCATTATAGCATCAAGCTTTTGCTAACCTTCTGATTTTCAAACAGGTGCAATTAATTTGGAACAATATTTTTATGAGTTTTTGTGCTTCATGCTTTTCTTGTGTTGCCTTGTTTCACAGCAACCAAAAAATTAGTGGTTTAGGTAAAACAATTATTATATACTAATACCATTGTCTGTGAATAACTAACCTGAAAAATTCTAAGCATGAAGTGTTCATTAGGTAGTGATCTGATACCAAACTGGAACTTTCTGTTGAGTGGGGGAAGGAGAAGTAAAAAAAAGAGTTAATAAAATACTGGAACTAGAATTCTCATCCAGCTTGATATGTTTCCCAAGATGGGGAAATCATCAGTAATTTTAAGTAAAGCCATTTTTAAAAAGTTAAAACAAACTACCAAAAATGAGTTTGCTATTCTAGAAATTAACATTGGCTTAACCAGTTTAAATTGCACAAAGAACGAGCCAGTGGACTTTCCATTCTTTGCATGTGTCTTCCCCCTTGTGAGTCCATTACCTTTCACAAAGAAATTTTAACTATTAAACTTGTCCATTAATTTTGCCGCTGAGGGTGAAACCATCCAGTTAGCATATACACTATCATTTGCATATCTTGAAAACACAGAGTTAGTGCCATCGAATCTTGTGAGTGGGACAGGACTCTCCTCAGGCCAGTTCGGGTATGACATGCCTAAAAATGAAAACAGATAATTTTTTCTGCACTGAAGAACCAAAACTTCATGTGCAGACAGTAAGGCCCTTGGCAAAACTCCCTTTGTTGTTAAAACCATACTTCTAACTTTTGCACCAAATACATGGTGCATATTCTGTTTCCAGGTTTTTGATACACAAATTACATTAATGGATAAAAAAAAATAAAAATTTTCTTGATAAAATTATCTCTTAAGGAACTACCAGCTTGGGCTTTTATAAGCTTCCCAATATCAAAATTTATATTTTGATAGCAGCAAAAAGGAAAACAGCATGATGCTGTCCCAAACAGGTCATTGCAACCAAAAGATTTTAAGATTTTTGTTTATTTGTTGGTTGGTTGTTTTGTTTGTTTGTTTTTTTGGTGGTTATTGTTATTATGGAAAACACTTTAAGCCAAAATAAGCCTACTTAGCAATCATCATGGAACCAGATACTTCTGCTTATTCCACAAGGGATAAGGACCAAATCTCTAAGAGAAGCATGCATGCCTGCAAGATACCACATCTAGAATCTACACTAAATCCAGTCATTTACAAATCATAGATTCAATGTCCTGAAAAATGGAAAATCCTCAATTAAGAAAAAATTCTACTTCAATTTTTTTTAAATTACAAAATTACAAGGCAAAAAATATAATCTTTTGAACATCTAATCAGGAGGCAAAAAGTAGGAGTTTTGGCAAGAACCATATTTACTGTCCATCTCACTACCACAATATGCTAGAATATTCTTCTTTCAAAATACCTGCTACAGCTTTTTATGATGGTATCATAATGCTATGTAGGAACACAAAGGATGTGAAAAGAGTGGACTGCTTTTACTTTCCAGAGTTGCCATCACTGCATTATCTTTGAAGGCTCTAAGAGCAGCACTCACTTTTTTCTGCTGTCTAGACAGGCTAAGTTAAGATCCCATCTCAAGTTAAGCACATATCTTTGCTCATTAAACCTCTCACTTGTATACAAGAGTAGAGAGTGAAGCATTTATATTGTATGAGACAAGACTGTTCAAATATATTGGGACCCATTCCCAAATTGAGTTAAATCATTTTCATTTTTTTCCCAAAGCAAATGCTTACCAAAATCCAGTTGATTTGCCCAAGCAGTTAAATTACAGGTATATTAATCTGATATAATGGATCCCATTTCCCCACCCCATCCCCCCAAAGTGTACATTTTGATTTGTTAACCACATTTAAAACCTCCCCTGAGAATACTTCCCTGATCTATTTTTCTCTTTTTATCATATCTATTTGGTAATTACTTATTTTCACATCCCTTTTCTTTTTAAACAGAGTTGCAAAATGCCTGAAATATAAACCTAATGCAAAGTTTAACATTTACAAACAAAAAAAAAGCTTTCCAAGCAAACTTTGATTTCATTCAAACCAGAAACACTCTTTAAAGGGATACAGAGTGTGAGGACAGTGCAGAAGGAAAAAAAATCAGGAGTGGGTGGATGGGTGTGTGTATGTGTGTTGCTAGAATCTAGTAAATGCATGTGAAATTCTACCATAGAGTTTGTTTTCAATCCATGTGGAAGGGAGGGTTCGAGGGAGGGGAGCATTATTACAGTCCACGAGGGGAGTCTCCTCTTCTGAAAGGCCATCATCATAAAGTAAGGAGTCAGATGGGGTAGAAGCTGCAAGATCCAAGTAGTCCTAACAAAATGGAGGTAAAAAGGAAAAAGTCAGGTCAAGAAAAAGGAAACAATGTTAAGTGTAGTCTTTCCCAAAGACATCAGGTAGAAGAGTAAATACTGAAACAATCTAGGATATTTTCTACATGACCTCTTTTACAAGTATTTCAGTCACCAAAGTAAGAATGGGAAATACCTTAGAACACATGCTTCCTTAAATCACTCATATTTTGTTGTGTTCCCAATAAGTATATAATAGTATTATATGTGTGTATTTCCTAATAAGTATATAAAAGGATATTATAATATAATAGATATATATATCTATATAGATATAATAGATATAGATATATCTAAGATATAGATATATATTATATAAGATATTGTTATATATAATTATAATAGATATAATAATATAATAGATGTGAAAAAATTCACCAGATATATTTGATACTTTCTTAACTTTCCTTTTTAAAAAAATCCTGTTACTACAACGTCCCACTGGTGTTTTAAAACATTTAATAATAAAGACTTCTCTAAACTGCTATCCTATTCTTCACCATTAGAAAGAAGTTCTTTCTCTCCTTTTCTTTAGATTTTCAGTGCATTACAGAGTGCCTAACACATTGTAAGCACCTAATAAATTCTTGTTATTAGTTGAATACTGTGCAATTTCACTACGGATGGCACTCTTCAAGCCCAGTGGAATGTAAGTTCAAATAATAGGCCCAACAAAATCCTGAAAAGGTTTCAAATACTGGTTTCAAGGTGATGTGTGTCTTTGTCAACTAAGGACCAGCCTAATAAATTTCAGGGACTCTCAATTCTAAAATTAGGCAAGTCAGGGATTTTTTGTTTTGTTTTTTTTCAGACTGGGTCTATCTTCTTCAGGATGGAAGTATAGGACTTACTCATTGACCTGATCTTGATACTGATTGATCAAGAAGCTTTAATTTGCTCTGCTTTTCTGCTCTGAGCCAATTATCTTTTACCTTAGGCAGCCCTTTGGACCTCTCCTCCAGAGTGGCCTACCATATTGGTGCCAGACTTAGCAGGGTGTTAAACCTACTGTAGCTCAGGACTCTGGAATTCAAGCGACCTCCCTGCCTCAGCCTTTGTAACAGGAACTACCAGTATGGCACCACTCCTATATTTTAGACACTTTGCATTTACTCAAGTCAAGAAGTAACAAAACATCTAAAGCTTGCTCTATCTTTTCTAATCACACCAAAGCCGATTCAGTTAGGTTTTTTTTTGGGGGGGGGGAGGCTTACAGTTGTTTGCTAGTAGTCATTCTTGGTGCTTGATTAAAAAATCTGACTAGTATTTGAATATTTGAGTGATACTACTGGGCATCACGACTTTGATCCAGAGAAACTACAGTCTGCAATATATCTACAAAACAGGACTTTCTCAATGACCAAGGTATAGGAATCATTTGTTAATTAAAACAGCAAATTTCTCACCGCCAAATTTGAAATTCCTGACTAGAGAGTATCTTATATGGCAACAGATCATTCAGAATTAGAAATCTTTAACTATTTAAATCAACTTGGAAAAAGAGAAGCCAAAAACCTAAGTAAACTTACCCTACTCTTCACCATCATCTTCTCTAGGTCTTTGCTGATCTCCCCAAATGTTGGCCTCTTATCTGGTTCCTGCTTCCAGCAGTGCAACATCAGATTGTACCTGCATGAGACAGAGCAAATTAATGGGAGCAGGAGGATAGCTTTGATTTCTTAGTCACCATATCTTTTTTCTTTTGATTTCTTAGTCACCATATCCAGAGATAATAATTTTCAAATATTTTAACTTTTACATTCATTCATTTTCAGGTACATTATTTTGATCTAGGCAACATGGTATAGTAGATAGAGTACTAGATATAAAATCAAGTACATCTTGATTCAAATTCCACCTTATGCATCTACTTGCTACTTATGAGACAATGATTTTGTCACAATCTCAGTTGACATCAGTTTCCTCATCTGTAAAATGAAAAGATTAAACTCAATGATCTCTAATGTTCCTTCCAGCTTTAAAATGAACATGCATCAGCATAGGCAATTCTTCAAAGAGGAAACTCTCTCTACCAATATTTGCTTAGAAAGTTATAGTCTTTCTGACTTAGAAGCCAGCTCCCTATATTCACTCAACCACTTATTATAAACTGAACGACTATTTTAAAAACCATTAAGGTTTAGTATTTGGGGCACCAATGGACCCATGCTCAGCAGCAGACTTTTGGATGAGCCATGTGAAATTGTCAGTTGGTATTTATAGGTTCTTTATAAGCACAAAAGGCCAGTTTAGTTCTAGCATGCCATTTTGAAGTTTGATACCATTTCTGGATTTTGCTAGAATATTATAAAACCTCTCTCTAGTCATTTACTGAATGATTTTTTTTTTACTTCAATGCAAAATACCCATAAGATATTGGCCAAAGGACATACAATAAATATGATATACAAATGTCAGGAAATTAAAAAACTCCTACTTTGAGAACAAAGTAGCTGAGAGGTTGGCAGCTGAAGGGGCATAAAATCTGTACCTTAAATATATTGATTTTTTTCTTTTACATTTGTTTGCTAAGCAGCTGTCTTTGGGTGTTAGGTTAAAATGTCTGGCTGGCTCTTGAATATTTAAATGATACCACTAGGTATCATGACCTTGACACAGAGAAACTACAGTCTGCAATATGTGTGAAAAATAGGAAATGCTCAGTCACCAAGGCATAAAAGCCACTTAGTAATTAATCAGATCAGCATAATGACATCTGCTAATTGTTTCATGTAACAGTTTACTTCCTCCTTGAAAATCCCAGAATTTAAATACATGAATAAAATCAATTATACTTACATTTCTTCACTGCAGTTTTCAGGCCTCTCCATTCGATAGCCCGTTTTTAGAAGGTTGAAGAGACGTTCAGGAGGAATACCAGGATAGGGATTTCCTCCTAGGGTTACAATTTCCCAGAGCAACACACCAAATGACCACCTGAGAAAATAAGCAAGCCCTTAAAGTGGTTCAAATAGCCAGGAATACTGTAAATAATCTTATATTTTTTTATGGAGCATGGATGCATATCCTTTCCTAAGCTCTCAAATGAAATACATCTAGCCTTTAAGATGACCACATCTGCAAGAACAGATCTGTACACATCCAAGTTCTATCAATCATGAAGATATAGCCAGTATTCCTTAAAAATTTCTGTCCTATCCATTAAAAAAGTGGATTGAATGATGTGATAACATTCATATATAACCTTTTATATTAGCTAAAAAACTAACTTTGATTCACCTGTAAGTCAGGCTCAATTCAAAATATCTAGACACTTTGACTTTATTTTCTGTTCAGAAAAACAGGAAGGTCTGCTTTTTTCTAATTCAGAGCTCAGGCTCTGTTTTTTCTTGCTACTAACTAGCTATTTGACCTAGTGATCTTCTCTGTGAATGAGTTTCCTTTATCTATACAGTAAGGTAACTGGAAATATGATCTATAGGATCCCTACTCACATATAAGACATGTTCCTAAATAATTCATAGGACTATATGTTCAGAAACCTTAGAGGTTTCTAGGTTAACCATTCATATTTTAGAGGTAAAGAAGTTTGTGTCTCAAAGGTGTGTTAAATGATTTTTTTTTTTTTTGCTGAGGCAATTAGTGTTAACTTGCCCAGGGTCACACAGCTAGGAAGTATTAAGTATCTGAGGTCAGATTTGAATTCAGATCCTTCTGACTTCAAGGCTGGTTCTCTATCCACTGTACCACCTACCTGCCCCTGTTAAATGACTTTTCCAAGGTCACACAGATTGTAAGCATAAGAGCCAGGATTTGAGCCAATGCTCTTTCCATGTCACTGAATAAAATCATCAATGAAATCCCCCTTCCAGAACTCAGAAGATAAGGGATATCAACAGTGCTTTATAGCACTTTAATACAGAGAAAATTTTCCTCAGATGAAAGGGAAAAAAATTACAAAACGCCTGTCAAAAAATAATCATTCATATATCAAATCATTAGGAAGCTACCCAATCAGATTCTTAGACTCTAGAGTCCAAGAAACAAGTCTTTCACAACACCTATTGTCTTTCATGTTTGACCGCCACCTTTAATGACAAGCCTTGGAATCAAAAATGCTAACACTTTAGTGAGAAACAAAACTTCTTCCCCCAAACTTCTCAACTGGCTATTTGATATCTGTGTCCACTATAAATATATCACTTTTCATAGAAAGGATCTGAAACTTGGGGGCTGCTCCCTTCCCCAAACTTCTTAGCTGGCTATTTGATATCTGTGTCCACTATAAATATAATCTAATCAGTTATATGGTAAGAAAATCTTGCCTAGCTAAAATTAAGGGTCATTAATGTCAAAAGTTTGAAGTCAGTGATTTCACAGAAAAATATATAAGTGCCTGGATATTCGGGCATCATTTGCAAAATTGTAATTTAATGATAGGCACCAAGTTACCTTGAAGCTGGGGGGAGGAAGAGATGGAGAATAGGTTTTCTCTTCCTTATTTGGCCCCAGGCAGAGTAGTAATTGTAAGAAAAGAGTGGTCTCCAACATGCTGAAGAGTCTGGCTTGCTAACACAAATAAGCCATGCTTCTTGCTACCCTCTCCTACTTAGTTCAAAAGTAACTTCTTCCTGAAAAGGGGGAAAGCATGCATCCAACTATTTAGAGGAGTTGAATGAGGAAGAATGTTGAGAGGAGGGAGGTGAGAGTACAAAAAGAAGCATGATATTGTACAGTTCGCAGGAGAACAAAGCAGAGAAGCCTGAGATCACAGCAAGAAGGAACATGATTGGAGTCATGTACCATGACTTGAACAGAAGTACTAAGTAAGTTTCAAGAAACTGATCTTCGGGGAGGGGGGTCTTTATATGACATAAAATTGGTAAGAACATTGGTGACAGGATATGAAAATGCTTTGAGTAAATTTAAGATGGAATTCAATAGGAAGAATTCATATATGGCTTCAAGAATTATCTTCTCCCTCATATAGAAAACCACTGGAATCATCAGTTAAAAAAAACACCTCAGAAGGGCTTTTAGGAGGCTGTAAGCTCAATGACTCTTCTTTGGGACACAACAGCCAGAAAAATGAATGGGATCTTGAGCTATACTAAAAGAGGTATGACTTCAGGAATAAGGAAAAGAAAGTCCTTCTGCACCATCAAAAGGTGAATACACTTCTATGGTGATGTTCAATTTGAGAACCACATTATACAAAGGTCATGGAGAAGCTCAAGAATATCCAGAGGCTGGCAACAAGAATGATGAAATGCCTTACATCTATACCATATGAGGATCATTTGGGAAAAAAACCCGAGGAGTTTAAACTGGAGAAGAGAAGAAAGATGCTGATGATAACTGTCTTCAAATATATAAGGGGCTGCCATTGGAAGAAGAAATTAATTTTATTCTATTTGGATTTTGAGGGTTGAACAAGGAGCAGTGGATGGATATCACAGAGAAGTTGATTTAACTTGATGTCGGATAAAACATCCTAACAATAAGAGTTATACAAAAAACAGGTTAGGCTTCTCTTCAGTGGAGGTCTTTAGAATACCTCCAATTTTCACATTTCCTAGGATTTTCACAGCTTTAAAATTTGCATAAGTCCTTCCATGTAACCTCACTAATTCTCATAACTCTATCAGTTAAATCTTTTTGTTAATCCTACTTTATATATGAAGAAAGTGAGGAGAAAGATTAAGTAACTCGCCCAGAATTATAGAGATAGTATCTGAGACAAGAATTGAAATGCTGTCTTCTTGTCTCCAAGTCTGATACACCATCCACTGCACAGAGAAATAAGAGAGTTAGAAGAAAAAATTAGAAAAGAAATGAGAAGTATGCAAGAGAGTCAACAGTTTAGAAAAGGAAGAAGAAAAAATTGACTGATGGAAGAAACTCTTTAAAAAATAGAACTAGTCAAATGCAAAAAAAAAAAAAACCCACTAAAGAAAACACCACCTTTAAAAATAGAATTAATTGGGGCACAGGGCAGCACAGTGGATAGAGTACCAGCCCTGAAGTCAGGAGAACCTGAGTTCAAATCTAAGCTCAAACACTTGTTTCTGAGCATGTGATTCTGGGCAAGCCACTTAACTCCAATTGCCTCAGGAAAAAAAAAAAAAGAATTAACCAAATGGAAAAAGAAATACAAATAACTGAAGAAAATTACACATTGAATCTAGAATGAGATAAATGGAAATTAATGATTCTATGAGACTGCCAGAATCGGTCAAACAAACTAGAAAGAATGAAAAAAATGAAAGAAAATGTGAAATACCTCAGTGGAAAAACAGCCGATCTGGAAAATGGATCCAGGAGAGACAATTTAAAAATTATTGGCCTAACTGAAGGCCATGACCAAAAAAAAAACAAAAAACAAAAACAAAAAAAAAATTAAAAAAACAACCTTATAATAGCATTCTTTAAGAGATCATTAAGGAAAACTGTCCTGATATTCTAGGAACTAAGAGGCAAATATTCATTGAGAGAATCCATCAATCTCCTTTGCAAAGAGATCTCAAAGGAAAAATCCCAAGAAACATTTTTGCAAAACTCCATCTCAAGGAAAAATTACTGCAAGGTGCCAGACAAATAATTTAAATATCAAGGAGCAACAATCAGGATTACCCAGGATCTGGAAGCTTCTATAATAAAGAACAGAAGGGCCTCGAATAAGATATTTTGGAAGGCAAAGGACCTAGAGTTACAACCAAGAATTAACTAGGGTTACAACCAAGACTAAGCATCATCTTTCAGGGGAGGCAATGGATCTTCCATGAAGTAAGAGTCCTTTTATTGAAAATAAAAAAAGAATTAAACAGAAAATTTAATCTATAACTACAGGACTAAAGAGAAGCATATAAAAGTAAAGAGGGGAAATATAAATTATTTAAAGTTTAAACTGTTTACATTCCTAGATGGGAAAACTATATTTGTAACTCTTGAGAACTGTATCTATCACTGGGGCAGACAGATACATCACATGAATGGAAGGTGTGGTTGTGAATGGACTCTGATATGATGATATCAAAGAAAAAAACATCAAAGGGTGAAAAAATGCCTGTAGGGGATAAAGAGGAAAGGGGAGATATAATGGGAAAAATTTGATAACATAAAGAGTCACAAAAGACCTATTATAATACAGGGAAAGAAGTGAGGCAGAGGAGCATTGTCTGAAGCTTGATCTCAGTAGTTTTGGCTCAAAGAGGGAATAACAATGATTCAGTTGGATATAAAATTTATTTAACTCTATAAAAAAAGTAGGAGAAAGGGGAAAGAAAAGGGAATGGCAGGATAAAAGGGAGAGCAGAAAAATTAGGGGGAAAAAGATATGAGAAAGGGGGAGGAAGTGATAGAAGATAAGATAGTGGCTGGGGTGATTAAAAAAACACTACTAAGGACAGGATGGAGAGAACAAAAGTATATACAGGGAAGAAAATAGGATGGGGGAGAGAAATTTGGAGCTGATAATCATAACTATGAATGTGTATGAGATGAACTACCCCATAAAATGAAAACAAATAATAGAGTGGGTTAAAAAACAGAATCCTAAATTATGTTGTTTACAAGAAACATATTTGACATAGAAAAAGACATACAGAGTAAAAGTAAAAAACTGGAACAGACTATATTATGCTTCAGCTGAGGTAAAAAAACAAAAAAAAAAGCAGGGATAGCAATCGAACTCAGATAAAGCAAAAATAAAAGTAGATCTTAATAAAAGAGATAAGGAAGAAAAGTAGATCTTGATAAAGGGTACTGTAAACAATGAAGCAGTAACAATACTAAATGTGAATGCACCAAGTGGTAAAACAGCCAAATTCCTAAAGATTTTAAGCCAGTTACAGAAAGAGACAGCAATACTATACTAGTGAAAGATCTCAATCTTCCCCTCTCAGAATCAGACAAGTCTAACCACAAAATAAAGAAGAAAGAGACTAGGGAGATTAATATAATCTAGAAAACCTACATAAGATAGACCTCTGGAGAAAAGTGAATACAGTCAGAAAAGAATACACCTTTTTTTCTTGGTAATATATGGAACCTACACAAAAATTGACTATGTATTAGATCATGAAAACTTCATAGTCAAATGCTTCCTTTTCAGACAACAATGCAATAAAAATTATATTCAATAAAGGGCCAGGGAACAGACTAAAAACCAATTGGAAAATAAATAATCTGATTCTAAAGAATGAGTGGATCAAATAATAAATCACAGAAACAATCCATAATTCATCCAAGTGAATGATAATAATGAGACAACATACGAAACCTATGAGATGCAGCCAAAGCAGTTTTTAGGGGAAATTGTATATCTCTAAAGAGATCATGAATAAAATAGACAACGATGAGATCAATAAATTGAGCATGCAACTAAAAAAGCTAGAAAAAGAACAAATTAACCCCCCCAATAAATACCAAATCAAAATTCTGAAAGGCAAAGGAAAGATTAATAAAATTGAAATTAAGAAAATTATTGAACAAATAAATAAAACAGTTAGTTCTGTGAGAAAAAATAGATAAACCTTTGGTTAATTTGATTAGAAAAATGAAAGAAAAAGCCAAATTACTAGCATCAAAAATGAAAAGGACAAACTTCTCACCAATGAAAAAGAAATTAAAGAAATAATTAAGAGTTATTTTGTCCAACTATATGGCAGCAAATCTGACAATCTAATCACAAGAGATGAATATGTGCAAAAATATAAATTGCCCAGATTAACAGAAGAGAAAATAAATTATTTAAATAGTCCCATTTTAGAAAAATAAGAAATTGAACAAACTATTAATGAACTCCCTAAGAAAAATCTTCAGGGCCAGGTGGATTCACAAGTGAATTATACCAAACATTTGAAGACCAATTAATTCCAATATTATGCAAATTATGTGGAAAAATAGGTAAAGAAGGAGTCTTGGCAAATTCCTTCTATGACACAAATATGGTACTGATACCTAAAGCAGAAGGAGCTAATACAGAGAAAGAAAATTACAGACCAATCAGTCTAATAAATATTGATGCAAAATTTTAAATAAAAGATTATAGCAACTTATCAGCAGATAATACACTATGACCAAATGGGATATATACCAAGAATTCAGGGCTTGTTCAATATCAGGAAAACTGTTATCATAAAAAAAGAATAGGCAAATGAGAACAACAGGTTCCAACAACTATGAAAGTGGCTGAAGCAAGTGCTATAGAACTTAGATCTTTGTCAGATATCCAAGCCAATGTCATCCACTGCATCCTCAGCCCTGCTACTTGTCTTAATTTGTATCTTGCCACTGTATTTCAATGACTCAGGAAGAAAAAATGAGGCTGATGTGCAACTCTATCTCATTTAAATCCAATTCATGAGCAAGTCAAGACATCACCAGTGATGTCATCAGTACTCTTTTGAAAATGAAGGACGAATAATTACAGCAGAAATTTCTCTCAGTTATAGGCTATACAACAAAGATTCCTTCCAATTCAGCTCTGATTTTGTAAATACCACATCTTTGAACAACAGGGCAGAGACTGGTCCCTGCTCCAGATTTCACTCTTCCCCTACTCTTTTTCTTCAATAATTAGAATAAACAATAATCATTCAAAAATGTAAATGTGCCATCCATGAAAGATTCGAAATGAGCCTACTCCCAAATATGCCTGTGATTTATGATTAATGACTATACAAACTAGAAACTGGATGACAGAGGCTATGTTAGAATAACTCCATGTGAGTTGGGAAAAAAAGAAGATAAGAGCTAGCATTATTAGAGCTTACATACACCTGTTTGATTCTGCTGCTGTTTGGTGGAAATAGGAGGTTAAAAAAAAAAAAAAAAAACCATGCATTTGGAAGACTATTGTCAAAAATCACATACAAGTACAAAAAATAAAAACAAAAACAAAAACAAAAACAAAAACAAAAAACACCTCTTCAAATCAACAAACCTAGGGGAAAGAAGCTGATTACAGAGGGAAATGGAATAAAGTTACATGTATTTCCTTTGCTTAAGTAAAAAATTATTTTTCCACAAATCACTTTAATAAAAGAAAAAAATCGGTATTCAAGTAACGTTAAGTATGATTTACAGCATATTTTGCATAACTTTTGTAAATTCATATTAAATCACAAGGAAATTAAGCCTCAGAAAATGGCTGTACCAGTTCTTAGGAGACAGTACAGTATAAATGTCTCTGAAGTCAGAGGAAGTGAATTTAAATCCTGTCTCTGCTACTTATTCCCTATGATTTGCTGGGTGACCTTCGGCAAGTCACTTAAATCTTTTTGGTGCTGTTTCCTTATCTGTAGAATGAGGAACTTGGTTTAAATAGTCTGTGGTATTAGTTCCAGCTTTAGACTTAAGGATCATCCATATCCTATGAGCATTCATACTGTCCTGTATGAATGGCCTATACTATCAAAGATAGTTATTTTGATAAAAACAAATCTTTATTTCTGTTCTTTTTGTCACAATAGGTTAATTTTGTTAGACAATTCTTCTTTTTCAAGGGGAGAGTGTGAACTTGAGGTCTGTAAACATTGTAACTTTTGTGGAGCCCATTCCGCTACAAATCTTTAAGAATTTGGGCTCCACAAAAGTTACAATGTTTACAGACCTCAAGTTCACACTCTCCCCTTAATCAGAGAGATTAACTTTACACTGAGATGCAACTCTTTTTGCTCCTTGCAATTTGACTATCAGTCTAGATCTAAAGGCTTCATGTGAAAGAATAAAGGTAACTACATATTTGTCACTGAATTCCCAGCACACCCACAAAGGTGTGTACTTGAAATAGAAGAGAAATAGAGGAGAGTGACCCCTATTTCACTTCTCAGGTATTCTAGTAATGATCATCAGAACTTTAGCTACTGTAAAGTTAATAATCAACTCAGAAGCATGATTTAAAATGGAAAAAAGTACATGATTGGCTATGCACTCCTAGAGCTACACTGTAATAGGAATTATTATTGCAAATAATGTAATAGAAAATGTTGTAATCATGAGTGTATCCTAGAATATGCTAGAATCATTAAAATCTCCACAGAAGTCACACTTACACATCACTTTGGGTAGTGTAGATATGATCAAAAAGAGACTCAATTGCCATCCACTTTACAGGAATCCGGCCCTATGGGAGGAAGAAAAAAAGGAAAAAGACATTCATATAGCTTATAATCAACTGATCAAACTCTAAATGGAAATGTAATACTGTGGTGAATGGAATAACCTATTTTATTTACAACCACATACTATACCTTGCTAGGTGAAATATTAGGCATCCAGGTGCATGAGACAGTTCACAAAAACTTTAATAAAATGATTTTTAGAGGAGCCTGACACAAAGTAAGCTCTAAGTAAATGTTTGTTGACTAAGAGATAACTCAAACATCCAGTCTAATTTTCCCAGCCCACAAAATCCTTCAGAAGCTTAGTTTCATGGTACAGTGGAAGGAGTCTGGAAGACAGAGTCAGAATACCTGGGTTCAGATTCTTGTTCTGTCATTTGTAAATTGTGTGTCCTTAGTCAGGTCACTCAGGGAAATTGAGGCTCAGATGTACTAGAGATGTGGAAACTCAGGCCCAAATCCTAGAAAACAACTTGGTCAATATGCCTGTTTGTTTAGGGCTTCTCCCTGTGTCTAGCTGCCACTTATCAGAATAAGAAGGGAATTGGAATACAGTGATCCCGTCCACATAGCATGGATTAGAAGAATATCACCCTTGCAATCTGGAAAATCCACAAAAAAATTTTAGGGGCTCCCTTCCTCCTAGAGAAGAAATCTGATTACATATATATAATAACTGAGGCAATTGGGGTTAAGTGACTTGCCCAGAATCACACATCTAGGAAGTGTTAAATGTCTGAGGCTGGATTTGAATTCAGGTCCTCCTGACTTCAGGACTGCTCCTCTATCCATTGCACCATCTAGCTACCTCTAGATTTTTTGTTTGTTTGTTTTTCTTTTATGGAATGTCTACAGTGTCTTCTTATAAAATTTGGGCTAAGTATTTGGTTATAAATTTTGTGTTGTCTGCTGGTCCTCACAAGTCATCTGTGATTTCCACAAACCCCACCCCCAAATTCTTTTATATTGACCCATAATACATCGAAACTGTAATTGGTAAAGGTAAATGCAATGTGGAATGGATGACAGTATACTCCCTCAATCTTCCCCTATCTAGCCTCACAGTCTATCACTTACAATCTTTGTCCAAAAGAAACTAAAAAGTAGAACAAGGAACATGAGGAGTGAGGAGGTGGTACTAGAATATGCCTAATATGGAAAAGAAGAGAGTTGCCTAGCACTCTGAGAATTTGGTATAGGTTTAGAAATCCATAAGTCAACTGGGACTAAAGAGAGCATATTTGTGAGGCCTGGAGCTTCCTAGCACATCATTTTCACCTGCATCTGAGCAGACTAGACTTCACTCCTCAGGCTGCCTGCTTTGGGGAAAGTTTCCAGCTCCTATGAACTACTTTCATGGCACTTTCTACTGAGTATTAGTCATCACTTCTTGTTTATTTTATTTCAGCTTTTTGTTAGCTAACAGCTATAATTACACAGAAAGAATATCATGACCTTTTCCTCTAAAAACTCAAGATGAAGAACTGAAGAGAAGAAAATTATTTTAAAAAAACATAGCACTAGATGACCTTCAAAAGAAATCATGATTTTTTTTAAAGTAAACAATAACTGAAAACACATTTAGAGGAAACGAAACATGAATGTATTTCAAAGTCTTTTCTTTGTGATCAGCAAAGAATAAAAGATTATATCTAAAAGGCAAAATGTAACTTTTCTCCCTTCAGTTTAAAAGGATAAGAGAAATAAACAAAAATGTCTTTCTCCTTTCCTTCCTTATACAAAATACATTAAATCATCCTGCATTTAGAGTATTTCATTGGTCAAGTGATTGTGTCTTGGAACCATCTGGACTTTCCTGGGCAAGGTTATCTTAAAATATTGGAAGCCCATTAAACATCATCTTCAGCAAACAGGATTAAGTATTTTAAAAAACCCTCCCATTTTAAAGTGGGGGTGAGTAGTCTAATGGTGTTAGAATTACTTGGTCTTTATAAGATAATTATCAGACCTATCTTTGTATCTCTTTTATACTGGGAATGACATTTTGACCATCATCACACAAACTTTTCCAATGACAAGTATTGCCATTGCTTAAATAGCTTCACCAATCCCTAAATTACCTTGCTCCTTTTGACATAGGAGTCCTCTTCATAAACATCTCGGGAAAGGCCAAAATCAGAAATCTTCATTTTGCGTCCTTCAGCCACCAAGACATTCCTAGCTGCTAAATCACGGTGGACCAGCTAGAAGAAAAAAAGATAACAACAACAAAAACTTCCCAATACCAAATAATCCAGGATGACATGTGATGAGATGAGCAATGCTGATTACAAGAGGGGTAAGCACAAACTCATGATATTTAAGGATGGCTCTCCTTGTAGACCCAGCAAGGCTAGTCTGTAAGCACGGTACCTTCATTTCTGCAAGATAATGCATTCCTCGGGAAATCTGCCAGGCGAAGGAAATGAGATCTCCCATGGTCAGTGCCCTCTCATCCGGATTGTCCAAGTAGCTAGAATTCCGATTGCCATTACCTCCCATGTAGCTGGGTCCCACCTTCCGGCTTTCCCGGAGGAAGCTCCGCAGAGAACCATACTTAGCATACTCCACAATCAAGTAGAGAGGTCCTAAAGGGCAAAAGAACACAGATTAGCTATGGAGGTGGTTGAAGTATGGAAGGAATTCAGGTATCTACACACTCAAGAACAAGGATGGCTCTATGTATTGAGTCTGGTTGTTCCTACAATGTGATTTGGATGTAACAGAATTGTCCTTCCGATGTCTCAAATCAACAAATTAATTTAATTCCTACTAAATATAAGGAATTCTAGTAGGCACTAAAAGGGATAAAAAGGCTTGAAAGACACATTTTACCATTAGAAAGTTGTGTGTGTGTGCGTGTGTGTGTGGGGGTAGAGAGAAAAATAGACAGAGACAGAGAGAGAAAGAGAGAAACAAAGACAGACATAAAGAAGGGGAATGTTAAGAATAGTGTTCTTATACACACTAAGTTCTTAAGACCTTAATATTAATGAACATGTTAAATCACATTTCTCCTGGGTAGAAAAGAATGAAGAACAGTACAAGAGCACTTGGGAACAAAGAACATAGAAAGATAAAGGTGAGAGCACCACAAGCAAACTTCATATCTAATTCATAATTTTACCCAATTCCAAGAATAACTCCAAACCCATATTATTTCTCAAAGATCTTTGCCTTCAGAGTCATGCTATCTGAAGATATTTTGAAGTAACTGGGAGCATTTAAGCTAGAGAAAAGAAGACTCAAAGAGGATATGATTCTGTCTTCAAGTATTTAAAGGGTTGTCTTGGAAAAGAGAGATTGGATTTGGTTTGTTTGTTTCTCTGACCCCAGAAGTGAGAAACTAGGATAGTGAAAGCATGTTGAAATATGTATATATACAATATATAAACACACACACACACACACACATATATATATATATATATATATATATATATATATATATATATATATATATATATACATATACACGATATATGTATGTAAGGTTATATATGTGCGTGTGCGTGTGTGTGTGTGTGTATAACATATACAGGGGATAGCTATTGGATCTTCGATTTCATTGGTATAGGAAACTCCCAGGTGAGGAATCTTCTACCAGGTTGGGACCTTCTCTGTACCTTATAACCTTAAGGAGTAACTAAAATGTTATATGATTTGCCCAGGGCCACACAGATAGTATCAGAGTTTTGGACTTGGACTCACATTTTCCTTATAGGCTCTGAGCGTTTCTCACTGTCTCGAGCAAGAGACGTGATGAGAGAGAAAATAGAAAAACTCCTAAGAAAAGAAGAGGGAAACATCTCTGTCTCCTGAGTTGCCTCATCTGCCTTCTTGTCCAACCTATGAAGGCTATGAACACATGGCCACCTCTTTCTTAGGTTCATTATGTACTATCTTGGATGACTGGATATCCAGGGACAAAGCTGATCATGTCAACATCCAAAGGTTAGAAGAGCTGGAGCCCCAGCAGCATCGATAGCAGTGTCCACAAGAACAGAAATTGCCAATAGCAACATTTGCATTGAAAGCCAAGAACAAACTCCAATTGTTCCTTCCACATCATGACTTTCCCCATCATGGATCTGATACACCTTGGGTTGACTTAACAAATTAAACAGGAATTTGGGGGAAGTTTTGCCAAAGCTGCAGACAACATATGAAGACCAGCAGATGATACAGACAAAAGTTTAGAAACTCAGAAATGCACAAAATATATGTATAGTATTGTACAAAATCAACATATTTTATTTTTAATAACACAATAATTCAGACTTCTCTGGTCCCAAGTGAGGATCAAAAATTTTTATGCAGATTTTATTTTATTATTTTATGCAGATTTTCCAGATCATGATGTGTACTATGTCCCTAACTCCTACAATATGGAGAGGATAACTATCGATCAGCTGGAGAAAGACTGTTTCAGGAAGTATGACTCCTCAGTGTGGAGAGAGCTAAGTATCAACTATGAACTATAAAAAGTGCCAGCTCTTGGAGTCTAGCAGAGTTATACCCAAGAAAAGATTCTACAAAGGAGCAAAAGGATTTTCAGTGACCATAATCTATGAGTTTCCCCTTTGTCTTGTATAGTCCCTTTATACATCTCATCATTTTTATTCTTTTTGCTTGTTTGTTTTAGCTCTAGCTCACTCTCCCAATGGACTTTGTATATGAAAGGGGAGAAGAAAGAATATGCCTTTCTTTTCCTTTCTCTCTTTGTAAAGTTCCCAAACCCACTTTGTTCAGCGATTCAAATTACTTTTATCAGATTATTGAATCTTACTGGCATTTTTCCAACCTGTTTGAAATAAAGGGTGGTTTCATAATTTCTAAATGGTTTACCACTATGTGTTCAATTTTTGTTGTTGTTTTTTCTCCTGAAATTCTGCTACTATTTTTTCAGGGAATAATTAATTCTGCCTGATAGAGGGTAGGACAGCTTCTTTTCTTAACTTTGGAATTTTTCTTCAGCACTCACATATATACAAATACACACAAAAAAATGGTAGATTCAAGAGATAAATAACTACTACATATACATGTGTATATAAACATGTATGTATACAAAAATATGATAGATTTGAAAGATAAATAATAACTATTACATATACATACTTTATTATTTTTCTAGCTCATTATAACAGGCTACTCTATTATACCTGCTTCCACTGAGATACACTTAGTTTTCCATAGTTCTTGCTAATAAATCTGTTAGCTGTGCAGGAAAACCCCTGTTTGATGCATAAGAAACTTGGTTTCCTGGAGTTTCTAGGGAAGCCTTTTCTAGTGTTGACACTATTCATCAGAGTACATACGACCTGCAACTGGCATATTTCTGCTTAAATACTGATGCACAGAATATTTATAGCTGTTACATTGATGAAAAGTTGCCTCAAGAAATATAACTTCCTATTTTTCATTTTCTGCTTTCTTCTTCCTCTTTTCCCACTTTTGTTTATCTGTTTCTTCTGTGAATCAGTATCACTGTTCTCTCTATAATTTTGTTGAATCTGCCCCATCCCCATTCCTTTTACATTTTCTTTTAAGTTATTGTTCTCTGAATGTGGGAGGACCATGCATAGGACAGGAACTGACACTTGGTACATAACTTAATAAATGCTACCTGACTGACAAGAAGGTGATATAAAATAAAATAAAAATCAACACATTTTTAAAAATGCTTTGAGATCCATAAATAGCTAATGTTCCATAAAAGCATAATCTTATATAGTAAATAAAGATCTCAAAGTCTCATAGTGGTATCTTCTAAGGCTACCATTAATTGAGCCACCAAAACTAAAAATAGGAAGGTTAAAAATGTTGACTGGTCTGCTGCAGCCAAGTTGGAAAATACTTTAGTTGAGTTATTTTTTTCCTGGAGAGTTATTTTTCCCTCAAGCATTATCAGAAGGAGTAGATACAATAATTATTTGTTCCTTCTTACTAAGTGAATGAAAATGGCCTCCAAAGACAGCCTCAAATACAGAAAGAACTTCAGACAGATTGTACCAGTGAGTTTTCAGACAATCTGTTGGCCTCTTTCCTCATTTTTAAGCTAGGTGGTTAAACAAGATGATTTCTAAGGTATAGTTCCATGATAAAAGTCTTAAAGCTTGGAAGATCCATGATTGAATGAAATGTTTTTTTTTTCTTAAGGTAAATATAACATTTTACTTGCAATTTCTTTGACTCTTGATGAATGTAACCCTAGTATGCTATGGGCACTCTCGCCAAATAATGAGTGATGGCTCTGACATTCTGATGAAGGACTCTCTGACTAGCTAAAATGCTGGCTTGCATGATACTTTTCCTAATCCTTACAGTTCATAGTTTTCCCCCAATTTACCTTTTATTTACTTTGTATACTTATGTCTATTCTTGTACATTTACACATTATTTTCCCCAAAACAATGTAAGCTTCTTGAAAGCATGGATGATTTCATGTTTATTTGTATATACCTAATGCTAAATATATACTAATTCTGTTATATATAGTAATAATATCTAGTTCTGGTATGTATAAAGTACTTAATAAATGTTTATTGATTGGTTCTAGGATATGGGTCATTCTTGTATATTGCTCTTCTAAGTATATTTCAAATTATCATGTTATACTACATGAAGAGAGGCTCTCACCAGAAACATTCTAAGGAAATTAATAAATGGATTTTCCTACAACTATATAAAATATCAAATATTAGTTAAATGACACCAATCGCTATGCAGCCCACTTTTTGGTTTCTGCAAGAAACAGAATTATAAATGTGCACTGACATCATACAAGCCTACAGACCATAGAATACCAGAAGGAAATCCAAAATGTGGCTAAGAAAGGCTAAATAGCAGTTTTGTCCATGAAAACACAGCTGGGAGAGGTAGCTTTTTTGTGTTTGCAAATTGAAGGCCCATAGACCCTACACAGAAATACCCATTGTATACATGGTAAAGGAAAAGTCAACCCAAATACTGACAAAAACAAATGCCACCATAAGGCAGCATGAGCTGTTGAAAAATTATGAAATTATGAAATAATCCTTTGTTTCAAAAAGGCAAGCCCACTGTAAGTTACCATGAAAAGTAATTAGGTCTCCATGAATCAAGTGAATTTTTTGGGATGCATCTCTCTGTCCTGAGAGGAAGAAAGAAGACAAAAGGAAGAAAGATAATCAGAGAGGTAAGAGAATGAAAGGAAGTAATTAGAGGGAAAAAAGGAGTATTAGGAAGGCAGAGGAGAAAGAGAAAATGAGAGAAATGGTACAAGAAAAAGAAGATGCTAAAAATCCATTTTCCAAGTCGTTTTAAATCTCCAGTTTCTGTACAAGAGTATGACTTCCTTATTTGTTTTATTACCAGGTTCTATGGAAATCCTTACCATCCTGACTGCAGGCGCCATAGAGTTTAATGACGTGGGGGTGGTTGACCTGTTTTAGCAGGTTAAACTCTGACAGCAGGTCTTTGAGCTCACTTGGAGAAGCATTTTCTGAAAAGCATTAGAAACAGGGTATGTTAAAAACCAATCACCTCTGGTCTTTCTCAATCCAGTTCAGTTTCATTCTTGCTTACAAGCCCAGGATGATAGTATGGTAGTCTACTGAAAGTCATGTATTTGATGACTTCTCACCTTGATAATGGAAAGTCTTAATCTTAAATGATACCAATGCTTTATGTTAATAATATTTTAATTACAATAAATTGTCTAAAGGAGCTCTTCATTCCCAACTGCATTCTGTATGACTGTCAGAGAAAGATCTAAATATGAAAAATCAACAGATTTTGACACCATGTTTAGGCTTTGCCCTGCTGTCATCCAACCTACCAACATTCAAAATTCTGCCATCATTTTCTATGTTGCCTGCTATTTTTCCCTTATCCATAGTGTGTGCTTGACAGAGATTCTGAGGTGCACAGATTCAAACCCAGAGGAAGAGATTTCTCCAAGGTTGATGGTGCTTAAGGATTTTCTGGAAGAGGGAGTTTTGTCTTGGCTCTCCATTGAAAGTGAGGTATGAGCTCATTTGTCACATGAGGATTAGTCATTTGAAAGGTAAATAGCAATGGTGAGTAATTTTAATGCCTAAAAATGCTGGAGTTGTATGTTTAACTAGCACTCTTGCCTCATAATAAGCATCCCTGTGACCATATCTACCATAGCACAAATCATGCTGGGAAAATGAGTGGGGATTGTTTCCTGTTCCACTCCCAAATCCATTTTTGGCAAGTATGCTATTGCAGTCAGGTGGTGATTGAGAAAATCAAAAACCCCAATTAAACTATACACAAATCTCTGTCCCAGCAGTTGCTGTAACTCCTTCCAACATGACCTTATTTAAGACAAGTTTTTATGGTGCATTTATGATGGTGATTTCTCTGAGTGCCACAAAAATTCATTAACAACTGGGCAATTACTGTAAGTGCCACACTAATTTATTAGAGCAGTACACTTAAAATCTAGCTCTCCATATACCATCTCATCTTTCTCCAGCTGGCATTAATTCTGCCCTAGCTAATTGCATTAAGAATCAAATGTTAAATCACCTGGGATAAAGGCCAGTTGTTTTGTAACCATCCATTTGGACATTTTGACTCAGTCCTGTTTTATTGATGATGAAATCACTCAAATCACTTGTAAATGTCTAGAGGTATTTAGCAAACTCATAAAGACATTGAGCATTTTACTTAAAATGTCATATAATGGATTATTTTTGTGTTGGAAATAAATTTTCCCTACTATACTATTCTAAGGTAAGGGATATATGAGATGTTTGGTTTCTAAGACTCTTACAACAACTGTAATTTTAATAATGAAGCTTATTTGCTTCTCTGTAGGAATCAGATGCAATCTTCAGGTGGATTGCTTTTTAAACTTTCCTCTACCTCCATCACATGCATTATCTGAAATATAATCTTCCACCAAATGAAAACTGCAGGGGGAGAAGTATAATGAGTATACTTTTTAATATTTCCCCTGGAATGAGAATTTTTGTTCTCACCACAGCCAATGTCACCTTACTTAATAATAATCCTGATCAATGGAATTTCTCAGCATGGTGAAAGTTTCCTGGCGGTTCTGTAAGAGGAGGCTATCTGCTTCAAACAAGAGTTGTCTGTATACATGACTAATTTTAACTAAGTATATTCCCCCTACAGGAGTAGAAAAATAAAAATTCTGGCCTTCTGGAAGCATTTTGGTGTTTCTTTGCATGACCTAAGCCCAGGCCAGTGGAAACTATGGCTTACATCATCATGGCACTATCTGAATTCCCTCTCATCAGGAAATGTTAGAATATAAATAAATAACCTTCAGTAAGCGCTGCTGGCACTTGGCAAAGAGGCAGGGCCTGCATCCAAATTCTACCAGTCTGTTTATAGTCAGAGGTAGGTAGCTAATCAACATCTTTAAAAGTGTGTGGCCAGGAAGGTACCTT
The DNA here is from genome assembly GCF_902635505.1 of Sarcophilus harrisii. NCBI lineage: Eukaryota > Metazoa > Chordata > Mammalia > Dasyuromorphia > Dasyuridae > Sarcophilus > Sarcophilus harrisii. The sequence goes on from NC_045427.1 coordinate 604,704,191, forward strand.
TCAGCATTTTCACTGCCACAGTGGTGTAGCCTGCTTTCCCTTTGAGTCGGAAAGCTGTTGCCTTGACGACCTTTCCAAACTCTCCTTCTCCTAGGGTTTTTCCAAGAACTAAATTCTTCCGAGGAAATTCCCACTTTGGATCCTCCTGAATTGGGAGGAGAGAAAAAAGCAAGAGGAGAGAAGAAGGATAAAGTGATGATAGGAAAATGAAAAGAAACTTATGGAATAACTAGCAACAAAATGTTTTAAAAGTTTTAAAAATAACTTGCCCATCACTTTCCAAAGCATTGATATGAGGAGAGAGAATTTTGTCAGTAACTTTATATATCAACTACCTAAAAGGCATGACTCAAATTGGAATCATTAGGGTGGACTGGAATTTGGTAAGAGGTTGGGATCCAAGATGAGGGGTACATACACCAAATAATTATAAGGGAGTTTCATCTACAAAAAGTGAAGCAAAACAAAGACTTTCCTCTAGGGAAGCTCCCAAATTCTAACCAGTCTAATTTTTTTCTGGCTTTGTGGAAAACTTTACCACACATTTTAATGTCTTTTGGACCCGAAACATTCTTTGGCTAAACTTTAAATTTGAAAACAACCACTACCCATTTACACAACTTGCCTAGTAATATCTGACTCAGGCATCTGGTTTATAACTTAAGGTACAGCACTGATACCAGATTTCTCCTGAGACTCTACTATCTGCATGTACAGGTTATAAGTGGTCTCTTTCTTATCTTCATAGACCCCAACCCCTATTCTCACTTTTGCTACAGATTTTTCTGAATTCTTGTGGAAATGTGGCAAAGAAATAATCTCTGTGCCAGAAATGCCCAATTAAGTTTCTACTCTTTTAAGTCAAGTTTGACCAATAGACAAATTGAAAGGGATGATATTGCTGCATGATTATACAAAATATATAATACAATAATATTCCTAGTTGTATAAATTCTGGACAAGTCATTTAATTTTTATCTGCCTCTTTCAATCTAGTAACCCAAATTTTAAAAAAAATGAACTGAAGTTACTCTGGCAGAACCTATTTGTGATGAAGTCAATAGTACTCAATGGTTACCACTTCCCTTTCCAAATATTCAAAAACTACCTCTTTAACAATATGTTTTGGAAATGATCAAATGAATCTAAGTCAAGCTCTCTGCATATAGCACTGGATAACATCTATCATTTGCAGGTCTATGGAACATCAATGATTATCCACCATTTTTCAAGTCATCAAAGAAGCTCAGCAATCATTTTTGCCATCTCTTTCAGGACTTATGGATAAAATTCATCAAAGCCCAGTGACTTAAACTCACTGAGGGTACTGAGGGGGCTCTTACCATTTCCTTACTTTTGTAAGGTATTTACAATTTTATTCAGTAGATATATTTTAACTGTCTACTATGTAACAGGAGAGAAAAGTAAATAAAAGGCTAGCCTCAGAGACAAGCAAAACCTAACATTCAGGTACTACTTCTGACACATACTAGCTCCAGAAGCTGGGGCAGGTCATTTAAACATAACTTCTCAGTGTCTCAAGCAACTCTAAAATTTGGAGTTAAAGAAGATTTAATGTGTATTAATGGAGGCCATTTCCATAAGAGGACTTTGTAACACTGACACGGTGTATGCTATCACTGATCTGGACCTCTCACTCTTTCACTGCCACCAAAAACCAAAACCAAAACTAAAAACAACCCCCAAAAAAACAAACCACTGTATGTGTGCATCTATACATACACAATATATACGTGTGTGTGTGTGCAGGTATGCGTGTGTGGATAGATAGATAGATATACATATACATGTATAACTGTAAAATACAGAATATAAAATGATGTATAATATGAATATAGACTATGTATGCACATATACATGTATGTGCAAATGCTAGGCATTAATAAGAGTAGTTGATATTTACCATCATTTATAAATACTGTTTTATTTAATATTTATGTGCCCATGAGCTAAGTGCTATTACTTTTTCTTTTTTGGAGATAAGGAACCTGACTTGGCCACAGTCACACAACTAACAAGCTTTGAAAACTAAGTTAAATATGGCCTTCATGGCCCCAAGTCCAAGACTTTTCAACAGTACACCATGCTTTTTCTCTACTGATAAATTTTTAACTTTCTTTTCAGATTTTTGATTTCTGTCCAAAAGACTATCCTTCTGTTGTGTTCAATCATCCAGTTCACACAAAGAAGGCAGTTAGTAAAGGCTTGATTAATTTAACTATATAACCAAATTTTACTTCTATTCCAAGGAACAAGGAAATAACTTTACTGCAGCTGGGGACAATGTTCACTTACCCAAACAATACTCAACATTTTCCTTTCTTGTGCAACCCTATTGCACAGTCTCAACTTTTTTTTTTCTTAAAAAAAAAAATCCAATAAATTAGAAGAATTCATCATAGATAATCAGTTCTCTATTATGAAAAAAGCCAAATCATTCCTATCACAGAATGATGAGAGATGTATAAAACACTCAAGAAATCCAAGTAAACAAAGATTATGGTGCCATAAAGACACCCCATTCACCAAGTGTTACAGCCCCTGCCCACAAAGAGACAAGATTCCAGTTAAAGGTGCCTCCAAAAAACTGACAATCTCTTTGGACTTCAATGGGAAGCACATCGAACTTGGGAGACAGCTTGAAAGCAGCACCTCTACGTCAATAGGAACAATGAAAACTCTTTCAGGACAGAGAAATGATTAGCATGGTGGGTGGGGAATGGACCAAGTGTTTTCAATAAGTCCTAAAATGGATTCTGAGTTCATTGTTAATACAACTCCTTGTAATAACTTTTTTTTAAGATTCTATTTTTTTCCTGGCTTTGTAGAAAACCTTACCACATTTTAATGACTTTTGAAACATTCTTGAGTTAAATTTTAATTTGAAAACAACCACTACCCATTTATACAACTTGCCCAGTGGTATTTGACTCAAGCAGCTGTCTTTTTGGCAGATCAAGGCACAACACTAATACCAAATGTCTCCTGGGACTCAAATTTCTACTGCACAGACTCAAACCAGTCTGGAACTAAAATGGGGACAGCAACCTAGGTAAAGGAGTCTGAAGGGCTGACAGTGGGCAGACGATAAGACCAATGAATCTAGATCCTCAAAGCTCACAGCAAAATAATATTTTAACTGGCTTCTGTTTTCTGATATAAAATGGGAACACTCTCCACTCCACAGGATTGTGATTCAGGCCAAAAAGACAGCTTGGAGGAGGAAAGTCTAAGTAGCTTGAAGGAGACATAAAAATAATAATCCCTTGCATTCATATAACATATTTAATTTTTCAAAGCACTTCTACATGAAGGGACAGCGTAGTGTCATATACAGGAGTGTCAGACTTGGCATGAGGGTTCAGGTTTCCCTCAGATACCAACCAAGCTATGTTAATATGGGCAAGCCAATTCACCTTTCTTATTCAGTTTCTTCCTCTATAAAACAGTTATAATAATCCATATGGTACCTGACTCAGAAGGATACTATATGCTCAAATAAGACAAGATTGATAGACCACTCTGCTGACTCTAAATCATTAAATCCATGTCATTTATAATTGACAAGTATTGTCTCATTAGAGCTTCACAATTAGCCTGTGGAAGAGGCAAGTCTGGCATTATTATCTTCTATGTACAGATCAAGAAGCTGGCAAAGAAAGGGTATCAGCTGTGTTAATATCACGCAGCTAATTAGCAGTACAATAGGCATTTAAAACTTGGGCATATCACTTTGACTTACTTGGCTTTAATTTCCTCATCTGTCAAAGGAAGGGGTTGGCTCAAGAAGGGTCTCTCTCTTAAGTCCCTTTCTTCTATCTCTAAATCTCCTAACTCCCAATCTTGTGTTCTTTTTATTTAAAGGCAGTGAAATTTCTAGAAGTTGTTGATTTAGGGTTTTTCCTACAAAGGGAATGTGTCCCCTAGAATCATAGTCCTTTGTTGGTTCCATTCCCAATAACATTCCAGAGCTTAGATAAAATCCAATTTTTAAGTGTGTCTTTGCCTACTAGTCTTGAAAGCACCAGGGCCCAATTTGGCATTTTCATCTTTGTGGCAAATTTGTTTTCTTTTTTTTTTTTTGAAATTTCCCAAATAAATTAATCAAAGAAAGATAGGAAGATGAGTACTGTTTGCATTATTCCTGTTTCTGAATAGTAATAACACACTGAAGCAGAGGAGGGGATGGCAGTAGTGACTGAGCTGCAGATTCCCCAGTAGATGGTTTGTTAAAGCCAAAGTTTGTAGTTTCTTTGGAACAGGTCTTGTTTGATACTGTATCATGGGGTGTGGGACCAGAAGACTTTTTTTAGAACAGCTGAAGCTACAGTACCATAGCAATGGGATTTTAAGTTAAAATCCAAATCATTCTCTAAGCCTTATTCCAATAGGAAGGAAATTGATGTACAAAGAACTAGGTTTCATTTCTTGGTTGCAGTGTGGTACAATGGGAAGAAAACTGGACCATGAGTCATATCTGGATTTTAACTAGCTCTACTACTTTAGGCAAAATACTTCATTTCCTCAACTGCAAAAAGAAGGGGTTGCCAAAAAAAAGTAGATCTTCCAGAGATAATGTGTAAGTGTCTTTAGGAAGATAATGCAGCACAAGAGGAATAGCTCTGGCTCTATAGTCAAAGAATGTGGATTCAAATCCTGGCCCAGCTAGCTCCTTCCTGACTAATATGTTTTAGAACAAGTTAATGATTTTCTTAGGATTTCAGTTTCCTCATATGTAAAGTGTTATAAATGGACTCTAAAGTCCCTTTGCATTCTAAATCTAGAATCCTATGATGATCCCCATAGACTTCCTTCTGAGAACTCCCAGAACAAACATAGATCAGAAAAAACAGGCTAAATGGAGGTTTGGCCCCAGTGAGCAGTTTGGGAGTTTCTTTCCCTCTATTTAATTCTATAATTGTGACCTCTTTTTGTATCAACCAAATCCCAAGCACAGAAAACCCAGAACAGACCTAGAACCCACAGATCCGACACAGTTGCCCACTCTCTCCCTGCATGAAGTCTTACAGGGATTTTGAAGGCATCCACTGAGACCTGGTTCTCCATGGAATCCAAAGATGGCCGGCGAACATTGGAGGAAGAATAGCTGATGGGGTAAGCCTGAGCAGGCCTCCTGAAGGTCATCTCTGCAGAGGCAATGGGTGGCTTGTGGGAGTTCTTGTGGTAGCGACGGATGAAGTAGGAAGAGAGCAGCACAGAGAAGATGAAGGAGAAAAGTACGGCTACGGCAATGACCATTCTGCAGACTTCATCACAAAGCGGTTCTGTGATCAAGGAAGGGCAAAGAGTTTATTTAACACGCTGTGTATAGAGAACTGGCTTCTGAGAAGCAGAATGACATGGGAGAGTATAGACTCTGACTTCAATTAAAGATCCACTTTTGACTCACATTGTGTGACCTTGTGGCCTCTGAGTGCCTGGAACTCTCTGATAGGTATCAAATGGTATCTCAAGATTTAACTTGCATTTCTCTAATAAATAATGACTTAGAGCATTTCTTTTCATATGACTGAAATGTTTTGATTTTCCCCTATATATGAAAGGGGATATTACAAGAAAATCTGAAGAACGTAGAATATATTACTTATCAGACTTATGGAAAAGATAATAATTTATGAATAAACAAGAGAGAAAAAGTAGTGTGAAGTATAAAATGGATAATTTCAATTGTACTAAATTTAAAAGTTTCTGTACAAATAAAACCAACATAGCCGAGATCAAAAGGAAACCAGAAATTGGGGGGGGGGATTTATAGACAGTTTCTCAGATTAAGGTCTCATATTTCAAATGTATAAAGAACTCCAAAAAAATCTCTAAAAATATGAGTCATAGCAAGATGAATAGGGAAAAAGGAAAAAAACCTGTATGTTCTAAAATACTTAGTGACTCTGTGCAAGTTCTAGTGTATCTGCCTGTTTGCTTTGGTAGAGGGAGTTTCCTCATTGAAAACTGATGAAAATCACAGGTCTAACCAATAATAAATAAATAAAAAGACGGAGAGATCATACATAGCATTATAAGGTTTGCAAAATACTTTAGAAACATCTCATCTCATTTGCTAAACAATATTGAAAGGTAAGTACTATTATGATCCTCTCCCCAGTCTTACAGATGGAAAAATCAAGGCTAAGGAAATGTTAAATATGCTGCCCAAAAAAGCAGATTAGTATATAAGATGAGATTTAAATCAAGGAAAGAATCACTGTATTGGAACCAACACAGCCGTGGGAATCAGGAAAGCTCTGTCACTCTGGACACTTTACCTAACTACTAAGAATTGCCATTTTCTTACATTAAAAAAAATGGATAATCAGATCTTTAAGTTCCCTTCTAGCTTTAAACGTTAATTCTAGTTCATCATCTCCTCTTTCCTTTCATCTGATCTGCCTTGTATTCACAGTAAAATGAATTCTCTCTCTCTCTCATTTGTGTGCATACGTGTGTGAAAATATGTATTGTGCATAAACATTTGGAGGGTGAAAGTCACACACATGCTCTTGCATCATGTCACATTTTCCACAATGATAGTGCAAAAACTAAAGAAAAAATAAAGAATGTGGGGACAGGGGAAAGTCAAGGGTGAAGGAAGACATTCCTGAGCTGTTCAGTCAGTAATATCTTGGAGCCAGAAAAAAAAAAAAAGACATTTGTGGAGTGGAATTTTCCCTTCTTTCTCCCATTCCACTATTATCTTCTTCCCATGAAAAAAACACAACAAACTTCATTTGGGTGCCATTATGGAAGCTTTTACTGTAAGGTCCAGTGGCCGTAAGGAAACATCACTTTAACAACACAAAAATGCTAGTCTGGCCTTATGTATACAACAAGAAGCCTGGGGAGCTTCCATAGCTTAGAAAATATTGGTACAGTATTTTATTTACAGCATTTGAGTTTACTGTACTTTGGGATCAAACTATGGGATGCTACATGGTTTTAAGTTTTGTGTGTGTATGATAAAATAATAAAGATTATTTTGGCTTGTGTCATCCCTGCTTATCTGGTTTCCTTCCTATTAGACCTTTTTTTTTTTTTTTTTCTTTTTATCATAGTGGCCATGATTGTCTGTCTCTGAAAGACCAAAAGAAATGAAAACTCTTGGGTGCTGATTTCTCAGGAATACATCAGCAGACTAATCTACATAGCCAGTTCTTCTGAATGTTCTCTCTGTTCAGGTTTTATTGTCCTATTCTCATCTAGGTGCTTTTCACCCACCTAAGTCTGCTTCATCGCTCAAGGTCTATGTCCTCCATGAGACTTTCTTGCAAATACTTCAGCTGACTCTGAGTTTTTTCTCCTCTATCCTCTGGTGGCATTTACTATCTGAACTTTAAGCTATAACACCGGTTAGATCATATGAAGTTAGCATGATATAATGGAAATAGTGCTGAACTTGGCAGTCAGGAAATCTGGGTTTAAATTCCAGGCAGCAGCCATTTAAAAGCTACACGATTATTAAAAAAAAAAAAAAAAAAAAAAAAAACTGAAGTGAAACTGTTCAAGCCTAAGCTTCCTGGGATCTAAAATGAGAAATGACTATTTACAAATCTACCTCACAGTATTGTGAGGATATTACTTTATAAACCTTAAAGAGCTTAATAATGAACTGCTGGGTCTTAAAAAAGTGAATGCTCAACAAAAACCATGCTTAAATAAAAACTTTTTCTCAGAACATTTTAGGGCCTTGCATTTGAGACACATTGTTATTGTATGAAGAAGTCAGTATTTATTAAGTGAATTCTATATATCAGGCTCTGACCTCATGTCATTTAATGAAAAATATATTCTCTATTGTAGACAGAGGACCAGACCTCCTGGTATCTTGGTGAACATCAGTATAATGAATATTTGATGTGTCACAAGTAGATTAGAAGCATCCAATAAGAGGCCATCAAACTTCTCTATCTCCCCTAGAAGGAATAATAAGCTCAAGAGAAGGAAGAAAGTATTCAGTTAAGGAAGTGAGAAAGCAAGGCATCAGTATAGCTTCCATATATACAAATACATATCAAACAGCTAATATAGAAACATTAACAAACATTTCAATCTGGTGTTTGGCCTGAATGCTTTGCCAGATTAGAACACCTAATGGAACTGATTATCCTTACTTTTGAGAGTTGGCTACTACTTGTAATGAAGACAATGTTTCCTATAAGGGTTAAAGAGTTCCCCTACCCGCTCCCTCTAACCTTTATCATCATCCGGCTCACAGAAACACTTCTTTTTTTCTGGAAAGCAGTTGCAGACTCCATATCCAGCCTTGATTCCCCTCCATTCTCCTCTCTCATGACCACCAATAATGTCTCCCCCTAATCAGACACAGACACAAGAAATGCAGATTTCTCAGTCAGGATTAGGAAGCTCTGTTATTCATTTTAGGCACATAGGGAGGGGCTTTAATCAACAAAATGGGATGGTTCACCACAGACAAAGTTGCCATTTCTATATTTACACAGAAACTGGGCTTCTAGAGATCTCCAAAGGCATTCACTTCTAGCTTTCATTATAACAGGAATGGCTATCCCCATTTTGCAGAACAGGAAAACTGAGGCACAGAGGGAATAAGTTGACTCAAGATCAGGTAGTGGAAGCTAAAAGCAAGGGATATCATCCTGGTCTCTGGGTTCTTACACTAATGCTGACTTCAGGAGACTTAATATGCTCCAGAGAAGTGGGAGGAAAAGAGAGGAGAACATGGCAGAGAGAAGCAAAATCATACAAGAGAAAAAAATACAACATATATTGAGAATATTAGAAGGCCTTTTGAAGGTAGATTAGCATGTGAACTGTTAAGAAATCAATATATGTACCATGGATATCTGAATACACATACCTTTGTCTTCACTCCCCTCCCCTTGCAATTAGACTGGAAGCTCTTTGGGGGAAGGGACTTTTTTCCATCTGAATATACCATATATATATATATATATATATATATATATATATATATATATATATATATATATATATATATATATATATATATTTTGAATATGATTGAATGGTGGGGCAGATGAGAAGAAGCATAAAACAAGGGCAAAAATGTATGTAGGGTCAAAGAAAGGTCACCAGGGCTATATTCTGGGGGACAATGGTCTGAAAGGGTTTCATACGTATGCAATCTTGAGGGCAGATATGAAGATCTCGACTTTCTACTGCATCACAGTTGCCATCAGGACAAGTCTTGAGGCTTGGAGTGCAAGTCGAATAGTTCTTGGAAATTCCTAGAAACAGAACAAATGGCTTTGGACATCTTTTATTTCATAGAATTATCCAAAATCCAAGAATCTCAAATAGTCTTGTCGCCTTCTAGGACAGATGTTCAATGTCGTACAGCTAAAGAATAGTAAAATCATGTTTCTTATCCACAATCCAGAATTCTTGATATCCCTATATTTGAATTCCTAATTCTAGTAGGAAGATACAGATAACTGTCATTTTGCTGCTAAATAGGGCCACCTTTTCCTGCTTGCTAGCTCAATTCCTTCCAAAGAATCAAAAGGAAAGGGAAAATAAAATAAAATAAAACTCTTCCTTTTCTATCCCAAGATTTCTGTAAGGAATCTTCTTGAAATGAAAATAAAAATGTCTTCTCTTCCATCTGTGTCCCAACTTAAATTCCAACCTTCCTTGAACAAGTAAAAGATACTGAGTCCTCCAGGTTCCTTTCATAATCAGACCAATGAAGAAAAATCAATGGCCTACTTTTATTCTCCCTCTCTCACAGCATCTAATATAGTACTTAGCCTAAACATGGCACCCAGTAAATGTTAATTGGCTTACTGACTGGATTGGCGCAACAATGAAAATCGCAATGATGGCTTACCTTTGCCATCTCCTTGTCTCCACTGGCATGTGCCCATCAGGGTGCCCAAGCCACCACATTCTTCACATTCTGAACGTCTCTTGTTCACTGCACATGAAATGGGACAGCCCTCCTCCTCAGGGAAAACTGTAAGAACAGCAAAAACAAAGCATGGAACTTACTGTGGAATTCCAGTTAGCAATCTGTCTTTTGATTTTCAGTGTCTTTCAGAGCAAGAATCATGCCTACCAAGCTTCCAAAAGCTTGAACGGCACTGATCAAGCTCAAGTCAAGAGACACTGAAACCAATACACTTATATTCTAATGAAGACAAGTCCATTGAGAATGTCTGGAAAAGATCTATTAAAGTCACCAATGAGCATCCATTAAATACCTACACCATTTGCTAGGCATCTATCTAGGTGGTAAAGATACAAAGAGAAATGTGAAATATTCTTTGCCTTCAAAAATCTTGCAATCTATTGAGTGAGACTATGTATAAGCATATAACTGTATACCAAATACATTTAAATATAAGATTTGGGGGTGTGGCTGGGGTTAAAGCACTAGTAACTAAGGACATCAGGAGGACCTCATCAAGGAGGGAATGTCTGAGCTAAGCTTCAAAGGAAATTAAAGCTTCTAAGAGGGGCAAAGGTGAGAAAAGAGAAATTCAGAATGTGGGACATCCTGTGAAAAATCAGAAATGAGATGGAATGTTATATAATGTTGCACACTAGGAAGAAAGGGAGAAAGAAAAGGCATTTAAATACTGACTACTATATGTCAGCCATTGTGATAAGTATTCCCAATAATAAATCAAAAGGATTCTATTCATTCAATTCAACAGTTCAACATGATGCTATTATCTCTTCTCAAATCTTTTGCTCCCTTGTCCAATTTCCCTTTAGACCCTTGAAAAATGCTAATTTTGAACTGTTTCCACTTTTGACTTCCATCACCCCTAATTCTTTACTATTGAATGGAACCAGGGGATGTCACACAACTGTTTTGATTAGGCCTGCTGCATATTTCTGTTATCCAATATTTATTCCACCCTCAAATGCTGAAAGTCAATCAAAGGAATGTTAAGTTGGGAGACAGCAATATCAGCTGAATGATGAGTTTGTAACCAGATCGCAATGAATGAACCCCTCTGAAGTTATAGGACTGGTGAGTTTAAAGATTTTTCTCTACCTGCTTCTCCATCCAATTCATCAAAGTAGAAGTCCCAAACTTCTTCTCAAATGTCCCACATCATCTCTTCCTTCACCTCAGGCAGAAGACTATACCTTACATGACGCCAATAGACAAGATCTCCCTCTTTTCTTCTCCCCCTCCCTCCTAATTGCTTGACTCATCATCGCCTCCTTTATTCTAGTCTCTGATGATGAGATCATCCTTATACTCAACAAGGTCGACTGATCTAGTTGATCCTAATCTAATAGTTCATTCCTAGTCATCTTAATGGATCGTCAACCTCATCATGTTTATTAGATAATATCATTTTTATTAGAGAAGGTTTTGTTCTGAACCTTCTCTTTTCCCTCTATACTCTCTCACTTGGTAATCCTACTCCCAAGTCTAAATAAATAGCTCTAATCTCTCTCTCGAACTTCCGTCCTACATAGCCAATTGGCTTTTAGGAATTTTATACTGGATGTCCTGGAAGCACCTCAAATTCAACATGTAAAACAGAACTCATTACCTTCCCCTCTCCAAACTTGTTTTGAACTTCCTTCCCTTGAAATTTTGAACTTTCTTACTCTTACCAGACATATTCAATAAATTGCCAAAACTTCTTGTTGGTATCTTCAAAATATTTATTGCATATATAACTTTCTCTTCACTCATATCTCAACTATTGCCTGATTTATTGCAATAATCTTCTAATGGGTTCCTCTGACCCAAGCTCTGTCTACTTACTCCAGCCCTTTCAGAATTTTCCTAAAACACAGCTCTAACCATCTTCTGACTCTATTCGAATTCCAGGGATTCCCTGTTATCTCCACAATTAAATATAAACTCCTCAACCTGGCCCCTTCTTAATTTTCCATTTTTTTGAACATTATCTGCTTCCACACTTTCTAGGGTCTACTCATATTTCCTACCAATTGTTAGTTACTCTTCCTCTTCTGCCTTCAAGCTTAGAATGTTCCTCTCCCACACCTGGAATGTCTGGCTTTTTTTCAAAACTTAACTGAAGTGCCACCTTTTACCAAAGTCGTTTTCTGATTACTTCCCCACCCTACCTCCTCTTGCTAATGTCTTTCCTCACAAGGTAAACTTGCATTTGATTTTAACCTCTTTAAACACATCTGTATATTTACATATCATGCCTCCCCTAAGATATAAGCTCCTTAAAGACAAGAGCTATATTGTTTTTATTTTTATAATCCTAGCATTTAACTCAATATATACTGGAACACTTTAAGTGTTTATTGAATACTTTACTCAGTTGAAAAATATTTGGATAGTCCATATGTAGCCTATATCATTTGGTAATCTACATATATTCAGTACCTTATATAAGATTGTGGAAAATACAAAAATAAGTCTAGACAGCTGAGAAAATATTGGGTTAAAATTCACAAAATCATGTAGAATGCTACAGAGTGTGATGCTGAAGTTGGAATTTACAATCTCATGGGACAAACTATAATGCAGCTGGGGAAGTTCCAGGAATATAAATAATTGGAACACAATGCAGTGGGGGATTAAATGTCATGTGAATGGAATGGGTAGATGACAAGTACTTAAAAGAAAGTTGAGAGCAAAGATCCCAGGAGTATACTTACAATTTCCTTCTACTGAGATAGTAGATGTTGTTCTGGATTGTTTCTTGCTCTGTCTGTCTGATGCAATTACCAAATATTTCATTCCTGTGCATTCCGGTCTCTGCAGCATAGAGGTGTCATTCACAAACAGATTCCCTGTTGTGCTTTCTGGGGTGGTGATGATGCCCAGAGCGGTGCAATTAACACTGAGTGACTGTAGTTTGTAGGTAATATTTACTCCATGGAACTCCTTGCAGTTTTCAATGCAAACTTTTCCAATCTAGGCTCAATGAAGAAATGAGAACATTATACATCTACATAACATTGGAAATAATATTTAACTATCTATAATCAAAATTGCTTATAATTCATAAGGATAGAAAAAACTCGGTACTCGACATGTTAAAGTGTATATAGGATGTAACTTCCACAATCTAAAAATCATGTTCAGAATGATAGTTTTAAAGAACCTTTAAAGTCATCTTATTTATATAGACTTTGAATTGATATATTTTGTTTTTACATTAGTAACTTCTCAATGTATTCCTCCTTACCGATACCTTGTAACATCAAAAGAAACAAATTACACAATTAAGCAAAAGTGACTATGTACAACATCATATTCAATATTCTTTATCTAGAGATTTTCCCCATTCCAGTAGGTAGCCGTGGAAAGCACATTTTCTGAAGTCAAGCTTGGATATTACAGTTTGTCAGTTTGGCTGTCTTTTGCTGTTGCCTTCATTTGAATTACTATAGTCATGGTGTTGATTATTCTACTGGGTTCTGTTCCTGGAGTCTGCATCAGTTCACACAATTCTTCCCATGCTGCTCTGAATTTCTCAAATTTGTAATTTTCTATGGTATAGTAACATACCATTGCATTCTTAGAGAGTCAGAGATTTTAATTTTTATCATCAAGTGGAACACATAAGCCTTACGTGTTTTATTGCAAGCAAGATTTTATGTTCTATTCTTGGAGATACAATAATAGTCATAACAGTCTAGTAGGTTATGTGGGGGGGGGGGAGGAGAGGGAGGACAGGATGTGCATGTAGATGATGGGAAGAAGAGGGAAGACACATATATAACTATCATGATAAAAACAAAAACTAGAACTCCTTAACACTTTGCAAATATCTCATTTGTATGAGGTAGGTGCTATTATTATCTCCATTTTATAGTTGAGGACACTGAGGCAAACAGATGTTAAATGACTTGACTTGTAAGTGTCTGAGAATATATTTTATTTTAGGTCTTCTTAACCCCAGTTCAGTGCTCTTACTGTACAACATTAAAAAATATACACATCAGAAAACAAGATACACAAGAGGTTAATTCTGGCACTACTTTATTTGTCCCACATTAAAAAAAAAAAAAAGCAAGACACAGCAGTGAATAGTTTCTTATAGATTTATATTTGCACTTTTAAAAATTTTGAAGTGTTTGTTATTTACGAAAAAAAATTAAAAACAGTCTTGTGATTTTATGACTAGATTCCCTTGAAGGCCCTTTCAACTCTTGTAGAAATTCAAAAACTAGCTGAAGGGATGCACATTTCTAGCCTGATGGAGCATATGCTTGGAAAATGGCCTTTCCCACTATTCTGTGCTGGTTCAATCTTCTGGTATATAGAGAACTGTGGGAAGGATTAGGGGGTGTAGTAAGAGAAGCCAGAGTCACTTTTGGCAGTAAACGAAGAGAAGGAAGGTCGTGGAGATCCTGCGTCCATCCTGTTCACTTCTATGCCTAAAGACCAAGAATAAAGACCAAGGAATTTTGCTTATCCTGACTCCGGCTAATTCTAAGGCATCTGGGTGCTAATTTGGACTTCACATCAAAGGAATGTACTTCCATTTCAAACATCTTCCATAAGGAAGTAGCACCTATCTAGACCAAGGTCAACTTGTCTTAGTAGTACCTCCTTAGACTCAAAGCATCATTCCAGGTTCAAGTGGGTGGTGACTCAGCTGATGGAATGTCCTGCTTGCTATTTAGAACTCCATGTTCTTTTTTGTTTGCATTTGGTGACTAACCCATTCAATGTTCTTCCAGGGCTGAGGGCTGAGGTGGGCCCTACAGGCCACAAACATGCTCTCTGCTATAAGAGAGGTATCTGAAGGAGAAAAGCCGAGTGAACATGAGAGCTGGGGTCTGTAACCTCTTTAATACTTTCCCAATTCTAATGTAACATGTCTTTCATATGTTCTGAAGAGGCTGAAAAGTAAGTCATCATGTTTTCCCTTAGGGAAAAAAAAACAGCTAAAAAAGAGAGGATAAAATCTGATCTGTTACTGTATGTTTCCTCAACATTTGGATTCTCTCATTGTTGAAAAGAGAAGGAAACAGAAATTTAATGTCTGATAAGGACCCTGGAACCTTTTCCATTTGATTTTCAGCTAAAACACACTATATGTGCTATTTCTCATTAGAATATAAGCTCCTAGAAAGCAGGAGATGTCTTATATTTTTCCATGGCTTTCTATACAGTAAGTGTTCAATAAATGTCTATTTATTTATTCATTCAATAAGCCAAGAAATTCTACAATCTGTGGTGGTTACATCTTGAGAATTTTGCTTAGAGGTTTACTAAATATTCAGACCTCTTTAGCAAGATCTGAGTAAGCATTCTAGCTCTTATCAAATGCAAAAAAGCAACATTAATAATAAAAAAGACTAAAAATAAGCAGAATCAGGAAAACAATATGTACACTGACAATATAAATGTTTGAAAGAAGAAGAAAAAACTAGAGCTGGGTAATAGAATCCAGATTGTTCATAGAAGTGGGAGAATATCAGTACAGAATGCCATATATACTATTTTACATGCTTGATGTATTGGTCAGTTTTGATGAACTGTTTGGATTTTTCCATTCTCTATCTCTGACTTACTCTTTCTCTTTCTGTCTGAGCCATTCTTCATTCCTCCCTACCAACATCCTTTTATTCTTTATTATAAGGGATGATTCTTTTGATGGGGGAAGGAAAGGAGGAACTTAGAAATGAAGGTGATAAATGTTGTATGATATAGTAGAAAGAAGACTGGATTTTAGGATCAGAAGATCTGGGTTCAAATTTTAGCTAAAAGTAATCTTGGGCAAAACACTTAAAATGAAGAAATTGGACCAGATAATTCACAACATCCTTTCTAACTAAAAGCTAAAACAAAAGATTTAAGAAAAAAGACTTTATAGAATAGAAGTAGCTGAAGAGATAGCAGAAGACTAGCTTGAATCCTAGTTCTGCTATTTCTTACCATGGGCAAGAAACAGCAATCTAGCAAAACATATTTTATAAAATGTCTATTATGAAGAAAAGGAGTATCACAACAAGAACATAGCTGAACATTAGAGTCAAACTCAAATAGAAATGGATCCTGATTGCTATGTGTTGTCTTAGAAAATTACAAATTAATATAATCTGTATTGAGCTGTATTTTTATTTATGCTGTTAAACATTAACCAATTACATTTTAGCCAGGGTTTCTAATAAGTTTATTTTTCATACATGCCTGAAAATTGGCAGGACAAGGAAGGGGAAGCAGAGGTGAAATAACTCTTGGTGATCTAGATCAAAGGGCTCTTCTACTTCAGTCTCAACGATTTTGAAGTCCATGTGTGAGGAGAACAGGTATAGCTGTATGCCTCTGAAAAAGAGGCAGACTTTAGGGGGAAGTAATTTGTGGTACTGAAAAGCTTGCTGACACTATACCAGGAGATTAGGGATAGAATGTCTGTCTAGTGCTCATTAGCTATGTAATTATGGGCAAGTCCTTTCATTTCTGTGGGTGTTAGCTTCCTTATCTCCAAAATGGCAATAATAATATACTTTTTACCATCACAAAACACATTCCATATAAGAAACACTGACTAAGTACCTTGTACATGCAAAAAAATTGTGCTCGACTCTGGAAAACTGGCTCTGTATATAATAGAATGTGATAGAAGAAAATGAAAGATTCAAGCAAAGACTTCAGGAATATTTGAGGAGGAGAAGATTACTTCCAGCTAGGATGGTCAATGCCCTGAAGGGACACTGATTTGTGGACTTTTAAGCATGGCTTAAATGTCAATTGTTGGAAATTATTATCTGATTAGTAGGGAAATAGTGCAAGGGTGCCAAAACAGGACTGTTGAGTACTTGGAAAATTATTATTTCACAGTTACTACTGTGTATCTAAGAAAAAGAAATACGATATTATTGATGATAATTGGATCAAGATTTTAAAAAGGAAAAAGGGAGGCAGAAAGGGACCACTAAGAGCCCTTTGAAAGATGGGATCTGAGCTCCGAAATTTCTCCTGAGATCTCCAGGGCATATTAACTATACTGTGATATGTTACTGAATCTATGATCTCCTCTCTTTAAGTGTTCTTTCCACTGGGGAAAACTGTAGCCTCATTCATGTTCATGCTTATAGAGTGACTTTTGTCTCTGATCTCCCTGACATAGTGCGGAGGCCTTCCCTAGGTCCCCTCGAATTGCACAGAGATCAGTGGAATATGCAACAACCTTTTGCTTAATTTATTAACATCAATCTAAATCAGAATGACATATATTTGCCACCAGCAAGGAGAATCCTGATAGTTCCAATTAGTGTGAATCATTTAGCATATAGTGCTTCTTTGTAGTTGAATACACACTATTCGAAATTATAATTATTTAATATATGGTCATTGTTCTAACCCAAAGGAATGATACAATATAATTTGAATAATTCAACCATTTAAAGGGATTCATTGTTCTTATTAATTGTAATCTGTTAGCATGCAATATTGAGGTCCAAATCAAAGAGAAATTATATATAGATGATAAGACTCTCTAAGTGTTCTTATTTGGGAATAACATCACACTATTTTCCTCAAGCCTTCAAATGCTGTGGAGACCCTTAAGTGAGATTCACAATTGCTCAAGAGTTCAACCTAGCTACCTACATAGGTACAAACATGTCAACTAATATGAAGGAAGAGGAACAGCCTACAGGAGCTCGCTTCATCTCCAGAAGAATACTGACATTTTTAAATAAGTCTTTCTTTCAGGAAGAAATTTGGAGTCATTAAAAGCACTGAACAATTTTCTGAATGAAATATATATGTGTGTGTGTATGTGTGTGTGTGTTTCATATACCTACATATGCATATATATATATAATACAACAGAGAACATATTCTATTTATTTATCCACATACACATAGATGTTTGTGTCTATATCTACACAGATAAATATCTATATAGCCTTAGCTATCTATATCTATCTACACATACATATATACATAAATATGTATGTAGGAACATTTTGGATGGAAGACTAAGGCTAAGTTTTTTGGATAGGCTAAGGAGAGAAGGCCAAGTTGTATTTGGGGAACTGCTATGTTTGTAGGGACTCCAAGCTTATTCCTGAAAGAAAAGCCCATTTAAAAAAAAGCATCCATATTCTTCATGACATGTAGTAACCTCTAAGGTTAGAAGACTTCTCTGAGGTCCCATAAGTAACCAAGTTCCAGAGCCAGCCCTCAAACCTGAGTCCAATACTCTGGTCAGCCACTGGCATCTCCTCCCTCCCTCCACCTTCTCTGTAATAAACATTTATTTCAATTACCCTCCAGTGCCAGTAGGCAAACATCACTTGCATTTCCTAACAAAGTCAACAGCAATGTGCCCTCAGTTAATATCAACTCTCCATTGGCATTACCAACAGATATTATTAATGAGTTTGGAGAAGATTTAACTAAAACAAAGGAAGAAACAAGAAGTTAAATATTAAATAGCTAAAGATTGGGTCAGGGAATATGTGTAAGGATTAGAAAGCAGAATAGAGAACAGTAGTGTTCATGAATATATAATAATATCCCAATTTATATGATGTGTTAGAACTTACAAAGTATTTTGAATGTTGTGCAAGAATGCATTCTTATGTATTTCAGTTTAAAAGATAAAACATGAAGGGTCAAGAAATGAAAAGGACTGGTCAGTCAGGATCATAGCTAACAAATCTTCAAACTTAAGTTCTATTGGAGCCAGAATTCCAAGCCAAGTTTTGCTCAAGGCTTTTTTCTGCTACTTCACATTGCCTCTTGAAATGTTGTTTGTCCATTCCAAAAAAGAACATAACACTAGGAAGCTGATGCCATGACATGCAAGTGAGTTTGATTTAAATGAGGGCTGTGCGAGGTCACCCATCTCACTTTCCCCTCCAGAGCCATCTGGTTCGAGGGAATATCTATTTATCAGGATAATTGGAAATGAAAGAGTCCACTATTCATCTCAATACTTACCTAGTCTTAATCATTAAATGGATGTGGTCTCAAACTGAGACCTGTTGAAGATCTTAACTTAAAAAGGTTAAGATCTCCTACTGCAATTTGAAATGTAGTAATCTTTCATCAAGATACCAATATATTCTTCTAAAAGAAGCTCCAAAAGAGCTGTAAGAGAGATTACTCTGGTTGGAACACAATCAGTATTCCTAATTATACCAACTTAGATTGATCTTTTCTTTCCTAATATCCCAGAGTATTTCAAGTCCTGGATAACATTCATGGGTTTATAAGCCATCTGAGATTGCCTTCTAATTGTGGTTCACATATATAGTATTCTTTTTTCCATCAAGAACACAAATTTCTTGGAAGTAGGGATTGCTTCTTCTATTGTATCCCTCATGATAATAAGCCTACCAAAATTCTTCCAAATGATATTTAAATGAATTCTTCCAGAATGCACAAATTACCAAGGAGTCCATTTTATCTTATGGCAGATGGAGAAGTTCATCTGAGCCATCTTCCTATTTTCCTCTGTTCATGTGGTCCAGGTTCCTTCTCGTCCGATGAGAAATAGCCCATGCATCACTCACCTGTGCATATCGGTGAGCATTCCGATTTACTGAGAAGGAATAGGAGATGTTTGGAAACCGTATGCTGACAGGCAGGATGGTCACATTGAAATAGAGATGGAGTACTCCTCCAGGACCCTGGTAGTCAGTGTCATTCACCAGGACTCCCAGCTGGAAAGAATGGCTCTCTGTGATAGGAAGGCTTCGGTTGAGCACCAGTTCTGCAAAAAATAAACATCAACTTTCTTACAGATTGTCAATTCACAGGTGAACACTGCACTTTAAAGAGAATACTGATAATAAATAAGGGCTAATGTTTATTTAATTCTTTTAAGATTTTTGAAGTGCCTTGCATGCATTATCTCATCCTCAAGAAATACTATACTTCATTTTATTGATAAAGAAACTGAGATACAGAAAGATTGAGTTATTTATCCACAGTCCACCAACAAATAAATGTCAGAGGTGAGGTTCAGATATATATCACTCTTGAATCTAAGCTCAACACTCATTCTGCTATACTACATTGTTATAAAGAATTTGGGAGAAGAGTACCTAGCATTGTAAAAAGCCTTAACATCATGTCTTAGGACATCATTATAGGGATATTTAGAGATATTGGGAACATGTAGCCTGGAAAAGAGAAGATTCTAGAGGGATATGAGAGTCTTTTCAAGCATTTGAACAAGCTACATCATGGAAAAGAAATTATCTTCTTGATTCCACAGAGAATTTATCCATGAGTGATGGGTGAAAAGTGCAAAGAGCCAGATTTTGGCCTAATGTAAGGAGATCATTAAAACTCCCAAAGGAATGGGCCACTTCAGGAGGTGATAGCTTTCTTTCTTGCCTGGTATCTTTATGCAAAAGTAACCTGTAAGGTAAGTTGTGGAGAGTATTGTTCAGAATAAAGTTAAAACAGATAGCCTCACTGGCTGTGATATGATGGTAAATCTTAAAAATATAAAAAAAGAAAAAAACATATCTCATAAAAAAGGAAAAGGAAAGAATATTGCATACAAGACACATACTTTAAGGTCTGATGTTATTGGCATTTTTCCCATTATTTCCTTAAAGCTAGACAATTAACCAAACAAAGAATAAAACCTTGATCTGTAGAATTTTCTGATTTTGGAAGTGTAAATGCTCATACTGAATATTTAACAATTGCCTCTAACAAAATAGTAAGGGCTGACTCTAGCACCTGACTTGCCCTCAGATCTCAATCTGCAAGCCAAAATCTGTCTCTACAACTTCCTTCCTCCTTCCTTCCTTCTAGAGGTCTTTAATACAAATCTAATCCTTGTTCTTTATGACACTCTTTTGGACTTGAAGAAAACCATATATCCCTCCCTTCACATCTTCTGTTTTCCAGCATCTGAAATTCCTTCAAAAACTCTTCTCCAGAATGATATTCAGGACCCTCAACATCCTAGTTACTCTTCTAATAGCATCAATCCAGTCATCTTCATTAGTTAATATTGGCTTTTTTTAAAATTCAGAACATGATCATTTACTAATATTGAGGAAAATGATCCAAATAATGTTTTATAATCTCTAAAGTCAATTGAAAGAAAATAAAATGAAACAGAACTGAATAATGGCAATATCAATGAAATAAGTGACTTGCCATACCACTACCCCAATCTACTTTGAATTAGACCAAACTTGTTTTGTAGTTCTGATATTTTTTAAAACAGCTCATGATGTATAGTCCCATGTCCTAAATTTAATATATACATGAGAGCAGCAGGGAGTACTGAAGATATTTTCTAAAAATCTCTTCAAATGAGATCATCTGATAGAACCTGCTAGAGTCAATTTTCTTGCTTCCTTTCATTTATCTGTCCTAAGGCATTAGTTTCAGTCAGTCAAGTTAGTAGCCCAGAAAGGTACAGAAAAGTGATGGGATCCCAAATGCCCCACCTCCCTCTGTTCTCTGTCTTTACTCCCTAATCCCCCTTACTGTAATCATGCATCATCGCCCGCACACGACTTCCATTAGAGTTGTATGAAGTTTCATTTGGTGAGTGTTCCACCCGGAAGAACTCATTGACCAAAGGGTCACTGGTCAGCATGGTATGTATGTACTTTCTTGGGATGTCCACAGAGGAAGGCACGACATCTGCATCGAAAACCTGCAGGACAGCCAATACTGTACCCTAGGAAGAAGCACAAGGCAAGAGTGGGTACGGAGAGGAGGGATAGGGATGAGGAGTGGCAGAAAGACTCTATGATCTGCTTTTATAAACTGAAAATTAAAGTCTTCCAGCTGCCTTTGAGAATGGCCCTGACACACAGCTAGGATCATGAAGAAATGATTATCTCTTTTCCCTGCTTCTTTTCATAGGCTATTTTTTGCCCTCTAATTTCACATCTGGACTTCCCTTCCAATGCTATCACTAATTAGCTACTTCACCCTGGGGGCCCAGTTGCTTTTACTCCATCTCCCCCTACCTTCCCCCAATTCTCAAGTTTCTTTCTCACTAAAATAAGTGGTTTGTTATAGTATACCTTAAAGGTCCTTTTAGCTCTTAAAACATATGATGCTTTTCATGAATAGCTCAGAACTCTATTTATAGAGCTGAAATTCATTCTCCCCCTAGAGGGCAGCAATTTTCCAAAATTCAAAGGTAACTCACTAGAAGGAACAGATCTAATGGCCAATTTACTTACAAGAATAATGAAACATTTGGGAATATAGCTCATGATAAGGTCTGATTCTGTGAGAATCCCTGAGGAGAAGTAGGGGGTAGAAACTTTTTTTAATTGAAAGGGATTGCCATTGTAAATAATATAAATTCTTCTGCTGTTTTAGCTTTTAAGGCCTCATACAACCTGGCCTCAACCTATCTTTCCAGTTTCAATAGACATCTCTGTTTCTCTCTGTCTCTTCCTCTGTCTCTGTTTCTCGGTCACAGCCTCTGTCTGTCTTTCTCACACACACACACACACACACACACACACACACACACACTTCAATTTATCTCTGGTCTCCAAGCTTTTGCTTTTGTAGTCCCTTTGTGTCTGGGTAGCATTCCCTCCTTGACACCACCTCTTAAACTTAGCTGAGAGACTACTTTGTGCATGAAACCTTTCCTGTTCCCCAACTGTTAGGGGAATCACTTTCCACTACCTTAGATATTTTTGTATTTCTTAATTTTTATGTTCTAAGTATTTTTATGTGTATTAGTTGACTCTCACTAGAAGGTAAGGTCCCTGTGAGTAGGAAATGTATTCCCAGCATTTAAAACTGTACAAGCATAGCACTTACTATGCTAGCCCACACAAATGATGAGCATTCAATAAATATTAATTTATATTACAAAAAAACAATTATATCAACTAACTTATGGGCTCTTTAGATTACCTGTTTAAAAAAAAAAATCACACCATAATCCATCTTCAGGACTCCTGCTGACTTCTGATAGAAATGATGGTCATTGCAGGATCAATGGATCTAAGACCTAGAAGACTTCCAAAACCATTTTAGTCCAACCCCTGCATTTTTTTCATTAAGGAAACTTAGGCCCAGTGACTTTAAGTACCTTGAGAAGACTGCACAAATATTAAGTGGAAGAGACTGGGTAGGGAACTCTGAGGCAGGACCACACCATCTTGCTAATAGGAAACATGGGCTTTGCTTAAAAGGACTCCTGAGAAAAAGGTTATGGCCTCTGGAATCATATGAAAACACATTATCAGCTGCAGTTGGCTTCTAAGACAGAAGGAAAAGAATTAGGGGACTTAAGTATTCAGAGTTAGCTACATCTAAAAAATTAGACTGGCAGGTTCTCATTTATTGCCTGCTATAGACTTTTCAATTCTGAGAAATTCTTACAAAATACAAATCTCTACAAAGGAAGTGTTATACCTTCATTAGTTAACTAAATGAACAGTTAATAATTTAGCAATTTGTTAATAACTGACAATTAACTATGAATTTTAAAATAGGACACAACACAGCTGTCTGGGGTGCTCAGGAAGTTGGACAAGTATACAATGATAAAATCAGATATTTCAAGCAAGACAAGAACTGAGAAGAGTTCAACCTTGTCATCTTTTCCAGAAGAGCAAGAGAAACATGGAGGATTTACATTGCTATGTAGCTAGTAAAAGTGCCTGAGGCAAGATTTAAACTAATGTTTCAGACTCCAAGTTCAATGATCTGTCTATTATGCCATCTAGTGACCACAACTGGTATAAACCAATTTTGCTGTTTTCAAAATTTTGCCTTAGAATCCATTCTGTAAGTCACGTTCTTGCTCTCATACACCAATGACAGGACTGCTTTACACAAAGGGAAAAGGTGATTATCTTGTCAAGGGATAGGAAAGATGAAAGTGGGTCTGAGTTCCCTGCCTTACAACTAAAATCACCCTTTAAGTTCATGGTCTATTATATCTTTTTGCTTCTCAGGAAATTTGTTTAGACTTTCAGTCATGTCCGATTCTTCCAGACCCCATTTGGGATTTTCTTAGCAAAGATACTGGGGTAATTTGCCATTTCCTTTTCCAGCTCATTTTACAGATAAGAAAACTGAGGCAAACAGGTTAAAGTAATTCATGAAGAAGATTTTCCTGATTTCAAGTCTGGTGTTCTATGCAGTATATCACAGAGCTGTCTTCTCAGGAGATAGCCAACCCTTAGTTAAGGGAAGTGCTATCCCCACCTCCTTTCCTCTTATCCCTCTTTTTAATAGGAGGTAAATATTCAGCTCCTACGTCTAGCTTGAAGTAAGCTTCAAGCAAGCAAGAACTAAGGAAAACAAGTTTTGAGCCATGACAGGGATCAAATACATCGCCAAAGTGAATTGTTTCTACAGAGTCATTTCTAGATCAGCCATGCTGTGACAAAGAAAAGAAAAGGCACAGGCTTTTCGAAAACAACAGACAAAAAACTCTTCTATATTTTTTCTTTGTGTTTGTAATGTAAACCAGAAGTGATCATGTTTGTGCAAACACACACACACATACACACACAGGTCCCTTGTATCTGTGTACATTTTATTCATGCCTATTTTCTTCTTCTCTGGTTTAAAATTCATTCAACTGGCATGATAGGAATGGTGGAAAGGAAATCAAACAAGACCTCTGCTCATAGGTTTGGGGTGGCCTCTGAATCTTTCATTTTACAGATGAGGAAACTGAGGCACAGAAAACCAGTTATTTGCCCAAAATCACATTGCTTAATAATTGACTGAGGCTGATAGGAATGGAATTCAGGTCTTCCTAACTCTAACTCCAGCACTTTCTATCTCAACTCTCTAGTTTTCTTTCTTGGTCTAGGACCTAAGAATGCTTTTCAATACCACTTCCAGAATGCCTAATACATCCCTCCTACCTCTTTCCGTTTGTACTCCACAACTGCATTAGCTGTGTTGATGCCATTGGGGAAATTAGGAGGTGAATCATCTTCATCATATACAGTCACAGGAAAGGGCACCATCACAACCTCTTCTCGCAAACCTTCCCAAACTGTGCACTTGGCAATCAATTCATACTTCTCCTTTTCTTCCCGGTCCAGTGAGTGCCTCATGTTCACCTCCATGGTGTCCTTATCAGAATAGAAGGGAAGGGCTTCTTCTAAGTGACCAAAGCAAAGACAGGGAACAACAGTGTTAGTGCAAAATTTTGCAAGGGGGTGGGAGGGGGAGGAGAATGGCGTTCCATCCAGACACAGAGGCAGAAATTCCATTGTATTGCCCCTGATTGGACTGACAGGCGAGGTAAGAGGTAGGAATTTTGGGGCTAGCCTATCTAATTTGGCTCATTCCTGTGTTCTCCTTGTTGGAGAGAAAGAAGGAGATAAAAAGGAGAAAAGAGCAGGAGTATTGTTCAAAGCTACTATCTGCATGAGAGATACTTTAATTCTGGCTGCTAATCCTTATAAAGGAAGTACTAAGGGAGAGAAGTTATACTAGGAAAAGATAACTAAAACGATCAAGACTACAGCATAAATATGAAGAAAGACTAAAAACCAAATGAAGATAAAGTCATCTAGCATGCAAATGGCCTTATTTATAATTTCAAGAATACTGAAACAAATACAAATGACTGACAATAAAATAGAATTATAGGTTTGCAAAGCATTTTATGCAATGATCCCATGATGTTATAGTTTTTTCCATTTTACAGATGACAAGACTGAGGCTTTAGGACTTATCCATGTCTGTACAGCCAACATGAGAAGATCAGATCTGGACTCAATACACTTCTGGATTCCAAAACTAATACATTGTTCATCAAACTATCTCCAGAGACACTCTATCTCTAAGACCATTAAAAACTCATCATTTTCCCCCTATATCCTGCCCATGCTCTTGCCTCCTTTTCCTCTTATCCTTTTCCCACTATTTGATAGGAGAAAAGCATCATTTTTGCCTCTTTCTTCTTCTTTCCCAATAAATTCTTAGTGTCTGCCAAGTTCTGAGTTTGTTTTAGTTTGGCCATTTATGTCTGTCTTTCCCAACTTTAATCCCATAGTGACTACCATTTGTTCATGTCTCCTTCTTTTTCATGAACGCTGCCTGCATGTCCAGTTATTTCAGTCACGTTTGATTCATTGTGAAATTGGGTCCCACAATTGAGGTTTTCTTGACAAAGATACTAAAGGGGTTTGAAATTTCTTCTCCAGCTCATTTGACAGATAAGGAAAACTAAGGGTTGAATGACTTGCTTAGGATCACACAAGTAGTAAATATGTGAGGCTGGATTTGAACTCTGAGGCTGAATTTGAACTCAAGAATATGAATCTTTCTGATTCTAAGTCCAGTGCTCTAACCCCTGTGCCATTTAACTACTCCTCTTTAGTAGTCTCTGAATTGATAGCTGGATTCATCTAGCCCCTTTTTAATTAATCCTTCACCTTAGTATGAAAAGTAAAAAAAAAAATATATATATATATATATATATATACACACATACATATAAATATATGTATTTTATATAAAATATATATACACATGCATCTATGCATATATCACATGTATATATAATGCATTAAATGTGGGTATATATGAACACATATGTGCATATATAACATGTCAAATATAACATATATTTATATATATGCCTAAATGTGTATATATGTGTATTTGTGTATATAATTTATATATATATTTATACATACACACACATATATATGTTTGTATGTATAAAATATATAGATCTGATCACATTACTTCTTTATTCCACAACTAATTTCTTAATTGCTGCCTGTCCAGGAAAGACTATATCATCTTCTTCCAACTCCTCAGCCTATAATTCAAGGTCCTTTCACATTCTGGCCCTAATGGACTTTTTCCAGGCTTTGTTTTATCTCTTCCTTTCACTGTGTTCCAGCTAAATTGAATTATTTAACTCCTAAATCTCATCCTATATTCTCTATCCTCTGTGCATCTTTGTGTGCTATTCTCTATGCAAAGAACAGAACTCCAAACCTCAGTATTTTAAAACATTTTTCTTCCCAAGCCTAGCTCAGGTACCACACCTCTACCATGAAACATTTCTGATTCCCCTAAATAAAACTTCTTCTTCTTCTTAAATTTCTCATGTCACTTTGACTCTTCCTATTCATTTAACCATATTTTAATTTGTGCTTTCATTATTTGTGAGCCTGCCTTATTGATCCTATGAATGAAGGAAAAAGCATTTATTTGGCACTTACATGAATGAAGCACCAGCACTTAGCACAGTACCTGGCATATAACAGGTGCTGAATAAATGTTGATTGATTGATTGACTCTACCCAACCTTAAATCACAGAATTGATACTACCTCAAACAAAGACCTTGAAAAGACTTTATAAGGAATATAAATTTCTTGAAATAGAGTTCTAAAAACCCAGCATCAATAAAACCATTCTGATTCATATGGAACTCTTGATTACATCTTAACTTCAAATTACTCTAGCTTTCATTGACTGGCCATAATGGGCCCAACACAAGTCTCAGTTTGTCATTGTTTGGGTTTTGCTGGCTCAGGGTAAGTGTAAATAAATTGTTTCTGTTTTGGCCAGAAAACCTGAGAGTCTTCCCCTTTATATTGATTTATTTTGTTTTGTTTTGGTTTTGAGTAGCCATTTTTTGCCTCTTTTATAACATAGCCTAATCATTGAATGGATGTTACCTCAGACAAACTGAAAGACCTTAGCTTTAAAGGACCAAGATCTTCACTACATCCATGGTCATTCCTAGTCATCCTGATCATGTCTTGCCCCTGGATCTAGATGGCTTTGGAGGGGTGATTGAAGATGGTGACTTCACACCATCCTATTTCACTTCAATCCAATTCACTCGTAAATCATGACATCACCTTCCCAATATTATAGGCCTCTTGGAGAATGAAGAATAAAGACAACAACAAATTCTGAGGACACAAAAAGAGAAGAAATTCCCTTCTCTCAAGGAGGTTATTTACATCATAATGGGGGAAGACAACACATAAAGAAAGGTTCATCTTTGGGGGATGGTCTGGTGTTCCTTAGGGTACAGTGCCAAAGCATATGGTAAGAACTTTTGTTTCTGTCATTTTCAGTTAAATAATACCTGTTTCTGGTCCAAAATCATTTGATAGGACCAAGGACTTTCATGAGGTTAAGGAATTTCTTCTCTGGATCCTCAGTATCGATGGTCCTTACTAGAGTATAATTATGAAAGCTAGCTATATATATATATTTAAATCTGTAGATTTTCAGTGTACCTTGTAATTTCTGAGTGTTGAACTCAAGGAAGTCATGGAATAAATTATTCTCAGTAGTTACACAGTCTGAGTATACAAATGGGCTTATTATTCTTATTAACAATAATAATATTATTAATGATAACTGAGATTTATTATTTATTCTATTAGAGCAGCTAAATAGTAGAGTTGAGAACATACAGCCTGTAATAAAGAAGACCTGATTTCAAATCTGGCCTCAGTTTCCTTATGTGTAAAATGATCTAGAAAAGAAAATTACAAACCACTCCAGTATCTTTACCAAGAAAACCTCCCCCAGAGAGATCACAAAGATTTGGACATGCTTTTTTGAAAAATGGCACAATAACAACATTTACATAGTGCTTTTAGGATTGCCAAAAACTTTTCATGTTTCATTTCAATTGATCCTTTCATCATTTCAGTGAAGTAGATGCTCTTATCATTCCCATTTTAGAGAAGAGGAAACTGATGTGAGAAATTAAATGATTTGTCCAAAAACACATAGCCAGTTAGTGACTTAAGCATTCAAACTCAGTTCTTTCTGACTGCTTAGCACTCTAACCACTAGGATCTAACCTTTAGATAAACTTATGGATTTATAAATGATGTTCTTAACTTCAAGGCTGACAATAGGATGAGCAATTGTGATTTCCCAAAACTGTCTTTTGGAGTCCTCCTAAAAGATGATATATGTCCTGAGTTAGATGGACCACGGGTAAGAGACAAGAAAGAGAGGATCTGATGTTCTTATGTGAGCATAATAAGTAGAATATCTGTTTTGTAGCTCTAACAGGAACAGAATTTCTGTTTTGTCTTTGTATCCAGAGATGGCATAGTAGATGGAGCTCTGGATTTGAATCAGGAAGATTCAAGGTAAAAAAATCTGTCCTTGGACACTTGTTAAGCCATGTTTTCCTGAGTGAGTCACTTAAATTTTCTCAGTCACCAGCTCTAAAAGGGAACTAACAATAGTACTTACCTTCTAGAATTATCATGAGGATAAAATGAAAAGTACATTGATAAAGCACTTTGCAAACATTAAAATACTATATACATGCTGGCTTATTATTATTATTATATTGCATATAAAAATGCTTTCTAGACTAGGTACCATTAGCAGCAACCATACTCAGAACAGTAGAGTATAAATAAAGCTGGATTTAAAAGTTCTAGGATTTGGGGGTTGAATGGCCCTGCCATTTTCTACCTGTGTGAAACTAGGTCTAAATCTCTTTGGTTCCAGTTGTCTCACATGTAAAATGAAGAGATATGGGAAGATGATCCCTAAGCTCCTTCTATTTCTAAATCTTCTGATTCCATTAGTCTTATAATGTACATTAAAGGCTCATACGCCTGTGGTACCTGATAGTTTATAAGCACTATCCTCCTCTGGAAGGATAAGATACCAAATATTAAAGTCCTTTCTCAAACTAAACTGCCAAGCATTCCAACTCTACTGCAGAGAACACAACTCTGTTGGACTGGCCACAATGTTTGAACACCAAACATACACTCACCAATAAGCCTAATTTATAGAGAACTCACACGGAGCAAGCGCTCACAAGGAGGTCAGAAAAAGCAATATAAGGACACTCTCAAGGTCTTTCTTAAGAACTTTAGAACTGATTGAATGACATGCCCGGCATCAGAGAAGGTGCTGTGCTCTATGAACAAAGAAGAATGGAATTAACTCAGAAGAAACATGAGCTATGCAAAGTTGGAGAATCCACCCCAAATATTCATAGGCACTATTTGTACCTGATCTGTGGCAGAACATTCCAACTTATATCAAGCTGATCAGCCACATTCAGACACACTGAAATTTGACTCTAACATACTAATGTCATTTTGGCCTTCTTCTAGAACAAAAGACAACAACCAACCACTGTCACAATACCCATGGGAAGCAAGTGGTGCAGATAATACCCCCATTTTCATGATGTAATTTCATGCTCTGAGAGGTGAGTTGACTTGTTCAATGCCACTCAACAGGAAATATCAGAGCCAGGACATGGATCTAAGTCTTCTGTTTCTAAGTTCAGCACAACACAGACAGTTGCCCTTCAGTTATTAAGGCTAAAAGGCTGAAATAAATGTGGTTAAGCATTCTCTGAGAAGTCTCTATTATCTTAATAAGGGGATGGGAAGAAGGCATCCAGGAAATGCCGTCCTTACCTCCAAGCAATTGGTAGGAAATGCTGATATTTGGACACAGATGCTGCACAGGAAGTAAACGGAATTGGTGGAAAGTACCCGGTGGCTTATTCTCCCTGATGCGAAATGAGAGCCCTGTCTCCAAAAAGCAGAATTCCCTAGGCTTCAGAGAACTGCAGGCTGGCATGGTGGTATTGATGACAGACAGCATCACTTTGGCACAGCTGGGCCAATGGCAATCACTCTCCCGTAATGGCTTTGGTGAGAGGAATACTTGAAGGTAGATGGTGAGTAGGGGAAATCCTCCATCTGCAGAGAGAAGAGATGAGACCAGGTATACTTTTATAAATCTATTGTGTAAGACAATAGATTTAAAATAAAGCAGGGTGAAGAGCTGCCCAGGTAATCCCAAACTGGCTTGGTTTGTAGTGGAAAAGACACAGATAAAACAAATCTTAGGGTATCTAGGTAGCTTAGTGGATAGAGCACTGGGCCTGAAGTTAAGAACTTTCTTTCTGAGTTCAATTCTGGTCTCAATCACTTAACAGCTGTGTGATCCTGGGCAAATTACTCAACACTGTTTGCCCAGTTTCTTCATAATTAAAATGAGCTAGAGAAAGAAATGGCAAAGCTACTGTAGCATCTTTGCCAAGAAAACCCCAAATGGAATCATAAAGAATTGGATATGAAAATGGATATTCTTTTAAATAAGGAAAGGTACCAAGGTCTGAGGGCAATATGCTGACCTAATGGGCAGAAGCTTTGTGGTCTAGTCTTTGCATTGCACCAGAACTTACTGAGTCTTTTGGAACTTGGTTAGCCCCCTGGAGCCTCTTTGCTCACCTGTGAAATGGAGATTATAAGTCCTGCTCTTCCTACCTCTTGAGACTATTTTAGTGAGGGTATAATGAACCTGAAATGCCCTTTAAAAGAATGTCCTACAAATTAATAAATTGAGGGTACTTTCATCTGTAGTTTTCAAAACATTCTCACTTTCATCAGTTCACAAAACTCCAAAGCTCACCTTCAACTCAAGGCCAGCCTTTGGTAATCTAGCCAGCTTCGGATAGTGCTCAATTACACTTTTAAGTCTCTCTTAGGAATAGTTTGTATGTTCCCTGATTGTGCCAGAAGCTAAAGGACTTTCAAAAGTGAAAAAAAAAAAACTAAAATACAAAATGACAGGAAACTCACAGGTACCCATAGTAAATTCACTTTCCTCAACCCTGCTGAGATATGATGCTCCACAGTTTTCCCAGCTGTGCAAATACTGTGAGGATTCAGATGATATGGGTATAAAGAGCCAAATCCAAACTCACCTCTTTTTCCTTATCCCTAACTCCCTATGAGGGAGTCCCACTGGTGTTGTAATGACATTCAGTACTTGCTATCATTGCACCTGGGCAGATCCACCCCTAGAATGGCAAGACCTTGGCATTTCATGGTTAGCCAAGGGAATGGGTCATTAAGCCCAATGGAGTCTTGTCTTTCATCAGGCTCTATCGAGCAAATCCATTTGCAAATAAAGTAAATGAAAGGAAAAGAAAATAGGAGTTGTTTCTGTCCAGAGGTACAAAAACTTTCTTCTGCATAACCCAAGAAATTTCATATCCAATTCCTCAATGGGCCAATTCAAGACTTATCTCCATCCTGAATTTGCCAGTCAGCCCTCTGAATCTCTACAAAGCTTTTGGTCATTCATGGCCCTTAATCAAGTTCTATCTAGTACATATTATGTGTAAGGGTATTAGTAATCCTAGACTTTTTTTTTTAAATCTCCTCCATTACCTAGCACAGTGCTGAGTTCATAGCAGGGGCTTACCTGATTTGTGGATAACTTGTATATATTTTGTAAACATGGCCTAACTTTATTTATGAAATCCTTATCTTATAACAAACATGTATCTACGTTATCTTTATCTTTACCTCATCTACTCACCTATTTACCTCTCTCCCTCTCTAATACATCCATCTGTCCACAATTCTCTACTTATCTCTATCAACCTGTTTGTCCATCCATCTATCTACCTATATCTATCATCTATCTATACATCTGTCTTTATCATTTTCATCTTTATCATCCGTCTCCAGCCATCGTTTTTATTATCCATCTATCCATGTATCCAACCATCCATCAATCTCAATTGTTCCTGTTCTTTTTCTCTATTTGAATGTAAATTCCTTTCATGCAGAGACTGATTTATTTTATCTTTGTACCTCCAGCACACAGTGCAGTGCTACTTCTTAAATAATTGATGCTGAATGAAAGGATTTTGTTTTCCAGTCAACTACTGTTCTATAAACAGCTCAAATTCAGTGAGTAGTCCAATGTATTTGAATTTTTAAAGTTTCATTTCCAGCTCTCCTGACATATTTATTAACAAATAAGCACCTATGAAATCCCTACTTTATGTTGAGAACTGTAGTATGGCAGAGATATAAACATGATAAATGGAATACGTGTACTCACAAAGAGCTTACATTCTAATGGGAGATATCGGGAAAGACATACAAAATAAATAGAAAAAAGATGAATGCAAAGTACTTAAATACTTATCTGTCTAATATAAAGTAGTTTGAAAGGGATACCACTAGCATTTGAAAGGGACCTCAGAAACCATTTAGTCCAATTCCTTCATTTGAGAACTAAGGACTGATGCCCTGAGAGTTTATGTAATGACCCATATTGAGTAGCAGAAGTGAGGTGTGAACCCAGGCTTTCTGACTCCAAAGCTACTGTTTTTATCTGCTGTACCAAATCATTTGGATTACCTTGAAAACATCCAGATTCTTTTTGGGAGTAAAGATAGTAGTCCTTGAATACTGCTTTCCAAGCAACCTTTCTAGTTTTAACTTGCTATTTATGCTTCAGAAAAACTCTATTTATCATCCCCTGACCCTTTTCCCACCTCCATATCTTTGCTTATACTGTCACTCACACATGAGACTAATTCCCCATATCTCCTTTCACAGTAATTTTCCCCTTCTTTATAGCCCCATCAAGCCTTCTGGGATCCCTCAAAACTCAAAATAATCGCCTTCTCCTCCCATCTCTCACAATCCTCTATTTGTAGACATCCCTCTTAGACATTTATGGTATTTTGATTTGTGTTACAATTATCTGTGGACTTATGTCCACTGCTAGTCTATAAGTTCCCTGAGGGCAGGCACTAATTTTCATTTTTATAGTTCCAGCACCTGAAACACCTGGGAGGTACTTCATCAAAAGTTTGCTAAATTGCACTAAGTTGCCTCCTTCACTTACTTCGGGCACTCAGTTTCTCCAAGGCCCTTTGGTCCAGACTTTGGTTGAGGTAGAGAAGGCCTGTATCTTCATTGATCTGGAACCAGTCATTCTTGTGCGGCTGAGACCGATAGGTACTATAGAGATGCTGGCCCAGGCGGAAGTGTGGCACCTCCCCTCTGGCATCTTGTAAGGCATGAACATAGAGCAGGGGTGTTCCAACAGGTTCGTCAATGTATAGTTTTTCTGAGTAAGTGTCCCGAGAAAAATAAAGACCCAACACAGCTGAGGAAGAAAAAGAGGAGAGATGAGGATGACTGAAATAACAGCAACCAACTTAATGTAACACTTTACCCATGTTATTTCATGTGAGGCTCACAGCAACCAGGTAAGGCTGATAGTACAGAAAAATGAAGAGAATGACAAGCAGTTCACTCAGACAGACCTTCCAGCTCCAATCCAGGATTCCATGTTAGTAATCATATCAACTGTCATTTATTTACTTTATATAATCTCATTTGGTATTAACAATTATCTTGGGAGGCATGTAGTATTTTCCTCATTTTCTAAACATAGGAAATGGGATTAAAACCCAGGTTTACTAGGAATCTAAGTCCAATAAACTAAGCCAGTCAGTGATTTTTTTTTCTCTTCACCCCATCTTTGGCAAAACAGGGCAAGGTAAGTTTATTACATTTGGGGATAAAATTGACCAACTGCACCATAATAGGACCTTGTTGGTTCACTTATTTTAGTCATGTAGGACTCTTTGTAACCCCATGTGGGCTTTTCTTGGGCAAAGACATTGTAATAGTTTGCCATTTCCTTCTCCACCTCATTTTACAGATGAGAAAATTGAGGTAAACAAGATTAAGCGATTTGTCCAGGGTCACTAACTTAGTGACCTCATTCACGCTCAAATGCCAATTCTATGAGGCACTGGCATTTAAACTTTTTATTCTTAACAGAGAGGATACCTTTGGCACTTCCTTCCCAAAGTCTCTATTCATATCAATGAAGAAGTAAACAGTCCAAGATGTGATTATGACACCACTGGTCTTCCCTAAGCTTTTCCATGGCTCCTTATTGTCAATGACTGTGATGATGAAAATAACAATAATGACAAACAATAATAAAAGCATTTCTGAAGCACTTTAAGGTTTGCAAAACATTATGGCACTTTGAGCATCAAGGCAACATAAACTTCAAAAAAGCTGTAAAAGCCACAAGAATTCAAAAGAATTTTAAGTAGTTGTGGTCATGTTAAATTCTGATTGCACCAAGAGTTAATTATGTTATTATTATGTGCACTGCAAAGTGCTTTTTTGTTTTGTTTTGTTTTGTTTTAGATTCTTCTACAAACAAGGAAATGAAGTCATACTGTTTTAATGACTCCCACATGGGAGATGTCCACTTCCTTAGGAAGGCTGCTTTAAGATTAAACTAAAATCCCTTCCCTTCTGGCATCTTCCAGAAACTCACCAAAAGATGGCTACTGGCTTTTCTTTTCTAAGTTCAAATACTACCTCAGATATCTACTGACCCCTGGCAAGCCACTTAACCCTGCTTACTAACTTTCCTCATCTGTAAAATAAGTTAGAGAAAGAAATGGCAAAACCCAAAACAAAACAAACAAACAAACAAACAAAAACAAATGAGTTCATGAAGAGTTGAATACAGCTAAAAACAACTGAACAAACAACAAAAACAGATTGCATGTCTGGATATATGTGTGTCTATATACATATACCTATGCATGCATATATATATATATATATATATATATATATATATATCAAATACAGGTTACAAAGTTTTCAACTAATGTTTCACCCTCTTTTTCAATAGTTGCATCTATGAAACAAGGTCTTTTCAGAGGAACAATGCATGAGTTCTAGCACTATATTAAAAGGATTGATTTCATAACAAACATCAGAACTTGCACATTCAAGTAATAATTGTCTTCTTCAAAATAATCAATCAATAAAAACTTATTAACTGTCTACCATATACTGGGCATTGTGCCAAGTGCTAGAAAAGTCATTTATATAAACTGTAATACATAAAATATGATAGCTAAGCATAAAATAGTAATTTTGGAAAGCTATATATGCTTGTTCCAACCATGCTTTTGACCAAGGCTCCTATTTAAGAACTATCTCTGGAATCTCCAGCAATGTGTGTTGGTATTGCTCTTCAGTAGCATGACAGCTTCATTCTATGTGTCTGGGTTTTATTTTTGGAATCAATCAAAGATTACTGAGAATCAAGAGTATGAAAATGTGGCTAATCAAACTGGAAAATATTTTTTTAACTTACAAATGGGTTTTGATTGATAAGAGCAAGAGATTCCTGTTTTGTACAATTCATAAAAATGGCTTTCAAGGCAATTCTATAATAGGAGCTCCAGAGACAGTTGAAACAATTAACACTGTGGTTTGAATAAGGCAGGGTACTGTGCTAAACACTAAAGATACAAATACAAGTATAAGGAAAGTACCTGCCCTCACAGAGCTTATATTCTAACGAGGGAATACAACACACAAAAAGAAACCTGAAAGTGGAGGGGCACATCCACACAGGATTATGGTATTAAATTTCAGAAAATCAGAATCAGAAACAGAAGGAATGCAGCTGAACAAGTTGAGCCCTTTAACAATACCCAGGAAGTCCTAAGAAGATTCATCCAAAGAGGAGGAAGGATTCACCTGGCAGAGTAATATTCCTGGAGGAGAAAGTTTCAAGGATAGTTAGATATTCTAGTACCACTGGTGCAGAGGGAAATTCCAGGATGAGATCGCTGTACTCAAGGCATGGTGACCAAGTCCAGAAAGTTAGAAGCATAATTAGGAAAGGAAATCAGTAATTTTCCAATTTTCCACCATGAAAAAAAAATTATCAGGTTTATAATTTCTTCTATTACCAGCAAGAAAATACTCAGAAGGGGCAACATAAAGGCTATTATCAGAGTCATGTATGACCAGAAAAGAAAGCAACATAGAGTTGTGAAAAGCATCTTTTTGCCCTTAGGTTTGATTGAAATCTACATGATATCAAAAGATACAAAGGGAGACATCCCAAAAACTGTCTGGGGGATCCTCTGGGGAGAATTTTCAATAAAGAAGACATGGGCAAGGGTAGCATGATGGATTGTGATATACACCATGGGCAGTTTTACTCAGATTGATGAGATCACAGATCCATTAAAGTATCTAATTCTGATACATGGGTTAAAAAGTAAATCTTGTTACTTTATGGCTAGACTAAAAATAAAAGAACATAAGTGATGTCAATAATAACAATAACTCACATATCACTTTTTGTTTTTTAGTCATGTCCAACTCTTCTGCCCCACGGAGGTTTTTCTGACAAAGATAATGGAAAAATTTGTCATTTCCTTCTCCAGCACATCTTACAAATGTGGAAATTGAGGCAAAAAGGGTTACACTAGCTGTCCATGTATCACTGGAGACTTTTAAAAGCACTCTCTTAAGTTCATGTCAGCTGTAAGGAACTATGAGTGCTAAGCCTCAAGAAGAAGACGTTTGGAAAGGTGGGATACATAAAAGCTATCTGAAAGACGGTCAAAATGTCAAGAATTAAACTTGTTCTCTTTAGTCCCAGAAAGCAGAATTAGGTGTAAGGGATAGAAATGGCAAAAAGGCAAATTTGGGCTTGATCAATGAACAAGCACTTTATATTTTATTAAGCACCTGTTATTTACCAGGTACTATATTAGCTGCTGGGGATACAAATAAAATGAATAAAACAATCCCTACACACAAGGAGCTTATACTCTTTGGGAAGAGGCAACCTCTACCTGCCTCCTTCTGCCAGTGCCTTCTCTCTGAGCTAACCTTCCATTTACAATGTGTGTATGTTCGTGTGTGTATAAAATACATACATAGTTACTTATATATTATCTAACCATTAAAATGTTAGCTACTAGGCAGCAAAAACTATATATTTGTTTTTATTTGTATCCCCAGTACAGTGTCTGTCATAAAGTTGATACTTAATAAAAGCTAGTTGGTTAACTAGTATAACATAAAGAGCTAAACATACAATGGTTAAACAGAGTAGTTTGGGAAGGAAGACACTGACGGTCACAAGGATCAAGAAAATAATTAGAATTGGCCAAACCTAGAATAGGCTGTTTGGTGAGGGAGTGGATTTCTCCTGCTGAGAGGACTTTTAGAGTATGCTACAAAGGCAATTCTCATTAAGTATTCTTTGGACAAACTGTCCATTGAGGTTCCTTTTTTTCTCATAACAGCCCTATGAGTTAATATATTATGAATGAGGAAAATGCATACTGTTTGTGTAGAGATGTTGTACAGGACATGATGTTAAAGAAGAGAAAGCTGCACATTTTCATATTGAGTCATAGAATGTTAGTAGTAGAAGTGGTCTTAGAAATCCCTAATCCAACCACCTCAATTTACAAGTGAGGAAACAGAGGTTCAGAGGAGCAAAAAACAAAACAAAACAAAAAAACTTGTCCAAAGTCACAAGCAGCAGATCCTAAACTGGCATTCAGGTGTCTAGACTCCCAGATCAAGTTAAGGTGCTTAAAGCATTGCTGCCTAAAATTAGCTCTTGGTAAGTACCACTCAGATTTATAAAATCCCATAAATCTTTTCTAGTATGGAGGTGGTAGGGTAGCAGTCTGGGAACCAGTTTTGACAAAACTGGCATCATGAAGAGCAGGGACTTCCAGTGTCAATATGACCCTTACCTATTAGTTGTTTCCTAGATTTCTCTCCTGACATATCCAGCCAATTTTCTGAAATTTCTTTCTCATCAGCTCATTATATGAATGCCCTCATTGCCTCACTCAAAACCTTCAGTCCTCCTGGATTACTCAGAACATTCATTAATCCACAGACCCTTCCCTCCCTACTCCTCCCCACCCCCAACCCTTTCATTTAGTCTCCTCTGAATTAGTTTTAATTTAATTTCCACTTCTGTCCTTTGAAGCTCCTGGTCCATGTTGAGTTGAAAATAATTACTTCAGATGATATCATCCACTCCATTTAAAACCAGTCTTCTTGTGATTAGGCTGCCTATTAAGAATTAATCTTTTGTTTTACATAATATTGGTCTTTAATAGATTATCATTTTTCTTTTCCCTTTGATATTTTATCTCCCATCAGTATTTGTGTACCTCTCCTCCAGTTTTCAAAAGCTATAACTATTATCTAATTGGAAAAAGTGCATTCCTGTTTGAAATCTACTGATTTCAGAGAAAAACAGGTTCATTTTGTCCTAACATAGGACACTTCTGAAATACCTTCTTAAAAGTTTATGGCAGGGGTCCTAAAACTTTTAAAATAAGGGGCCAGTTCACTGTCCCCCAGACTATTGGAGGGCTGGACTATAGTAAAAACAAAAACTTTGTTTTGTGGGCCTTTAAAAAAAGAAACTTCATAGCCCTGGGTGAGGGGGATAAAGTCCTCAGCTGCTGCATCTGGCCCGCGGGCCGTAGTTTGAGGACTCCTGGGTGGGATTTCTCTAGGAAAAACATCCATTGTTCCTGGTGTAAATCCCAAAGAGGGATTCTTCTGCCTTATTATTTGGTCCAATGAACAAGTCTCTAATACTGACACTCCATGTCTCATAACCAAATGATTTTCTCTCTCACAATCCATGTAGATCCAATGGTGGGTTTGGCACACGAAAATGCTTCTAAGACAGAGATTCTTGTGAACCTCTGTGAACAGAGAAGACTGTGAACTTTTAAAAAATGAGTTTTTTTAATATTTTAAGTATATTTTGATTATTATATTTCAACATAATGGATTTCCTTTTTATATATTTCTTTCCTATTGCCTCTAAAAACATTATTTTGAAAAAAGATTCAATAGGCTTCCTCAGTCTACCAAAGGGGTACATAACCCCAGAATAGTTAAGAATCTCTGCTCTAAGGAAGAGGAGGAAGCTTAAAAAGAGGTAGCATCATTCAGTAAGTATTTATTAAATACTTGCTATGTATTCAGATTGGTGCTGGAGATACACAGATGAAAAAAAGAGTCAAGGCCTTCAAGGACATTACGTTCTATTTTGGTAGACTACTTTATACTTGTAAGTACACAGAAAATAAATAAAAAGAAATGGGGTGTGGATCAAGACAAGGAAAAAAAGGCACAAGTAAATTGTGGGATCAGATTGAATAAGGGGAGCACAAAATGGTGATGCCTTAAGCTGAATTTTGAGACATAACAAGATTCATTGAAGTGATTCTGTTCTACAAAGAAAGACAAAGACAAAAGGGAAATTCCTTGGAGGGAAAAATTTAAGCAGAATCACTGAACTCAAGAGTTACTGGACTGAGCCACAGAACCCAGAATAGAATTGAAGTTGAGTAGAATCAAAAGAACATTGTACAAAGCAACAACAAGATTATGTGATGATCAACTCTGACAGACGGGGCTCTTTTCAACAACAATGTGAATCATGCCAATTTCAATAAACTTTTGAGGGAGAGAGCCATCTGAATCCAGAAAGAGGACTATGGGAACTGAATGTGAATTGCAACAAAGTATTTTCACCATTTTTGGTGTTTGCTTGCTTTTTTCCCCTCTTTCTCATTTCTTTTCCCTTTTTGATCTGATTTTTTTTATGTGTGTGTAGCATGATAAATGTGGAAACATGTTTAATATGCAATTTAATGTGCAATTGCACATGATTAACCTATAATGGATTACTGGCTGTCTAGGAGGTGGGAGATGGAAGGAACAAAAATTTGGAATGCAAAGTTTTGCAAGGACTGTTGGAAACTATGCATATATTTTGAAAATAAAAAAAAAAACTATTATAAAAATAAAGTTGAAAATCTCCACTTTAAAAAAATATATTCAGTTGTAAGGGCTGTCTTTAAGGAAAGACACTGAAAAACTAGAGTATGTTCAGATTAGGAAAATCAGAGTGAAGGATCTCAAAGCAATGATCTTCAGAGGAGCAGGATGACCTGAGTTCAAATCCAGCTTCTTACACTTACTAGCTGTGTGACCCTGAGCAAATCACTTAGCCCTATTTGGCTCAGTTTCCTTATCCATAAAATGAGCTGGAGAAGAAAATGGCAAACTATATCAGTATCTTTGTGAAGGAAACTCCAAATAGGGTCGTGAAGAGTCAGATATGAGTAAAATGACTTCACCACAACAACTTTTAGAAGAAAGATTAGACTTGTTTTGCTTAGAAAAAAGGGAAGGACCAGGAGTAAAGATGAAAATTTTTGCTTGATACATGGCAACTTGGGAAAGAGGAAAGGATATTAATTTTGGAATCAATAAACCCCAACTTAGTGAACTTCCCTCATTTAGTACTTTTATCATCTTGTGCAAATTCCTTAACCTCCCTGGGCTTCAGTTTCCTCATCTGTTTAGATAAGATGATTTTTAAGATCCCTTCTAGCTATGATCCTAAGGAAAA
The DNA here is from genome assembly GCF_902635505.1 of Sarcophilus harrisii. Classification (NCBI taxonomy): domain Eukaryota; kingdom Metazoa; phylum Chordata; class Mammalia; order Dasyuromorphia; family Dasyuridae; genus Sarcophilus; species Sarcophilus harrisii. The sequence continues at coordinate 604,745,174 of NC_045427.1, forward strand.
ACTCTGTAATGATCAAAGCAGTTCAAAACTGGAATGGCCCATTTCAAGAGATAGTACATTTCTTCCTTAAAGGAGAACTCCAAATAGCCTCTAAATGATTATTTGTTAAAGATGCTGTAGAGGGAATTCCTTATCAGGTAAAGCATGATCAGATAAATTCTATGATCTCTTATGATTCTCAATGTTTGTTGGTAGGGTTAAATAGAGAGCCATTAGATAAGTTTGTACTGAAAGCAGCAGGCCTTTTACTTGGTCTCTTTAAGGGGAAGGATCCAAAGAGAAAGCCATGTGACTTAACTGCATACAGCCAAGGGAACAGGAGTCAGTGACAACAAGAGAAAGTTAACAAGGCCCACCAAATGAATTCTTTACAATAGGACTGGAAACTCCTCCAAAGAAGGACAACCTATTAATTAATTCCCTCAGACCAGGATTGGGGGAGATATAACTAAGGATACTCAGAGGATAACTAAGGATAACTCTAAGAAGCTCAGAAAACGGAGTGTTAGCCACTGAAAGAAGAGGAAACACACTTGCTGATCTAGCATGAAAAGCCTGTTCCTAGACCTTGGCACACATCTACATCAAACTCATGCATAGATTCCTGGATGACCTAAGGCAGCTAGCTCTGGCATGAAGGAAGCCCTGGGATCAAGGTCACTCTTGGATTAGAGTTGCCCAGGTATTTTTTATCAAGCTCCCACTCAAGTGGATCTGATTGTTTTCTGTCCTCAAAGGTCACAGGGAAACAGCACCTATGAGCTGACTAACTGGACGTTTCTAAATCAGAAGTTTCTAGAACTAGAAAGCCCACAGATTATAGCTTTTGTTACCCTGTTTGTATATTTTAACTGCAAGGGAACTAAGAATGATCAACTAGTGCTAACTTCTTATATTAGAAGAAAGGTAACAAACTCAGAGAAATTAAGTGATTTGATAATGGTTGATTAGTGGGAAGAATTCCAGAAAATAGGAATAAGGGGTAAATATAGAGGAAGGGATAAAGCTAGGGAAGAAACAACTTATTAGATAGCAAAAGAGAAGACCAATTAAAAAAAATAAAACTAGGGTTTTTCCATACTTAGAATACATGGTTCCCAGATGGAGTTTTGATAGTATTTTACTGACTGGCTTGTTTTAATTGAATACATCCCCTTCAGAATTACTCCCAGAAAATATCCTTAAGACTCATTTCTCTACTTGTGAGCCAAGTTCTGCTCACCCCCAAGACACCAGTGGGGGAGAGACTGAAAGGGTAAATTTACTTACCTGACACAATGGAAGTTGAGTTTTTCTTCAAGAAGGCCGGGATTTAAGCAATTTAAGGGAAGAAACATGTTTAATCAGGAAATGAATGAAATAAGAAACTTGATGAATCAAATTCACATAACATACACAAGAGTACACAAGCTGTCCAATCCAATTGTCTTTAAGCTACTTCAAATCTTTTCTGAAGATAAAGTTACCAGTCATAAGCAACTAATCTTTCCCTCCTATTGTACAGAATCCATCGAAGACCATTATCTATTTATTACTTGGAAAAATGGGTTCTCATGTTATTAATATAATTATACTCAAAGGCTTCAACTCTAAAGGCAGGACACTGGCTAGGCAGTATAAGCAGGAGGAAAAAAACCTTGAGATTCGCTATTAATAAAGCACCATCTGTGCAATAGGATCAGATTTCAGCAATCAATTAGCTGTGGGTTTTAGGCACCCTCTTTCTTTCTTGGGCACTTATTATTGCCAATTGGCAATTAAAGGCTAGAATCAACATGAATCTTTTTGACATGAGCCTTTCTGAATAACCAAAGAACTCAGAGCAAACAATTATTTACTGCCAGAGAAATTATCAGCATTGATGAGAAGTTAAGATGGAATCCAGGAATAAAAGTTTAAGTCTCTGCCACTTCATCCTACCATTTTATCAACCCATTAAATAGTCCTTGGCCTGTTCAAAATGTTTTAGCAGTGACCAAGATAAATACATACATAGCAATGCTTTTTGAATAATTATATGATGAAAATATCAGAAGAATAACTAGTATACGGGAAATAATAACAGACAACATTTCTATGGTGCTTTCCATATATTATCTTATTTGATCCTTATACAATCATGTGAACTAGGTGCTATTATTATTACTATTATTATTCCGAATGTATGGATGAAGGAATGGTGACTAAAAACAAAGTTAAAGAGTGACATACAGCTAAGGGAGAATTTGAATTCATGACTTCCTGACTTTGTATATATCATTTTAACCATTACACTACCAAAGTGCCTCTAGAGAAAAGAATCAGAATTCAAAATTTTCAATAGGCAAAAAGATGAAGTGAAATGAACTAAGGGTAAACGCAAAATACATTTTGATTCAAAAACCAAAGTTCAGAAAACAAAGGTGACATGCTCATCAGGAGAACTAGTATGAAAAATAAAGAGAGGCTTAATTAATTCCAAATTCCAAATGAACTAATAATGTAATACAGCTAATTAAAAAGCTAATGTAATGTCAGAATAAATTATAAGAAGACAGTCTGGGCTACAGTGTGGGGCAGGGAGGGACAATTCTACTCTATCCTGAACTTTTTAGTCCAGTCCTGGAAGTTTGGGACAAGTAAAGTTACAGACTGCACTTTCAGACGATAATTAACAAAAAGAAAAGCAACTAAAGAAAAGCAAATAAAATGATGATAAATTCACACACTTATCCTAGGGAATAATGGTTTAAGGACTAGGACTAATTTCACCATTAGAAAAAGAGAAGACTTAAGAAGTTCATGCAACTTTATTCAAATATTTGAAAGGCAAGTGAACTAGGTGGCAGTTCAATGAATAAAAGTGCCCAGCCTAAAATCAGGAAGATCTGAGTCAAATCCAGTCTCAGACATTTACTAGCTGTGTGACCCTAGGCAGGTAATTTTGTTTGCCTTAGTCTTCTTCACCTATAAAAATAAGCATAAAAATCTCAAAATCAACTGTAGAAAGATATAAATATTAAATGAAATCTTTTAGGATCATAATGTAATTAAATAAAAATTACACTCAACAAAGTAGAAAGATAGATTAAAATTAATTGGAAATTAAGTAATCTAATCCTAAAGAACAAGTGGATTAAAAAACTAATCATAGAAACAACTAATAATTTCATTGAATATTATCAGGAGAATAAATATGAAAAATAGAGTTTAACTAATTCCAAATTCCAAATGAATTAACAATGGAATATAGCTAATTAAAAAGCTAATGATAACATTTGATATAACATACCAAAATTTATGAGATGCAGCCAAAGAAGCACTTAGGGGACAATTTATTTCTCTAAATTCTTACATCAACAAAATGGGAAAAGAACATATCAATGATTGAGCATGTAACTAAAAAAAAAACTAGAAAAAAAATTAAAATTCCCAATTGAACACGAAATTGGAAATCTGAAAATCAAAGGTAAGATTATTAAAGTAAGAAGTACTATCAAGCTAATAAATAAAACTAGGAGCTGGATTTATGGGGGAGAGGGAACCAATAAGATAGATAAGTCACTGGTTAATTTGATTACAAAAAAGGAAAGAAGAAATTCAGTTATCCAGTATGAAAAATGTAAAGGAAGAAATCATCATCAATGAAGTAAAAATTAAAGCAATTATTATGAATAGTTTGTCCGATCATATGCCAATAAATCTCACAATACGACTGAAATAAATGAAAATTTATGAAAATATAAATAACCCACATTAGCAGATCAGAAAAGAGAATGCCAAAAAAGAAAAATGCAGAAAAGAAACTGGACAAGCCAATAATGGACTCCCTAAGAAAAAAATCCCCAGAGTCATATGAGCTTACAACTGAATTGTAGCAAACATTCAAAGAACAATTAATTTCAATACTATATAAACTATTTAGAAAAACAGATAAAAAGTAGTTCTACAAAATTCTTTTGATGGCTCAACATAGTGTTTATATCTAAACCAAGAAAAGCTAAAACAAAGGAAAAGTTATAAACCAATTTCCTTCATGAAATCAATTCAAAAATTTTGAAGAAATTACCAGCAAGATAATAACAGTAATATATCACAATGATTTACACCATGAACATGTGTGATTTATATCAGAAATGCAGGAGAGGTTCAATAATAGGAAAATTTTCAATATAATTGACATCAGTAACAAAATCAACAGAGATTACATGATTATCTTACTATATGCTGAAAAAGCTTTGGACAAAATACAGCACTCATTCCTATTTTAAAAAACACTAGAGAGCATAGGAATAAAAGAAGCATTCCTTAAAATGATAAGCAGTGTGAGCATTAATTATAAGGGGGATGAGTTAGAAGCCTTTCCAGTAAAATTAGGCATAAAGCAAGATTGCCCGTTACCACCACTATTATTCAATATAGAAATATTCGTTATAAGCAACAAAAGAAGAAAAGGAAATCAAATGAATTAAAACAAGCAACAAGGAAACAAAACTATCACTCTTTGCGTATAAGATGGCATACATAGCACCCTAAAGAATCAACTGAAAAACTACTTGAAATAATTTTAGCAAAGTTGCAGGATATAAGATAAAGCCACATAAATAATTTATATGATCAACAGACCAACAAGAGATAGAAAGAAAAGCTCCATTTAAAATATATGTAAACAATGTAAAATATTTAGAATTTACTTGCCAAGATATCTTCAAAAACCATATGAACATAATTACAAAACCCTTTTTACACAGTCAGATCTAAATAATTGGAAAAAATATATAAGTTGCCAAGTCAATGTAACAAAAATGACAATTCTGCCTAAACTAATTTACCTCTTCAGTGCCACATTAATCAAACTACCAAAAATCATGTGGTACAAGCAGAAAAAAATAGCACCAAAATTCATCTGAAAGAAAAAAAAGGCAAAAGAATTAATGAAAAAATACAAATGAATGTGGCATAGTAGTACCAGATCTCAAACTACATCATAAAGTATTAATCATCCAATTCAGTTCTGACTAAGAAACAGAATAAGGAATAGTCTACCCAGACTAATACAAGAAAAAAAGGGGAAAATGCTAAAAGTTGTAGAGAATGATGGAAAATTTGGACACCAATGCACTATTGATGACATGAACTGATTCAACAATTCCAGATGGCAATTTGGAACAATGCCTGAAGAGCAATCAGACTTCGTATACCCTTTAATTCAACAATACCACTACTAGTTCTGTATCCTAAAGAGGTAATAAAAAAGGGAAATGGACCTATATGAGCAAAAATATTAATAGCAGCCTTTTTGTGATGACAAAATATTAGAAATGGAAGGGATGTCCAGCAATTGGGGAATGGTTGAACAAGCTGTAATATATGAATGTAATGCAGTGTAAAAAGCAGAACCAGAAAAACACTGTGCACAGTATCAGTAATATTGTGGTATGATCAACTATGAATAACTCACTCAACTCTTCTCAAAAACACAATGATCCAAGACAAGTAAAAGGAATCATGGAGGAAATGTTATACATCCAGATTAAAAAACTGATTGACTCTGAATGCAGATTGAAGCATATTTTTTCACTTACTTTACTCTTTTTTGTCTTTTTCCCCCTTTTGATCTGTTTCTTCTTTCATGATTGTGACTAATATAGAAAAGTTTTGCATAATAGCACATGTATAACATGTATAACAAATCCCCTACCATTTTTAAAGGAGAGAAGAGAAGAAGAGAGAGAAAAATCTGAAATACAAAATTTTGTAAAATTGAATGCTAAAAATGGTCTTGATGATTAAAATATAAATTCTATGTTGGGAAAAACTTGGAGACTTCTTATCAAGTTTTTCTCAATAAGAATTTCTAATTGATAGAAGGTAGGACTACATCATATCTAAGATCCCTTCCAATTCTAAACATCTAGAATCCTTTGGGAAAAAAAAAAAAAAAAAAAACACTGGACTGTCAGAATTCATAACTCTCCTAGATGGTTACTCAGTTTCCTTTATCAGTTGGGTCTTCTAATATTTGTTTATTAGCTCAACTTATTCTCCCAATTCCCTTAATCTGTCAACTTTTTAAAATGGAGTTATGATGATGTATCAATTGTAGTACTGTCCTAACAAGATGGCTCTTCATGCCACATTTCTACCCAGGCTAAAGCTATTCATACAATGGAGAAGAATTAGGAATTTTCTGTCAAAAAAAAAATCACTGGACAAAACAAGTGTAAAAAGCAAATCTAAGGGAGTGATGCTATAATAGGACACAAATGACTAAAGATTTGGGAAACATATAGGTTCTATATGTGGATCTCATCAATTACCAACTTTTAATGTGTCTCTATTGTTCCTTTGACTTAGCTCATATACTACTATTTATGCTTTTTATATAAGTATAGTTCACTCCAGTTAAAATGGCAAACTCCTTGAAGGCAGTATCTTTTACTTGTTTCCCCCATAATTCTGTAAACTTCTTGAACTTGACTCTTGAAACCACTCTTCTTCATTAATTCTTCTTTACCCCTGCCCTTCTTTGCTTGGGGTCTGAATAAGGGCTAAGATCCTAAGCAAAATGAAGATTCTGTTTTAAGATTAAGGGGATTATCACCCAGAAAGGAGGTGTAAAATAAATTATTTGGTTCTAAAAGTAATTCTATGCTTCATATAATCATCATGTGAAAGTGTTTAATGCAGCCCCAATTTTCTGAAGTACTTCTTGGTTTGACTACACTTATGAATTGAGAATAACTGATGGGCTACAAATCCATTGGTGAGTTAGGGAGTTGTCTAACTTAACCATGTGAAAATTCCCTCAGTGGAATGGGCAGATGAGAACAATTTATTTCAATAATCATGAAGGCAGCTGAAGCAGATGGTGTGGAGCACTTAAGAGTTTGGTTAGACACTGAAGACATCAGTGTCATCCACTGCATCCTGGGTAATCATTGTCTGGTCTTTATCTTGCTATTGAACTTTGATGACTCTGGAAAAGTGAAAATGACAACTTTGTGCAACTTTCCTTTACTTAAATCCAATCAGATGTGAATCAAGCCATCACTCTGATTTTACTGATGGCGAATAGACCTATGAATAATCACCTAACCAAGTTGAAAGAATTAATTTCATCATTATTTCCATGACAGGGAGTGTGGCAGTTTGGTTAGAAGGCAAGACTTGCAGTAAGAAAGCCCCAATTTTCCAACATGGTCTCTGATATCCTCTAGCAATGGGTGCACAGAGAAGTCAATTAACCTTCACTGACTTCAGCTATTCTCCAAAGCTAGAAGTTACTAAAGTGTTTGTCAACCTGCATTGTTGAAGGGAATTTCCATACACATAGTTCTTTTTTTTTTTTAAACAAATCTGTGATTTAATCAATGTAGGAAATTCCTATTGAGTAATTTCCTCTACCAATATAGATCTGCAATCTCTCTAGAAATGGAATAAGTTTCAATTTTACTGAAGTTGGCTCCTGCTCACTATCATCATCTAGCCATACACAGTTTTTGGCAGGATGGCATTTCATGAACCAAATGCATTTTGCTTTTCATTTTTCATTTGAAATATGCAAAGTATCATAAAACATCAATATGTCATGGGAAATCCATGATCCTTTTTTCCCCCTATACCCATAATCATTCTAAAATCTATTTTGCAGATCTCCCATTGCACATTCAAATTTGTGGAAGTTTCCCGGGGAATACTGAGAGACTGATTTATCCAGGTCACATAGGCAGTACAACACAGAGACAAAATCTGAATCCAAGCTTACCTGACTGAATTCAGCTTTCTATTAACTATACCATTAACTACCATATATAAACTCCTAAGTTTCTTATCACCCATGAAATCACACAGGGACAAGGGGTGATATAGTGGGAGCAAGATTATTTTTTCAAGAGCTCTAGAGAGGTCATCTGACCAAATATTTTTTTTCTTTTATATTATTTAATTTTCTCCACAATTACATGTAGAAGCAATTTTAACATCAGTTTTGTTAAAGAAAATTTTGAGCTCCAAATTTTCTTCTTCCTTCCTTCATCTCCCTCTGCCCCACACTCTGAGAAAATAGGTAATTCCAATAAAACATTTTTCAAGGAGGATCTAGATATGCAATACTGCAGCATCTGAAAGTTATGCAATTAATGTTCTAAATAGAACTGGGAAATGCAGAAAGAGTTTGAAGAGAAAGGAGTCTGGGGGTGGGGAATAGATTTTGAGATCTTAGAGATCACCCAATCCAATTTTTTTATCTGCAGGAAAAGTGAAGTCCTAAGATATGAAGTAATTTGTCTGAGCTCATACAAGTATAAAAAAGAGTCAGAGTTCAAAACCAGGTCCTCAAACTCCAACACTCTTTCCAGTACTCTCCAAAAGAGAAACCCTCTTTTCATATTCTAAAGGCTGTTTTGCAGATTTTTCCACATTTTATGGTTTATATGTGAATTTTATGGAGTTCGTTAATAAATATCACTTCATGCCTAGGATCACATGTAAAAGTGTGCAAATGTAACATTGTACCTATATTGCCTTTCAAAGACAATGATAAACAGAATGCATGTGGTCCATGAAATGTAATACTGCCAAAAAACATATATATGGTTAGGATGATGATAATGAACAGAAACAAACTTAAATAAAATTAAAATGCTTTCCAGTTTTTTTCTTTGAACTATACTAGTTTAAGGTTTCTCTCCATCTTCTAGCCAGAATCCTTTCTTAGTGAATAAACTCAGATGATATAAATAATCAAGAAATGATGTTTTTTAAAACTATGTAAAACTTGCTTAGGAGTTAGGAGTCTCGAGTTCTCATCCATATTCTACTACCAATGACTATATATGTGACCAAAAGCAAGTCATTATATCTCCTTTGTGTCATAGTTTCTTCATTTGTAAAGTGAGATTATGAGACAATAGATATTATAACTCATTCATATTTTCTCATCCTCTATAACTGCTGTCTTTATCTTTGCACAAACTTTTAATGGGGATCTGACACACCAGATGCCTTCTTTGATCATTCTGTCAATTCCATTGCAGTACTTGGGCTGAACATCTATTATCATTCTCTTCATACATGACCTACCACCTTCTTCTGTCAATATCATGCCAAAAGATACTAATTTCTGAAGAGAGGCCATTATGATATTTATGCTGAAGTCTTTTTTCCCTCTTATTTATTTAATACTCTTTCTAGTTACATTTAAAACATTTTTTACTTTTAGTTTTTTTTTTAAGTTTTTGAGTTCTAGATTCCTCTCGTACCCATACTTTCAGCCTTCATTCAGAAACCACATGTGAAGTTATTCAAAATGTTTTCATTAAAGTGTTGTTGTGAAAGAAAACAAAGATCTCCCACTCTAATTTTTAAAAAAGCTTTCAAGAAAAATAAAGCTAAAAAAGAGAGAGATGATTCAATTTATATTCATATACAATTGCTTTCTTTTTTGGGTATGGCTAGGATTTTTCATCGTAAGTCTTTCCAAGTGATCATGATCACTGTATTGCTAAGAATAAAGTCAAATTTAAAGCAGGTCATCCCAAAACATTGCTGTTGCTTTGTATACAGTACATTTCACTTTGCTTGAACTTATAGAAGACATTCTGTTTTTTTTCCCCCCAAGAGTATCCTGCTCATCACTCCCATAGAAAATATGGTCATATTCCATGATAATCATACATCACAATTGATCAACCCATAAATTTCCAATTCTTTGTCCTGAGAAGAAAACTGTTATAATATTTTTGTACAGCTAGGTCTTTTTCCACCCCCACCCCCCTTTTGATCACTTTTGGTATTCATGCATAATAGTGGTATTGTTAGGTCAAAGGCTATGCATGAATTTATATCACTTTGGGCATAGATCATATCTTTTGATCATTTATCAATTAGGGTATGGCCCTTTTTTTTTTTTTTTTTTTTTTTACAAATTTGACTCATTTCCCTCTATGTTTGAGACAAAAAAGTTATCAGAGAAACTTGCTTCAAGATTCTTTCTGTAATTACTATTGCTAACTGCATTTCCTCCCATTTATTCTATTCTCTTTCTCCTTTCACCCTGCCCATCAAAAGTATTTTGCTACTTCAATACCCCCTCCTCTCTCTTTTATCAACTCCTCCACCCCACTTTTCATATCCCATTCTCCTCCCATTTTCCTTTAGGGTAAGATAGATTTCTATATTCATATTGAGTAAGTATGTTTTTCTTCTTTGAGCCAATTCTGCTGAAAGTAAAGTTCATTCATTCCCCATCTCATCCCCCTCTTTTCCTCCCATTATAAAATTTTTTTTCTTGCCCCTTTTTTATGGCAGTTAATTTGCACATTCCACTTCTCCCTTTTCCTTTTTCCAAATACATTACTTTCTCACCCTCACCTCATCATTTTTTAATGATAACCAAATCATACCTGTGCCCTATGTCCAAATATATATTCCTTCAAACTGCTATAACAATGGAAAATTCTAAGTTATAAGTATCATTATCCCATGTAGGAATGTAAAAAGAAAAACATAATTAAATTCCTTATGATATTATTTTCCCAATTTTCTCCTTATGCTTCTCCTGAATTCTGTATTGGAAAATCAAATTTTCCATTTAGCTCTGATCTTTCATCAAGAATGGTTGAAATCCTCTATTTTGTTGAATGTTTACTTTTTCCTCTGAAGGATTATACTTGATTTTGCTGGGAAGGTAATTCTTGATTACAAGCCACTGCTCTCTGGAATAACATATTTCAAGCCTTCCAGTCCTTTAATGTAGAAACTGCTAAATCTTGTGTTATCCTGACTGTGACTCTACTATACTTGAATTGTTTCTTTCAATTTCTATTTTACCCTCTGGTTCTAGAATATGAGGATAGTTTTGCTTGATAATTTCTTGAAATATGATGCCCAGGCTCTTTTTATCATAATTTTCAGGTAGACCAATATTTTTAAATTCTCTCTTATGGATCCATTTTTCAGATTAGTTTTTTAAAATGAGATATTTTCCATTTTTTCCATTTTTTTGGGTTTGCTTTATTGTATCTTGGGATTTCTCATAAAGTCATTAGTTTCAATTTGTTCAATAACTAATTTTTAAGGGATCATTTTCCTCAAGGTGCTTTTGGATCGTCTTTCTCAATCAGCCAATTTTTCTTTTTAAGGCATTATTCTCCTCATTAGTTTTGTTTTGTTTTGTTTTTGTGTTTCCTTTTGTACCTCTCTCCATTCTTTTCCTAATTTTTCTTCTCTCTTACTTGATTTTCAAAATCCTTTTTGAGCTTCCATAAGCTTTTCTTAGAGACTTTGGATTTAGAAATTTGACTTTATTATGATCTTCTTGGTGTGTATTTTGATCTTTCTTGTAACCATAATAACTTTCAATTGTCTGAAACTTTTCTGTTATCTGCTCATTTTCCCAGCCTATTACTCAGCTTTTAACCCTTTGTTAAAATAGAGCTCTGTTTCCAGGGTAGAGGGTTCAGTGTCCCAAACTTTAGGGGTTACATGCAGCTGTTTTCAAAGATTCTTCTAGGAACTTGACCACAAGCCCTCTTTCCTACCCTGGAGCTGGTTGGAGTATCCCTGCCCCACTGTAACTGTAAGATCTAGTGTGCTAAATTAACAGAGTCCTGCTTTGCTGACACGAAGTCAAAGGTTAGGGCCAGGGCTGTGCTGGCATGGAATTTGATAGGACTGTATTCTAGACTCTTACCCTGTTGCCACAGACTTTTCTGTCTCCTTCCATTCTGCTGACCTTCTGAGTCCTCCCTGGTGTTTCCAGGCAGAGAGGTCCAGAAGCCACCAGCACTGTTTTTGGGGCCAGGGCTGGGGCTGTCATTAGGGCTGGGTCAGAGCTAGCGCTGAAACCAGGGTTCTAAAGTACACTGAGATTGCATGCTGGATTCCCATTCTGGTTCCACATATCTTCTGAGTTATCTTTGGCTAAAAAATGTTCCACTCCATCTTTTGGGGCATTTTGATGCTTTAAAATTTCTTTAGAGCCATTATTTAAAGGAATCTGGAATGATTTAGGGGAAGAGTTCCTGCATTTACTCTGCCATCTTGACTCTGCCTCTCTCTTAAAGTCTTGTTTTCATCATATCATCCTTCTCCTCATCATCATTTTATATCTATCAATTGTCCTAGAGTTTGGTTTCTTCAGAAACTAGTATTGCACCACTACACACCTGTCAGATTGGCTAAGATGACAGGAAAAAATAATGATGATTGTTGGAGGGGATGTGGGAAAACTGGGACATTGATTCATTGTTGGTGGAGTTGTGAACGAATCCAACCATTTTGGAGAGTAGTTTGGAACTATGCTCAAAAAGTTATCAAACTGTGCATACCCTTTGATCCAGCAGTGTTACTACTGGGATTATATCCCAAAGAGATTATAAAGAAGGGAAAGGGACCTGTAAGTGCACGAATGTTTGTGGCAGCCCTTTTTGTAGTGGCTAGAAACTGGAAACTGAATGGATGTCCATCAGTTGGAGAATGGCTGAATAAATTGTGGTATATGAAAATTATGGAATATTACTGTTCTGTAAGAAATGACCAACAGGATGATTTCAGAAAGGCCTGGAGAGACTTACACGAACTGATGCTAAGTGAAATGAGCAGGACCAGGAGATCATTATATACTTCAACAACAATACTAGATGATGACCAGTCCTGATGGATCAGGCCATCCTCAGCAACGAGATCAACCAAATCATTTCTAATGGAGCAGTAATGAACTGAACTAGCTATACCCAGAAAAAGAACTCTGGGAGATGACTAAAAACCACTACATTGAATTCCCAATCCCTATATTTATGCACACCTGCATCTTTGATTTCCTTCACAAGCTAATTGTACAATAATTCAGAGTCTGATTCTTTTTGTACAGCAAAATAATGTTGTTGTCATGTATACTTATTGTGTATCTAAGTTATATTTTAATATATTTAACATCTACTGGTCATCCTGCCATTTAGGGGAGGGGGTGGGGGGGGTGGGGTAAGAGGTGAAAAATTGGAACAAGAGGTTTGGCAATTGTTAATGCTGTAAAGTTACCCATGTATATATATCCTGTAAATTAAAGGCTATTAAATAAAAATAAAAAAAAAAAAAAAAAAGAAACTAGTATTGCAATAATTGATAACTATGAAGTAACACTGAAAGGAGAATAGTGTTTAAAATGAGCTTTTGCTTTAGGCTAGTAGCCTGGGCTCATTAGAGTCAAGATCAATGTCCATACAATGTCTTAGTGTCTAAAATATATAAACTCTTGCACTAATTGAACAGACCATTTTTCCTACTGAATGTCATAATCTGGACAATGGATATTCTCCATTCATATGATTTTTCCTGAGAAATCATTTTCATATATATTATCTGTAAATAAGAGCAAAAAAATCTCTTTTCCATTTATACTTTGCATAGGATATCCTAGGTGGCCCAGTGGATAGAGTCCAAGAACTCTAGGCCTGAGCTCAAATCCAGCTTCTGACATGTATTCCAACATGACCTTGGGAAAGTTACTTAACTTTGTCTCAGTTCCCTCATCTAAATGAGCTGGAGAAGTAAATGGCAAACCACTCTAGCATCTTTGCAAGGAAAATCCCAAATGGAATGGTGAAAAGTCAGGCAAGACTGAAAATGACTAAACAAAAACAATCTAGGATATTCTATGACAGCAATAAATCCCTTGGTTAACAACTGCTAAATGACAGAGAAACATTTAAGGAAAGTGATCTCAGCATTTGTGTTAAACTGAGCCATCTTGAATCATCTTAACATATGCATGGGACATATCAGAAGGGAAGGAGTCTTTGAGAGTACATTTTGTCCTGTGCTGCAATTTCACTTTTTATATAATCAATCAATTACCAAGTATTTATGAAGCAGTTATTATGCAGCATGTACGTACTATTGAGGATGATATAAAAACAAAATGAAAGCATTTCCTGCCATCCCCTTATATTCCAAGGGAAAAAACAATATGTACACATTGTATGTGTAGATGTATGTTGTATGTGTGTGTATGTACACACACACAAAAATTATACAATATGAATAAGAAATTACTCTAGTAGCAGCTGGGAGGGAAGGAAGAATAAAGAAAAATAAACATGGTTGGTTCTTGTATTTTCTCCACCTACTAGTCTGTCTAGTCACTGGGAAGATATAATATATTACAGAACAGAAAATCATTTTCAAAGGGCTACTTTTTCTCCTCTCATATTTTCATTAACAATTCTTGATTAATACATATAATATTTTCATAATGATTTTATGATGATTAGAAAGCATAGATCAGTAGTTACTAATATCTTCTCAATTGTAGCTGGGGGAAGGTAGGTAATAGTGCTATCTGTGATTCTTCTTTCCCTAGTCGTGGGGTAACTTTCCCTCTTTCAGACAGCTTAAAGTTTTGATGCCTGAATGTTTTTAAATTTGTTTTTCTCAGCATGTTTCTTCAGTATATACTGTGTATAGGTCCAGATGATCTTCATGGATTCATTTCCCTCAATGTCCTTATTTTCTGCATATCAACTAGGGAAGTCCAAATATCAGATGCCCACTGGGAAAAATGATGAAATCAGAATGCTACAGAAATACTGCAAGAGGTGGGGGACTATGGATGCAGAATATGGTATATGAGGTCAGATTTGGATGATGTATTGCTTACCCACTGAACTCCATTATTCCTTTTTTATTTATTCCTTATGTTTTGTTACAATGGATGGTGTGCTAAGTAGGAGAGAGAAAAGGGCAAACATTTGGAATTGATGGCACTGGAAAAACAAAATAAATTTTTAACATTTTTAAACTTAAAAAAAGAAATGGAAAGAAACACTACAGATGTATTCATTTTTCATCTGCTTGCTGTTTTTCTTCTTATTTCACCAGGTGTTCTTAGAAGGATATGGCTTGGTAGGGTCTCTTGTCAAACTTTCAATGGACTTGTATCCCCTGCTATGCTATTTTTGGAGACAATAGCACTTCCATTATGTTTTGCAAATGAGTTTATATTTTATCCACTGCACCACCTAGCTGCCCATAGAGTTTATATTTTAAATGAGCACAGTCCTTGTCTCCTATAATATGCCATTTATAAATGAGGAGGGTCAGATTTGGAGGGGTGGTGATTGCTATAAATTCTTTTGTCCAAAGAATATAGAACTTCAGAACTGGAAAGAGTTCTTAGAGATAGGAAATAATAGCCTAATACTAGATTTAGAATCATACCTATCTTATATCTATATATCATTTGCATTTATAAACTGTAAGAACAGGGATGGGTTACTTAATTTCTGAAACCTTTCCATAAAAAAAGAACTAATAAATAAATAATCCCTCAAATCATCAAAGCTTATATAGTAAAGAGGCAATATTTAGCAGCTTATTTCCACAATCTATACCTCAGTGGATATTAGTATGTTCCATCATTAGTACTCCAAATGTAATTGAGGTAGAAAAAAGGAAGTTGGGAGTAATAAAATATGCTCCACACTCCATGATTTTATCTAGATAGATAAAGTCTGAATATGTTCTATTTCATGATCTAAACTCACAGACCTCTAAAAAATCTCCCTCTGCTCCAGTGTCCCTTTACTGTCTCCCCTGAGAATGCAACCTGCAGCTAAGAAGAACTAGGTTCCATTCTCAGTGGATGGATGTAAATGTCCAACAACTCAGTGTTTAATCAACTGTGCAGAAAGAAAGATACCAAAGCATACCAGCCAGAGCATTCTCCCTTTCTTGTTCAGAACCACACAAACTGCTAACTTTGTATAGTTGCTATATTTCAGTAAATCTTCAATTTGTGTTAATACTTTTTCTTGTTCAGATTTTCTTGGTGTCAGAGGAATGAGGGTAATCCCTTTACTTCACACTCCAAGGAGGACAAAATAACTGTATCTGACAAATAGCCACTAAGCAGAACATCAAAACAAGACTTTTAGAACCTGACCTCAGGCAGTAGGATAATACAACCATGGTTCAGAAATCTGAAGCATTGAGCCATTATTTCTAACATTATCTTGCCCCAGAAGTAACATCTGTATCATCCATTAGCTGCAATTCAGACAATAAACACTGAAATTAATGACTGCATTAAATCATACTCCCATGCATAAACCATGAAGTCTCTTTTAACATTAATCTTTAGATTTAAATCCATCAGCATATTTGCAAGTTTAAGTATTGATTTTCATGTTTTGTGCATGCAATAAAGCTAATCATTATTTTGTAATTAAATAATACCTTTTTTTTAAACCCTTTGGAAGTTTGATTCTCTCCCAACTACCTCCTCCTATGTTCCACAAAGTACTTGTAAGCAGAGATTTGCTCCAAAAATATTTCACCTTTATTTGGTTACAACTCAATACAAGAAAAACACACACACAGCTGGCTGGAAGAAAATCCCTAGGGGCATTGAGGAAAGAGAAAATAATAAGAGTTCTATATTATCTCCTCTCACCTAAGCTTCTCTCAGATCTAGCATTATTATCAACACTACCACCACCATCATCATCATTGCTATTTACATAAAGTTTACAAAGAGCCTTGCATACCTCATATCATTGGACTCTTGAAAGAACCCGCCTGTGAAATAAGAGCTGTTATTATGGCTATTTCCCAGATGAGGAAGCTGAGGCTCAAAGACGGCACTTGAATTGCCCAGCATTACAGATGAATATCTATCCATAAAATGACAACAACAAACTTTAATTTTTGTTGACTCAAACTAGAAGATGAAGGCTATGTTTTTCAAACTAGATTATTTAACCAATTTGTTGTACAGAGTAAGCACTGCCAGCCGTCCTCCTTTTTAAACAGTCCCCTGTTGGGCACCCAATATAGAAATACCTATCACTGACCAGGAGAGGGATGTTTCTCTGTATCTCCATTAGATTGTATCAGGCTATATCACTTCTTTTTGCCACAGAGGATACAAGGCTTCTTGGAAACTAAAATATAAAAACGCATGCTTCTAGCAGAAAAAAAAAAATAAAGTCTGTACTCACTCAGCACCTCCCCAAAATTAAAAGCAGAAAAGGCAGCTTGTGGAGAAGGGGGGGTGAGGCTCGTGAGAAAAAAAAATTCACTTAAAACAATATGAGTCGTAGGCTCGGCTTACCTTATAAACATCCGAGTGAGGCAGATGACATTTTTATGATGACCCATAAGAATCTTTTTAATAGTCAGTTTCCTAATGTTTTCTTCTTTGATAGGAATGAAAAACAGACCTAGGAAAGGTTCCTTCCCTGCTGGGCAGGCTGGCTGGAACACAGGGCTGGCTCTTCACTGACCCTACCTAGGGAGCCAACAGAAAGAGAAAGCCTGACCCTGCTCATCACTCCCAGAAAACAGAGTGTGAAGGGAGTCTGTATCTCCCTCTCTTTCTTTCTGTCTTTGAGGTTGCCCTCAAGGCAAGGGTCTCTAAAAAGATGAGAAAACAGTTCTATTCCAGCTGAAGGATAGGCCCAGGAGAGAGCCATATTCCTGCAGCCTCCTCTGGGAGTCAGAATATTAACAGACATTTTCATTCATGAAGCACCAGAGACAGATTGGTGTGTGGGGGCAAGAGGGAAAAGAGTGGATTGTTAATAAGATGCATGTGTCTATTTAGCTATGAGTAAGAAAAAGAACCCTAAGAAATGATCCATCTATCGCATCCATCCATCCAATCATCCAGTAGAAAGAATTCAGGACAAAAGCTATGTTTATGTCACTACTCAAATGCCTGTCATTGCAATATCAGGATATGTATATGTGTACTTGTGTTGGCTGTGACTAGGTGTGTGAATGTTCCCATAAATAAATATTTACTTAAAGTCTATAAGAGATGATTAATGTCTCTAAAAGACTAATTTACATATGTATGTGCATATATACATATGTATTTGTGTATATATGTATATATGAAATTGTACAATCATCTCTTTTATTCTACTATGTTGCAGAAATTCTTGTTTTATTTCTTAAATTCAGTATAAGATAAAATTTTAAAAATGAAGCAAGTCAGGAAACAGAGTTGAGAAGGAAAAACATTCTAGATATGAGGAAACAGAAGAAGGTTATGAAAAGCTTTAAATGCCAATATTGAGAAAGGTATATTTGATCCTGTAAGTTTAATTATCACAGGAGTTACTGAATTGGGCAGGATGGAGGAAAGAGAATGGGATGGGGAGGAGGATACACTTCAGATTTTATACCATCTCTCATCCTTCTTGAAAATATTAGATAGAGGAAAATTTCTAGAAATTGTGAATTAGGGAATCATGGGATTTGAGTTTGAATTCTGATTCTATTTTGCTATCTTGCTTTTGAGATCTTGAGCAAATCACATAAGGATGCTACAGCGTCCTCCTCTATAAAATAAGGAGTTTGACCTGAAAAAAAAAAAAAAAAAAACAAAACCGGAAACATTAAAGCCTTAAAATCCTGCTCCAGGTTAAGTATAATATTTTAAAGTCTGTACTTATTCAGAATTTGCCCCAAAATTAAAAGCAGGAATGGCATTTTGTGGGGGAAAGGAGAGCGGGACCTTCAAAGTCCCTGCTGGTCCTAGATTTATGAGCTCATGATTTGCCATCTAAACTTGAGCAGCTTTGGAGAGAGACCAAATACCTCCATATTAAAAGAGAACAGTGTAAATTTCTTACAGGGAGAGAATGCTTGATGAGATATCTCTGGACCCCCAGGGCCCAAAGGTTTAATAAATATTTATTGAATTGAATGTAAAACAAATGGGAAATGTCAATAGCTTCAATTGTGATACAAAATCCCAAGCAAAGAAGTACCATGCTCTTTCCTTTAAGTTTTGTACTTTGACTGGTTGCTGGTAGTATCACTCTAAAAAGGCCCAGCTATTGGGCCTCTTTTTCCTGGGTAGAATTTCTTCAACTGCTTCTCAATATGTTTCTTTCACTGCCAAAATCCAGTACTCCTGCAATCTCTAGGGACAGCCCTAAGGGAATCAGTTTTCTCCTATTACATACCAAATGATTCCATCTGGGATTGGTTAACAAACACACACACATGCAAAGAGCCGAGATAAAATGCTGCCATACCCTAAGTACAACTTAAATGTCAATGCTCTACCTGGAATTTAAATCAGACTTCTCTTTCAATGTCCACAGCAGGCTAACCATACTAAACTGCATAGAATCATAGGATCTCACAATTAGAAGACCTTTTGGACTACCAATCATTAGCTGAATGAGAATATTCTCTAAACCGTGGCCAAATGGTCATCTAGGCTTTGCTAAAAGGCCTCTCATGCAGGTAAACAAATTGTTCCAAAGGATAACTTTAACCATTTGGAACTTTTTTCCTTAAACCAAATCTAAATTTGCTTATTTATAAATTCCATTGCTTCTAGGTCTGACTCTGGGCCCAACTAAAACAAATCTAATCCTCTTCTTCAAAAAAACAAAGGGAGTTAATGCTACTACATGCATCCCCAGGTCCTTCCAACATAGAATATGAATTGAACTTGTTTCTACCATAAAATAAAAATACTCCTTTTAGCATTAAATACAATGCCTAGTACTTCACAGATATTTAAAAAATGCTTGCTGACTGACAGATTATGAGCTAGAAGTGATCTCAGAGGTCATGTAGTTCAACTGTACATTTTATAGATTAGGAAACTGAGGTGCAAAAGATTGACCAATTTGTACAAGGTTACACAGGTAGGGTCAGAAGCTGCATTTGAATCCAGATTCTCTGACATCATAGTCAGTGCTCCTTCTACTATTCTACAGTCACTACTCATGAAGCATGAGTTGTGAATTATAGCAATTCAGTTCATTCAAACAAGTCTGAAGTAGCAATGAGAGACTCCAGTGAGTACAATGAACAAGGTTGTATAAAAGGATTAAGGTGGTAAGAGTCATTAAATCCCTTGTAGTCAGAAAGCTTGGGTTTGAATCTTGGTTCTAACACTTGATAGTTTTGTGGCCTTGGGAAAATTCAATTAAAACTGCCTAGAACTTGGCTTCTTCTAAAAACTGATGAAAGAACTGGATGGAGTGATCTCTGGGATTCCTCCAGCTCTAGGTATGCTATTTTAATCTGAATCTCAGTTTCTTCATGAATTAGATGGAGGTGATGATAATCCTGCACCATTTATATGCCAAGACTATTGGGAGGAAAGCTCTGTACATTTTGGAGGTGGCCTATAAACCTGAATTGTTCTTATTCTGGATACAGGTCATCACAACAGCCAAGAGAGAGTTCATTGCTATCCCAGACTCTACTACATTGTAGAGAGTTTCTGCCCCTTCAGTTTCCCAAGACTTGCCAAAATCTTCATTATTCTGGTCTTTCTAACTCTATGCTGGGCACTCTTTCCACTGCTTTCTAGCTGCCCCTTAGTCAAAGCTAAACAGATCTCTTTGTAACTTCTGACTGTTGTCCTTGGTTCTGTTCTTTGTGGCCAAGCAGAACAACAGAACTGCCTCTTTTTATGTCTCAGCATTTGAAATACTTTACTCAGCTCATTTAATGTCTTCTCTTAGTCTTTCTCTTTTCCAGACTAAGTATGCACATGCCTTTCAAATGTCTTTCAAATAATCCTCATGGAGCATAATCTAGAGGCCCTCCACTAGCCTGGGTGTTCTGCATCCTAGATATTCTCCAGTTTATCAATATCTTAATGGTGCTTAAAATGGAAAACGCTTGTGATGAGGTCTGACAATGGGACCATCACCTTGTTTTGCCTGAATACAATATCTTTCTTAATGCATACTAAAACTGCATTAGCTTCCTTGGCTTCCAAATCAGAACAGCTCATAAACTGAGTTTGCCGTCCACTAAAACCCCCAGTCCTTTTTCAGACACACTGACGTCTAGCCTGATCCTTCTGAATGATGACTTTTATACCCAGAAAGTAATCTCTCTCTCTTGGCTTTGTGTCATCTGCAAACTGAATGACCACATGCTCTCGTTCTGGGTCAGCCACTGGGAGTACAGCCCCTGGTTTGAGTAGGATTGTGTTCTGGGCTTCCTCTCTACTGGTATACTAATAGCTAGACATGGATACTATAGGCATAGATCTCAAAATTTACTTCTGCTTCAAAACTCACTGAGTCCCTCTGCCACCTGAACTTGGGGAGGAAGAATAAACTTTTAGTTTAGCCATGTCAGAGGTAACCAAACATATCCAAAGGCTATTCCCCTTGCTGGCTGATGAGACTTTGGTATAGAAAAAGTCTATACATACAAATGTATATTCACTAACTGAAAATGTTTCCTTTCATGGAATGCTAAGGGAATGATCAAACTAGAGATACCACTTGACTTAGGAGTAAAAACATCAGACTTGTTCTGCTGTTCATTGACTATGTGGTCTTGCTTTGATTCTCTGATCCTCAGTTCTTTTAATCAGTGAAATATAATAATAATGGCACTAATAAATGGTTGTTGATTGGAGAGCAGCCCAACAAATTATACAAGAATGTAGCTTATTATTGTGATCAGAATCCACAAATATAAAGAATGTAGAGAATGTATAAGAATTGATGCAAAGTGAAATTGAACCAGTAAAACAATGTACATGATATGATGACTGCAACAATGTAAATGAAAAGGATAAAAAATATGAAACCAAATCTCGTGTAATTATAATTAATCTTAGCCCCAAACAAGAGAGGAACAAATGTGCTTCTTTCTTTTTTATGCAGAATGGGGGACTATAACCATAGTTGAAAGACACTGTGACATTGTCTATAGAGTCGGTCTAGATTGATATGCTGATTTTTTTTTTTATTTCAAGTGCCTTTTTCTATTCTCCAATCTAAGGGATCTTCTCTGACAGAAGAGGGAAAAGGACTATAATTTTGGGGAAAACATGATGTAAAAATAAAAATACATTCTGGTGAAGTTGGGTTGAACCAAAGCCCTTTACTACCTGGCCTTACTAAATCCTCCTAATCCACAAGGCAATAAATTTCTAACTATTTAGCAACTTGCTAATATATTTTTACTAATGGTTTCCCAGAGACATATTTTATAATGGCACTGAAGGAATTACATCCATACCAATATAAAAAGCAATCAGAACTTTCGCTGATTGAAAACATCTTCTTCTATAAAATAACAAGGGATTCCGGTGCCGAATGATGAAGAAAAAAGTGTTATTTATTATGTATGCTTTCAAATCCTGTACTCTGGGATCCTTGAGCATTATTATTTCTTGAGATTCATCTGACTATAAGATCGATATGTCTTTGGATCTGCTTTATGGAGGATGTAGAGGCTCTCATCTATGATCTGAAATACTGTGGGGCCATTTCAACACAGACTGAAATTAATCTATATAGGTATAATTGGGGAAACAGATTGAGACCTTCCCTGGTTTTAGGGATGAAAGCAACAAATGTGTCTAGATATACAAGACAATAGCTATTCTGAACTACCTAAGTTATTGGCAGAAGAATTAATATACAGATCCCAACAAAGGGATTATGTTCTCACTTATTAGTTACAGCCATGTCTAAACGTATCTAAGTGCATATATTTCATAGCATGAATTTTGAATTCATTTACATTCCCCAAAGGAAAAATCACATCTGCAGTTACAAAATTCTAGGGAACAAGCCTGTCCTCAGACACAGCTAAATGAGTGGTAGAAATTACAAATCAGGTATCAAAAGAATCAATGCCACTAGAGCTTAAAGGTCATACCAGAGGAGGGTGAGTATTGCATATTTTGTACCCCTCCAGGCAGACACTTAGTCTTAGAAGAGTAGATGGTTTCTCTTCCTATAGACACAGAAAAACTAAATAGAGAAGCTACAGTTTATAAAAACCTTTGAAGAGAATTATGAAAAAGGGACTTTTCATCTGGCAGAGATAGAGAAATGTTTACAATTATTATGAAGTACAGAAAATGCTCATTTAAAAAGCAATTCACATATTCTCATGATATAAAAACAGGAATTAAATGACCAATATGTAACTTCCTTCTGGAAGAAGATACACATATACTGAAGAACAGAGGCCGGGCTTAAGTTGGAATTAGGAGGGAACTTGTTCTCCCCAGTGGCCATTCAAAGATGAGTCTCTGTAGAGCTAAGAGAGGCCTTGCTGTCCCTTCCTGAATGTTCTTTCTCGTGAATGGGATTATTTAGCAATTCACTTCATAGTTTTGTAAACTTGGAAAAACATTTCTCTCTTCACCTAACACAGGGGTCCAATTTGCCCAAGACAGTTCTATGGACCTGGGAAAGTATCTTTACCACTTTAGAATATGAGAAATAATATGGGACAATGGAAAAAGTACTAGACTTGGGAGTGCTGGACCTGAATTAATTTAAAAGTATTTGTTCAACGTAGTGCTAGGCACTGTGCTAAGAACTAGGGATACAAAATATTAAAAAGAATTACCAAAAAAAAAAAGCAAACATTCCCTGCCCTCAAAAAGATTACTGAAGGTAACCTTAGAGAGGAAGGTGCTAGCATCTGGGATTTAGGAGTCAGGTGGAGGTAGCCAGGGAAAGGTAGAAGTATCTGAATGAATCTTGAAGGAATCCAGAGTTTCTAAGAGGCATGGTGAAGGGTATGAATATTCTGGGAATGGGCAACAGCCAGACCAAAAAGAATAACATCGATGAGAGATGGGAGAATTCTGTGGGAAAAACAATAAGCAATCAGGTATAGCTGAGAAGAGGCCCCATGAAAGGGAGTGATGTATAAGAAAAAGAGTAGAAAAGTAAGAATAGGACTTGTTGTGAAGAATTTTAAATGCCAAACAAAAATGACATTTGATGTTATATGTGTTGGGAGTTTAGTCATAAGTTTGTTGTATGAGACCCAGGTTCTAATCCAACTCTGACACTGACTGTGTGATATTAGATCAATTGCTGAAGTTCTCTGAACTACACTGTCCTGAACCTAAGAGAATATATACTTCACAGAGTTATTGTGAGGATCAAATGAGATCATATGGTTAAAGTGATTTCCAAATAAAGCACTTTATAAAAATCATTATCTATCCCCCCCCCAATTTGTTTTTGTGAGGCATTTGGGTTTAAATGATGTGTTCAGGGTCACACATCTAGGTTAAGTATCTGCAGTGATATTTGAACTCAACTGCTCTTGACTCCAGGACCACTGTGTTACTCGGCTAACCCTATCTCCCTTTAACATATGTTGTCACCTAACTGTATGAAGTTATTTAAGTTGAATTCTCATACAAGGTTAATATCTGATTCAGTGAATTTGCTATTTCTGATAGCAAATTTTCCTTTGATTTAAAACTTTCCCTAACTTAAACCACTACCTGCCCTCAAAAAGATTAGTCTAATAGAAAAGGCAAAAATGTATATTAAAAATATGTACAGAGCAGACAGAAGATAACCTTAGAAAAGATGATTTTAGCAGCTGGGATTTGGGAATCAGGGGGAGATGGCCTGAGAAAGGCTGATACCTGTGAATCTGGTCCATAATGGGATAGTGAAAACCACAAGGGACTGAAGCAAGAGAAAAGAGTTGATCTCTGAAACTTGATGAGAGCAGTTCAATGAAAAAGGGATATAGTCCATGATTCAGTCAGCCATGCCATCTTGATCTTGGAGTCCTAGATCCCCTCCTTACTTCCTGTTTGAGTTATTGGCTCCTAGAGGGATCAATTTCCCTGGTGGGATGTTTAGTGTTTGTTTTCTCAGACAGAAATAATTTCTTGAACAGGAATGGTCTCTTGCCTCTCAAGGGCTAGTAGAAAACAGTTTGGTGGTACCATGGATGAAGTACTAAATCTGGAATCAGTGAGTTCAAAATTATGTGACCCTTGTCAAGTCATTTAACCTCTGTTTTCCTCATCTTCCTTGAATGCAAAAGAGGGATAACAACAGCAGCTATCTCCTAAGATTGTTGGGGAGTATAAAAGCAAATAACCAATATAAAGCACCTTGCACATCTTAATGTCCTATATAAATGGTAGCTACTATTACCTATAGTCATTCAGAAGGTCAAATGATATAAATTACTATGCAAATCCATATAAATAAGGTATTCTTATTAGCTTCTGACACTTTCAACTGGGGGATCAAACCCATCATCTTGACCCTCTGAAGATATGTGAAGAAGCTGTGTGCTAGGGGAAGGTGAGTTGTCCTTCAGCTTACAGAATACCCTTGTCAAGATCATGAAGCTAAGACGTCCTGCCATGGTATCCTGTGATATATTTTCCTTAATGTGTGAATACTTCCAACGCCCCAGCTCATTCATGCCCTAGATAAATTACCAAAGACTCAAATGCACCCATTTCTGTCCAATCCCTCTCTCCATTCTCTCCCTTCATTCCCCCTGATTCACAGATTTCAGAAAAAGCCAAGACAGCAGGATCATCACTTCCTTACGATACAAAGTAATCAATGAAAACTTTCTTTGTTGGTGGTTGAAAATATGCCAGAAGAACAATAATGACACGAGCAAGCACCTCTCCTCATGGGAAAGTGCTTTAATATTAAGAGCTGCTATTCCTCTTTCTGACACTCCAGGGAGCTGTCAGACCACTGTTCAATGTTTTAAGCCGGGAAGTGGACACCCCATGAAGTCTCAGCCTTTGAAAAGTTAGAGTAATAATGAAGCTGACTGGAGCCCCCAGCTTCTCAATGGGAGGGCTGCTAGGGAAAATTAAGACACCACAAATGAAGGAGTCTGAATGTTATTATTTGTCATATCTGAAACGATGAATTTCTAATGCTTAGTTTCACTGTAAGCACAAGGGGTCGATCATGAATGGAAATGGCGAAATCTAGAACTTGCAAAGATACTAGAATCTCATTTTTCCTCCTTTGCAAAATCAAAACCCTTTTATGTCATTAGCAATCTGGTGAACATTATATATTTTTGCTAAGAATAACATTTTAAATGTATAAAATAAAATATATAGAATTACAAAGAAAAACAATTATATTGAAATACAATTATAAAAATAAATGTATTTTTTAAATCAGCTTATGGACATCATAGTAAAAATTACCTTATGAACTGTATAGTAAAAAATCAGTTTATTAACCCCATGGTAAAAATCAGCTTATGGGCCCCCCTAGTTAAAATCAGCTTATGAACTCTCTTTCTAGAGTTCTTTCAAATTCTAAACTCTACAATCTTATTTCTTTATATTCCTTATGGTACCAAGCCCTACTAATCCATCTCCCAGTTCCACCTGAAATGGTCTGCTTTTAAAATTGGCTTTCACTAAAACTTGAACTAACCATATTTTCCAACACATTTCAATACTGATCGATCGTTATCAGTCCTGATTAATTAAACCTGACCTATTTCCCTGCCCTGGGACTCTTAACTAAATGAGTCCCTGATGGGGGCCAAGAGAATAAGTCCTGTTCCAGAGTGCATGGGGAAGAGAAGGTTAAGTGGATAGAAGTGCTTCCTAATCCCAAGGAGCCAATCAGTATCATCTACAACAAATCTGAGAAACAGGTATTAATAGATTCCTCAGTGAATAACAAAAAGGAGAGAACATCATCCCTGTCAAAGGTTCCTTTTACCAAGTGGATCTTTAAAAGGCATTTTTCTCCCCATTCTCTACACACACATCCCTCTGTTTCCCAACACCAATGCTGGATATGGCTGTGATTCCAACTACTATTCCCTGGTGGTGTAGTAAGGCAAAGCAAGCTACACTTCACAGAATGGGTTCCAACACTCCAATAATTCCAATGACTTAGCCCAAGTCTTTTTCTCAAAGTGACTGAGTGGATTCTTGCTGTACCCCCTCCTTTGGCTCTAGGCCAAAAGAGCTTTCTATCCAAAGAGAGTTTCCCTGTCTGCTTTGAGGAGCCAAATCCTTTTTTCCAATCCTTTGGACCACCCAAGGGAAGATTTATTTTTCTAAATGGGATTTCCCTCAGGGTGATCCTGTAAAGCACATTACTCAAATAAACACAAAAATACAAAGCACAGATGGGTAGCTCAGTTGCTTAAAAGTCTGTGCAAATGAGCCAAAGATCCTGAGTTCTTCATGGGGACCTGTTAAGCTTTCCTCTAGTACACAGGTTCTTGGTTTCCATTTTTAGTGTCATGGTGCTTTTGGGCAATCTGGTGAAGTCTACAGACCCATTCTCAGAAAAATACTTTTAAGTACATAAAAATAAAATATATAGGATTACAAAAGTGATCTATTATGTTGTAATTTAGTTATCAATTTTTAAAAAATGTTCATGGACTATATATGAAGAACACTTTCAATCCTGGTAGCAGAGGGCTATAACCCCTAATCCCAATCAATTGCATCTCAGATGCAAAACACATATAAGGAACCCCCTTGTACATTTAAAATTACCTATTTATGTAACTTAAAAAGATATAAACTTTTCAGATTTATGTATCATAATCAAAAAGTATAAGAAAACTGAATGGCAAATATATGTCCATTTTAGGGGTTTTTTTAAGCAATACTTATTTCTGGGAACTTACATGCAGAAAATCTATCTTTTTCATCAAAGGTGTCATCAATAGGGCAAGTACTTGAACTTTTCAATTTCAATTTAATAATCATTTTCTATTATATTCAAGGATTACTGATAAAAAATAGTCTGGTCCTCAAGATGATTATGTTAATTGGAGAGATATATAACATACACAGATATGTATGATACATAAAAATCTGAAGTGGAATTAAGTGCTAAAAACTGGGTTGATAGGAAAAGCTTGAAAGAGCTGGTTTTCTGTGTTAATTCTTCAGGGAAGAATCCAAAGATTCAGAAGGGTGGAGGTTAAGGATGGAACGCATTTCCATTAAGAGGAACAGTTTATGCAAGTTTATGCAAGAGCACAGGTATCATGTGGACTATCAAGAGTGGTGAACAGTCCAAATTGGCTAGGTCATAGAGCTCCTGAATGGAAGCAAATTAAAATAAAGCTGGGAATGTGAGGTGGGTGCCCAATGGCTAAGGGCCTTAGGGTCTCTCATAAGACCTAAGGGTCTTATGATCAGGGGTTTGTATTTCATAAAATAAGTTATGGGTAGCCTCTGAATGTTGAAGTGGCAAGCTCAGACATGTACATTAGGAAGATTGTTTGGGGGATGGATTGGAAAGGACAGAGACAGAAAAAAGGGAAAATAGCTGGGGGTGATGACAGTAGTTCAGGAAAGAAAAAAAATGAAGGACAAATTAAGAAGAGTATCTATATGAATAGGTAAAAATGCAGAGAGAAATAAAATAAATTGCAGAAGTATAATCACTAAGATATAAGCTAAGGAAGATTCGAAGATTGTGCAACAGTTGTACCAGGAGGATCCTAGAGAAATGTGAAAAAAGGGCAGGTTTAGTTTTTGTCTAAGTTTAACTTGAGTTGCCAACAGGACATCTTGACAGATATATCTAAGCAGGAAGTTGTTAATGTGTGATTAAATGATCAGGCAAGATAAAGTTTAGGAACCATAAGGACAGAGATGAACTCTCCAGAGAAAATATGTTTTGGGTAAGAAAAAAGGAGATCTCAAGAACAGAGCCCTAGAAAATATCACATTAAAAAGTGGAGGAGATGGAGGATGATAATCTAGGAAAAGAGTTGGAGAAATCATGGCTAGACAGATGGGAGGGGGATCAGGAAGATAGGTATGACATGTAAGCCAAGAATTCAGTGTTTGGAGGGAAGGATGCATCTTGGAGAAGGTCAACAGTGTCAGAATTGCAGGGAAGTCAAAGAGGTTAAGATCTGCAAGAAAGGCAGTAGTTTATTTGCTATAATATTGCTGCTAACTTGGAAAGAGCAGTGGTAGTCTCAGATTCCAGATTTCAAAGGATTTAGACTGACTGGCTGATGATAAAGTGGAAGCAATGAATACAGGCAATTCTAGGAATTTGTCAGTGGAAAGGAAAAAAGATATAGGGAGATAGCTTGATAGTAAGTATGATGGGGTCAAGTGCAGATTTTTTAGGATAGAGTATACTGCAGGGCTTCTTAAACTTTCCACTCATGACCCCTTTTCATCCAAAATATTTTATATGACTACAAATATATAGGTATATAAAACAGGTATACAAATCAAATATTATAAGTAATAAATCATAATACCTCCACTCCCACAGTCAGTTTATGCAACCCAGATGGAGAAGTTTTACATTAGAGCATGTCTGCAGGCAACAAAGCAAAGCCAGTAAATAGAGAAGACAGAAAATAAAAGATAGAATGTTCAGTGGAGCAAACTCTCCTGGAGAAGATGTGATAGAATATGTATGAATGCACACATAGAAGAATGGGATTTCTCAAGGAGAACAGCCATCTGTTCCTTAGCTACTGGAGAAAAGGAAGAGAAGATATGTGTAGAGTGAGCTCTCAGCATATGGCCTCTTGTTTTTTGTTTTTTTTTTTTCTCTAAGGAGGTAGAGGTACAGTGAAAAGACCATGAAATTTGGGGTTAAAGGCTCTAATACCAATTACTTGTGTGACCATAAGCAAAATACCTCACTTTTTTTGAAACTTGGTATCCTCCTATGGAAAATAAAATGGTGTAATTAGAGACACAAAAGTCCTCTCTTGCTGTAAATCTAGGATCCAATCAATGATTCTAATTAATGATAAAGGATACCTATAATGGGTGGGAGAAGGTATTAGCAGCTAGAGGAATAAGTATCTGGAACATCAAATAATAAAAAGATATGTGGATTCAATTAAGAAAGAAGAAGCTTTACTGTGTAGCAGTGAGGCCCCTGCTGAAGAGAAGGACTGCAAATGAATAGGGAACCCAATTGGTCCTGAAGTTGTGTTTGGTAGCTCTGGAAGATAAGTCAAGAAGGCAGATGGTAGAGAGAATCCTGACAGGTGGGATGAAGATTATAGACAGTGGGAGGATGATACATAACTGTTCATTCTCTTGAGCTGGGACTTGGCCAATCCAAAGAAAAGTGAAGCCTTTTTTGTTGGCATTGCCAACAGGCTGAGGAAGAAAGGAAAGGGAGAGAAGCACTGGGTATTGAAATAATAAAAGAGAATATGGATTCAAGTGGAATGAGTCAATAGAAGAAATGGAAGCCTGGTCAGAGCTGCATTAGGCTTTTTGACTGCAATCTCACAGTGTCCTTGTGCTTTCAGATAGAGTTTCTAAGCCCTAGAACACCATACCTTTGTCTGAATTTCGAGGCTAGTGTATACACCCACAAATATGCACATTGTGAAGTCCATCAGTGATATAGTAAATAGTGTACCAGCCCTGAAATTGGGAGGACTTGAGTTCAAATTCAGCCTCAGACACTTGACACTGGTCAAACTTTTGTGACCCTGGGAAAGTCACTTTGTCTTTAAAAAAAAGGAAGCAGCATGGTAGGGAGTAGGTCTGAGAAACAAAAAGAAAGAACTGGATTCAAGACCTATCTGGCACATACAGGCTTTGTAACCTTCCTCAAGACACTCAATGCTCCAGGAAAATGTCCATTATTAGAGTGAATTTCTTCATAAGTGCTCTCCAAACCAATGGATTCATAGATGCAATTTTTAAAAATTGATGACTATAGTTCAGTTGACAGCCTAACATTTTAACTGTCTTAATAACAATAAAGATGCACTTACATTTATACATAAGGGTGAGGATTGATGGACTAAATCAATCAAGTCATTCCATTTCACTTAAAGTAAATGATACATTTATAAGGTAAGAATTTATCTAGATTACTCTCTGCCTAAGAATAAAACCTCAACCCTTCCTTAAGTCAATCAAAGATATTTCAACTAGATAAGACAGGAAATCTGTTTCAATTGGGTGAGGGGGCCTTGAAAAAACCAGGGATTTAGTTCATAATTTGAGAGGACTAGAGTGACTTGCAGAAGAAAGAACATTCCAACTAAAGTCATGAGAAGGAACTGATTGGACACAAAGGAGAAGGGCTTCAATTGTGAGCTTCCTTCTTGGTTTTGATATTTATCACCCACTCTCCTTGCCTGAAAGAAGATCTTTTGAACTTTATAAATGCAGATAATTTTGAACTTTCCATCTTCCTAAGCAGCATGTTCATTCAAATCAGTTGATGACACTATCTCTTTTAGGAGTCAAAACTGAACACAGATTTGAGACTCTACATCAGGGGTCCTCAAACTACGGCCCATGGGCCAGATGCAGCAGCTGAGGACATTCCCCTCACCCAGTGCTATGAAGTTTCTTTATTTAAAGACCCACAAAACAAAGTTTTTGTTTTTACTATAGTCCAGCACTTCAACAGTCTGAGGGACAGTGAACTGGCCCCCTAGTTAAAAAATCTGAGGACCCCTGTGCCATTGAACCCAGAAGAAAAACTATACAATTCCTTTTTTTTTTTTTTTTACCATTTTTTTTTATTTAATAGCCTTTTATTTACAGGATATATACATGGGTAACTTTACAGCATTAACAATTGCCAAACCTCTTGTTCCAATTTTTCGCCTCTTACCCCCCCACCCCCTCCCCTAGATGGCAGGATGACCAGTAGATGTTAAATATATTAAAATATAAATTAGATACACAATAAGTATACCTGACCAAAACGTTATTTTGCTGTAGAAAAAGAATCAGACTCTGAAATATTGTACAATTAGCTTGTGAAGGAAATCAAAAATGCAGGTGTGCATAAAACTATACAATTCCTAAAGGAAATATCTCAAGGATTCAAACAAATGGCCTTCAAAGAGCCTTGATACCCCTTTCCCATATAGGCTCTAAACTGAGATCACTTTATTCTGGACTCTGTATGCATTTGTGAAAGATTTTAAAGATTTCTTTTTTATTTGGAGGGGGAGCAATGTTCATGTCTTCTACCAATTGTTCTTCCTTTACTACCATCCTAGTAAAGCCTTTTAAAAGCTTAGCTTTTCTGATTAATAAATATCAACGGATAATCATAACAAAAAGCACACCATTAGGAACTTTCAAGCTACAATACTAGAAACACAACCTGCATCTTACTCCTCAGGCTACTCCTAAACCTATGAGGAAAGATACAGTGGTTCAGCTTTGGGGAGCCAACCTGCCTCATCAAATGGGAGTTGGGATAATGAGCCTCAAAACTGACAAAAGCTACCTATAAATTAAACCTTTATACAAACCCAATCCCTTTACAAACCACAACAAGCCTATAGGTTTAGCATCATTTCCATTTTATGGATGAGGTTGCAGAGGGTCTGAGAGAGTAAATAAATGATCTGCTGATAGTCCCAGAGAGGATTTTTCCTAACCCCACATCAAGAGCTATGTACACTATATCATATCTCTCTAAGTACTAATATGCAAAAAGTATTTATTAAGATTAGAAAAATTATTTTTACTCTTTTGTTTCCAAGAATAATTTCTAAAGATCTCTTTTCAGTGTAAGCTTTCAAAAAGAGACTCAAATTTAAAGAAACAAACAAGCAAACAAAAACAACCAAACTCTCTACTATCCAGTGAAATCCCAAATCTTGTCTCCATGATTATTAGTGAATTCTGCCTCCCTTCTCCAATCATCTTGCATATATTTATATTCCCTTATTACACCTCCTGGATGGCTAAGTGGAACACTGAATATATCACTTGGCTTGGAGTCAGGAAGATGATTCTTCCTGAGTTCAAGTCTGAACTCATATACTTACTAGATTTGTATCCCTAGGCATGTCACTGTTGCCTCAATTTCCTCATATGTTAAATAAAAGAATGGAATCACTCCCATTTCTTTAGCAAAAGAAAACCTTAAATGGGGTCCTGAAAAGTCATACATGACTAAAAATGACTGAACAATAACATTATACCACCTATGTTACTTAAGGAATGAGCCTTTTTATCTCTACCTCTTAGCAGCATGTCTTGTATGTAGGGATAGAGATAGGGAGAGGAATAGGAACCAGACATGTGATTTTATTAGCAGAGGTAACTCACAGGTGAAGAACTCCATCATCCTGTAAAATCTCATCAGTTAGTACTCTGTACTTCATTTTTCTCTGCCTCTCTGGTTGGAAGTTTGAGTCATGAACTCTAAATCTTCATTTAGGAAGAGAGCTCAGTTTAGACATCAAATTTCTCATTTGATTGCACTATTTTAAGACTTCTCTAATTTCACCATGCCTCCGTGTCAGGTACTTTTGTCCTCTTCCCTCCATTCCTCCTCTTTGGCTACTTTTTGATTGATGTCTCTCCCCATTAGAAGTTAAGCTTCTTGAGACCAGGGACTGACTCTCTCTATTTGTATTCCCCATGCTTAGCACAGTATCTGGCACATATTAGGCAATTAATAAATGTTTATTGATTTATTGTCTTTAAGACACTTAGGGGTAACCCAGAAGATCAAAACTATTTCATGATAATACTAAGGTTTTAAACTTCTAATATTGTAAATCTTTATAAATATGACCCTCATAAGCAAAAGGTCTTGGGGAAGATTCTCAATAATTCTTGAAAATATAAGAGTTCTGAGATACCACTATACACCTGTCAGATTGGCTAGAATGACAGGGAAAGATAATGCGGAATGTTGGAGGGGATGTGGGAAAACAGGGACACTAATACATTGTTGGTGGAACTGTGAATACATCCAACCATTCTGGAGAGTAGTTTGGAACTATGCTCATAAAGTTATCAAACTGTGCATACCCTTTGATCCAGCAGTGTTATTATTGGGCTTATATCCCAAAGAGATCATAAAGAAGGGAAAGGGACCTGTATGTGCACGAATGTTTGTGGCAGCCCTTTTTGTAGTGGCTAAAAACTGGAAACTGAGTGGATGCCCATCAATTGGAGAATGGCTGAATAAATTGTGGTATATGAATATTATGGAATATTATTGTTCTGTTAGAAATGACCAACAGGATGATTTCAGAAAAGCCTGGAGAGATTTACACGAACTGATGCTGAGTGAAACGAGCAGGACCAAGAGATCATTATATACTTCAACAACAATACTAGATGATGACCAGTTCTGATGGACCTGGCCATCCTCAGCAATGAGATCAACTAAATCATTTCCAATGATGTAATGAACTGAACCAGCTACGCCCAGCAAAAGAACTCTGGGAGATAACTAAAAACCATTACATTGAATTCCTAATCCCTATATTTTTGCCCACCTGCATTTTTTTATTTCCTTCACAAGCTAATTGTACAATATTTCAGAGTCTGATTCTATTTGTACAGCAAAATAACAGTTTGGTCATGTAAAAAAAAAAGAGAGAATATAAGAGTTCTGAGACCAAAAAGTTTGAGAACTTCTGGATTAGGTAATCTAAAAAGAAATTACTTTGCTACGCTATTTTTGTTTGCTGCTATTGTTTACTGCAAAAAAAAAATATTAAATGTTTTTTTGTATTTGCAAACCAAGCAATATTTACTGGAAATTCAAGAGTAAATTTTTACTGAGGACTTACATATCTAGAATAATCATTGCATGGTAAATATAATAGAATCTGCTTGTCCTGAAAGAGGTTATTATCTAGCTATGAAAGCAGATAGTTAAATGCAACTGACAAAACATATGAGAATCGTTAAATACTAAGGTATATAAGCTAAAAAGAACACCAAATGGAAATTCGGAGGACAAATAAGTGAAAAGGCATTTATTAAGAACTTACTAAGTACCCAACACTATTTTAAGCCCTGAAGATAAAGTACAAAAATAAGGATTCCTCAAGGAGCATATATTCTAATGAAGGGAAAAATACATACAGAAAAATAATGACCAAAGACAGAGACTGACTTTAAGCAAATTAACCTATATATGAGATATAGACCTCCAAAAGAATAACTAAAAATATGAAGAAATCCCAGGTAGTGATATCTAGAATCATATTTCCAGTTCAACAAATAAACAATTCCCATAATTTGCAGGTTATTATAGAGCTCTTGAAAAATTTAAGACTATTCATATCCATAATAGGAATTGTATTTTTGCCTTCTTAATGGGTAGGGAAGGATTTAAAAGGAAGGAGAGAGTTTGGAACTAAAAATAAAAAAGCTAAATTAAGAAAAGGAAAATACCTAAGTCTATTCATTTATATAATTGGTATCATATTTCTTAACTTCTCAATGGGTGGAGGAAGGGTGATAGAGGGAGAGAAAAAATTTGAAACTAAAACTAAAAATGGCATTTTAAAAAAAATAAAATATCTAGGCCTATTTCAAATGACTTTTTTTCTACATCAAGTGTAAAGAATTCTCTTAGACAATGGATAGGATGACAAATCTGGAATCAGTAAGATCTTAGTTTAAATTTGGCCTCACACATTTACTAACTGTATGAACTTAACCTCTGCTTGCTCAATTTCCTCAAGTGAAAAAAGACAGGGTGGAATTTGATGGCCCAGAGAGTCCCAGTTTTCATCTTTTGATTCACTGGACTATGAGATGTTTGTCATATTGGCATACTGAAAGAGTCATAGTGCTATTTGTCTGCCAGCCTGTGTGCACTGTTAGGCTGACCTCTTCATGGTGATAGATCTCATGGGCCAGATGCAATCAACATGAGGCCACCCACAAATACATGGGAAGATTCTCAATGTCTAGAAAGAATCCTCCTTGAACTTGTCTCAGGACCTCCTCCATGAAAGTGGCAAATGTCTTTGTCAGCATACATCTGTGTCCATGTATTTCCTCTTATTGAAGTTGATCATCAATTGACTGAACAAAGTAATAGCAGATTTTAGGGGAGGAATAGCCCTAACAATGTGGAAGGAGGGACTATGAAGGGATCAGGAAAAAACCAGGTATTCTAGGAAGGAGAGCTTGAGCTGAGCCTTAAAAAAGCTGGAATCTATAGAGGCAATTCATTGCAGGTATTACAGTCAGTATGTGCCAAGTCCCAGAACTCAAAAGTGTAATATCATGGATGGAAAACAGCAAGGAGAGACTGCAATAACCATAAAAAGAAAGGCGAGAGTCAAGAATGGGCAAAGAGAAGAAAGCAAGGCTTATGGTTTAGTAATTACTGATACCTTCACTATCACCTTTTAGGACCAATGGTATCATTAATAAATTATTACACTCTTGGAATTTTCCTCTGCTAGGGATCAATTTTATTTTTTAAAAGCTTTTTATTTTTCCAAATACATGCAAAAAGAGTTTTCAATATTCGCCATTGCAAAATCTTGTATTCCAAATTTTTTCTCCCCCCCTCCTCTTTATACGCTTCCCACAGATAGCAAGCAATTCAATATAGGTTAAACATGTGCATTTCTTCCACACACATTTCCATATTTGTCATGCTTTGCAGGAAAAATCAAACCAAAAGGAGGGGAAAAAACACAAGAAAGAAAAAACATCATCCAAAAAAGAAAAAAGATAAAAACAATTATGCTTTGATCCACATTCAGTCTCCACAGTTCTTTCTGGGTATGTACAGCACTTTCCATCACAAGTCTATTTGAATTGCCTTGAATCACCCCATTATTGAAGAGTCAAGTCCATCACAGTCGATGATCACATAATCTTCTTGTTGCTATGGACAATTTTGTCTTGGTTCTGCTCACTTCACTTAACACTGGGGATCAAGTTTCAAGATAGCTCCAAGTGCCTTTAAAAAAGCATCACTTCTCAGCCCAGTTTCAATGGTCTTGTAAAAGAGAGATCTACCCAGAGAGAGGACTGCAAGCATTGATTTATGGATCACAACATAGTATTTTCACGGTTTTTTTTGGTTGTTGTTTGCTTGCATTTTGTTTTCTTTCTCATTTTTTTTCTTTTTGATCTGAGTTTTCTTGTGCAGCATGATAATTGTGGGAATATGTACAGAACAACTGCACATGCTTAACATATATTGGATTATTTAGCTTCTAGGGAAGAGTATGGAGAGAAGGGAGGGGAAATATTTGCAACACAAGGTTTTACAGGGTGAATGTTGAAAACTATCTATGCTTGTGTTTGGAAATAAAAAGCTTTTTTTTTTAAATGCATCACCTCCAGCATTGATTGCTTCTGTTACGTACACATCATACTCCTCTACAATCAACCAACCAATCAATCAACTAATATTTACTAGGTACCTACTACGTACCAGGCTTTGAGATAAGTACTGTTGAAGATACAGAAACAAAAGTGAAATTTCCTTTGTCCTCAAGGATGCTACATTCCAACAGGGGAAACAACATTTACATATATAAGCAGGTACATTATTTTTGTCAAATGAACATAGGAAGATTGGGCACTGGTTGCTGAGCTTTATATGGAAGATGGTGATTGAACTAAATCTTTAAAGAAGTCACCAATTCACTGTCCTATACTGCTTGCTCCAGGCTAGCCCCAACTCCGATGTTTGAAGAACTCTCTGTCTGAGTTACCCTGGGTTAAAAAAAAAAAATGACTGACTGTGACTTTTTCTTGATTTTCCCAATCAAAATTCAAATGTGTTAGGAAAACTAGGGAAAAAAATTACACCACCATGTTGGCTCTGCATCTTGTCTATATTTTTTTCAATCAGTGATCTCATCACTTCCATAGGTTCAGTTATCATTTCTATGCAGATAATTCTCATGTCTTAAGCCTTAAGTTTCCCTGTTGAATTCTATTCTCATAGATTGCCTGTTAAGACATTTCAAAATGGATATTCCACCTCAAATTCTACAAGTCTAAAACGGAACTCGTTACTCTCTCTATCCCCCTCATACTATCCTACTTCTGAACCTGGTTAGTATTCTTAAGGGAACCATCATATTTTTAGTCACTTAGACTTAGAACCTCTATCATTCTTGATGCTTCACTCCTACTTATCCCATATATCAAATGAACAAATCTTTTAATTTCCTCTTTATGACATCATTTACCTAGGTTCCCATCTCTTCAATATAGAGATCCCACTCAGACGCTTATCATACTAACTCATGCAGCTAGGTAGTTTAGTTGATTATGTAGATAATGTATTCAAAGTCAGGAAGAACTTAATTCAAATTCTCCCTCAGTTATTTATTATTCAAGTGATTCTGGAGAAATCATTTAACTTTTCTCAATCTCAGTTTCCCCATCTGTAAAATTAGAGGTTTGATTGGCCTCTGAGATGCATTTCAGTTCTAGATCTATGGTACATATCTCACTGATTATTTCAAGTTTTCTAATGAAATGCTCAATCCCAAAGCCCTGTATACTTTTTGCAACAATCTATCCCCTCCTCAGCTGCCAAAGAGATCTTCTTAAAGTGTGTATCTGACCCTGTTAACTCACTATTTTTCAAATATCAATGTCTATTATCTCCAGGATCAAATATTAACTCTTTCTTTGACATTTGAATCTTTTCAAAATCTGCTTCCTTCCTATTCTATCTATTCATCTTTTACTCTCCTCCATTTGCCTAAGATTCAGCCATACGGGTCTACTTGCTGGTCCTCATATGAGATCCTGTCTCTTATCTCTTTACATCTGCACTTGCTGGAATGCTTTTCCTCTTTAAATTCTCTCCAGCACTTAACACAGAGCCTGGCACATATTAGGCTCTTACTAAGTGCTAGATGACTGACTTAGATCCCTGGCTTTCTTTCATATTCATTTTAAGTACTACCCCTCTAGGATGCTTTTCTGATATCACTTTCCAGCTACTAGTGACCTTCCTTTTAAGATTATCATCTAGTACTATATTTACATAATCTTTCCTTCATCAGAAAAAGAGCTCTTTGAAGGCTGACATTATTGCTTTTCTTTGTATACCCAGTGCTTCTTATAATGTTTGAAAGATAGTAACTCTGTAATAAATTATTGTTGATTTATCATGGGTCAGAGAGTTTAGGTGATCTGCACTAAGATGTATGAGAGCTGTGATTTGAATTGGAGTCTCTCCTCATTCAAGGCTCAAAGTTTTTTTTTCCCATTATATCTTACTTAACTCTTTTAAGATAAAGAGGAAAATCCCATTGAATAATGTTCACAGAAGACGAAGAAAGACTGTCTGGAAAGTTTTTTAGGAAAAAAAAAACCTTGTTTTTCTCATATGACAGAATGGCATTCTACCCCTAAGTATTTACATTAGGTGACCCATTTTTTAAAAAGAGAGAGAAGAGGGAAAGGGAGGTTCCAAATTCTACCCAAATTCTAGCAAATATTAGGGGAAGATTCAGTCAGTATCTTATTTAGTGTTTATCATTTGTCTCTTCTGATGCTGCATCTAATGTGTTAGTCCTATTTCCCACAAATCTTCCCAACTTACCTCCCCCAACACAGGAACTTTGAAATCCTATTTTTATCCCCTATCTGTTGTACTCAGTCTGTAAAAACTGAATGAATCCTTTATACAATGGCTTCAAGACTTTAAGGATTAAGAATTTAGATTATTAAAAACAGGTTTGGGGCTTTTATTATTGGGCTCTTGTGAGATATGGAGAGCAAGAGAAAGTAATACTGATTATCCTGCCTTCATTTATCAGTTAGTCTCTAAGAAAATGCAAAACAAGGACCTAAGTATCTGGAAGAAAATCAGAAGGGATTTCTTTGGGTATGTGTGGAATCTGTAGTGAAATGCCCCAATTACCAGTGTGAATTCCATACCTGTACATTACACCTTCTAGTTTTGTGAGTTAGGACTTATAACCTTGGAGTCTATGCTGACAACTTAATTTATTTGCTGTCTCTGAAAAAAGTAGATAGGACCATTTCAGCCCTGCCAAATGTAAATTAATTGTTGGTCTTGTGCTGCCTACTGTATGTTTAAAAAAAGGTTTAGTTCTAAGTCATTCCATTTCACATGAGTCATCACCTCTGTTGGAAGCACTTACTTTATGTCATTATTAATAGCAATCTCAAAATATTTAATGTAAAAATTAACATGTTAAGCCATCTTTTATATAAATGTGCCTTTCTGAAAAATACTCAATATACTTTTAATCTTTTAAGATCTCACAAATCTTTAATGGTAGCAAAGGTGTTTACTGATATACTCTCATCCTGGGTTATCATAATTTTAGGAAGAAAAAACCCATAGAGTTAATACTATTCCTTGGGATAAGGGATAGAGACTAGACTTATGATTTCAAAGATATGTGTAATTTTCCAAATCAGGAAACTTTCCCTAATAATGCAGGTCTGCAACTCAACAGTCTTACAGAGATGGGTTAAGGAACTTGCCCATGGTAACAATGACATCACAGTTTATATTGGATAGGGCTTGATCTCCAGGATTCCTGAAATCAAGACATCTTAATGGGTCTTTAGAGATCCTTTAACTTTAGAGATACTTTAGAGATAAGACAACTACAAAGAAATAGCCCTCAGAAAAGTATTCATTTATGTCTGCAGATTGGCCTGATGTCATCATTGAGTGTATCAGTGTAAAGAATGGATTTGAAGACAGCCAATAAACATTTATTAAGCACACATTGTATGCTAAGCACTGAGGATACAAAATAAGGCAGAAGACAGTTTCAGTTCTCTGGGAGCTTACAGTCTCCTAACGTTTAAAAAACAAACACACAAACCTATGTACAGGTGAAAGAGGAAATAAGGAAAATACTAGAATTAAGGGGGATTGGTAAAGGCTTTTTAAAGAAAGTGAAATTTTTACCTAGAACATGAAGGAAAATGTCATTCTTAAAAAAGTCAAAAGGAGGTAATGAAGAGTGAGAAAATTCCATGCCTGAGAGATAGTCAGTGAAAATAACAAGTCAGAAGGTGGAGTGTCTGGTTCAAGGAACAGCAAGAAAGTGGGATCAAAGAGTAAGTATAAGTTTGACTGGGGTGGGGTGGCATAAGGTATAAGAATATTGGAAAGGTAGGAAATAGGTAAAGGGATTTGAATGCCAAACAGGATTTTATTTTGATCCTTTCAAAGGTACAAAACTTGTAACCTAGATTAGAATGTAATTGAGGAATGTTTAAAAAAAGAAATAAAGATACAATACAATATAGATGACGTTGATCTGTCATTTTCTGAGTCAATATTTGAATTTTACACCATTGTTGTAGATGTTAAGAAGCCACTGGAATTTATTGAACTGGAAGGTGAAATAGTCAGGCTGTGCTTTAGAAAAAACACCTTAGTGGCTCAGTGGAGGACAGAGTGGAATAAGGAAAAGTTTTATGACAGGAGGGCCAGTCAGCTACTGCAGTAATTCAGGGATGAGGAAATGAAGGGCTATGCCAGGATGGTGGCCCTATGTGCTTCTTAGTAACTCTGTAATGTATAAATCTCTTAAAGAATGTGAGTCTCAGTTTCTTCATACACAGAATAAAGAAACTGTAGATCAGTCTATACTGTAGATCAGAGCTTCTTAAAACTTTTTCCACTCATGACCCTTTTTCACTAAAGAAATTTTTACATAAACCTACTTATATAGATATATAATGAGAGAATACATAAATCATAATTTCATGACTCTCACATTCCATGGGATGGTGACCTCCATGGGATGGTGACCCAAAGATTAAGAAGCTTAGGTGTAAATCACCTCCAAGACTCCTCAGTGACCCTATAAATACTCATTATTGACTAATAACTTGACTAACTCAGGAACCCCATTTGATTCCCCCACATACACATATATACAAGCAGAAACAAGGTTCTCTAAAGGACATGAAAATCCAAATCCATTTTTCCCTGGATTAAAATCTACGATATTGAAGGAAACATGTCTCCTCACAAATGCAAGAGAAAATGGGCCTAGCTGCCATATGCTACAGGGACAGATTTCTTCTTAGGGGTAGATCCATGCATGAACTGCCCTAACTCTTTTATCCCTCTCAAGGACTGATCTTGCTATGTAATCTCCATTATTTGGAGGGCTGTGTTTTTCAAAATCAGCATAGAAAGTTACTTTGTTCTTAGTCCCAATATTGGAGCTGAACCAAAAGGATCTGCTTTTTTGAACCATAGCTTAAGGAATGGGGCTTATCTATGAGTAACCTTTCCTCTTCCCTTTAATTTTTTTTTCAATTAACAAACACTCTTTTTTATTCATTCTATTTTTCACTTTTAAATTCACCCATCCATTAAATTTTTCTTCATTCTCCTTCATATCTACCCTCAATTTAAAAAGAAAAAAAAATCATGTAGCAAATATTCAGTCAAGCAAAACAAATTTCTACATTGTCTATGATAACAATGTATGTCTTATTCTGTTTAATGAAACTATTATGTCTTTATCAAGAAGACAGTAACATTGTTTAACCTCAGTTTTCTGGAACTGAAGTTAATCATTGCATCGATTATTTCTCAAGTCTTTCAAAATCACCAATTTTTATAGTCGTTATTGGATAAATTGTTCTCCTGGTTCTGTTCACTTTGCTTCTGATGCATACACATTTCCCATGTTTTGTAATTTCAAACAGAAAAAAAAAAACCACTGGTATTCATGTATAGCAGTTGGTTATTTCTCCTTTAAAAGCTGAAGTCTCCATTACAGTGCAAGAACCTTGAGGCTAGACATTGTCATGTGTGTTTACATTTACATCTTCATTGCATTGTCCAGTGCCAGCCATATGGTATAATGAAAGTGTTCTTTCTCTGTCTTTCTCAGTCTCTCTGTCTCCCTTTCTTCCTTCATCTCTCTCTCTCTCTCGCTCTCGCTCTCTCTTTTTCTGTCTCTTAGTCTCTCTCTGTCTCTGTCTTTCTGTGTGTGTATGTGTGTGTACCTCCCCCCACAGACTACTGATGTGATGATTCCAACACAGTTACTGTCATTTAATTGGCATTTTCTAAAGTGTCTTTTAGTAGATGCTTAAGTGATCCCTATACGCCAAAGAACTGAATTCCCAAGACCTATCACTAAGGACTAGTGGGGTGGGAAGAAGAAATAGCTATAATGTTCTCCCAGTAACAATAATAAGTTTTGGATATCTGTGTCAGCTACGGAAGAAGTATTCTTCAGAGAGGGTCTCACTCTTCTTTCCTCCTTTTCCCTTGGTACTCCTTTGCACCCTCTTGGGGAAATTCCATTCCCTCCATTATGCCTGGCCCAACCCCAGATCACCAACTGTTGTTCTTTTATCTTGAACTCTTCTTGTTTGCTGTTAACCTTCCCATTTGCTAGCCAATAAAAGTGCATGCAGTCCTCGCCAGCCATTTTCACAGCACTAAACTATTTTTAAATGCTTTATAGCTTTCCATGCCCTGTGTTCCACACATTACAACTCCTCCACTCATTCTCCCTTCCTCATTTTGTAAAAGATAAAATTTTGCTGCCTCTCTCATCATAAACACTGTTGGCTCATACTGGCTCAATATATATTTAGAGTAACTTCCCCCTCCCCCCCCCTGCACACACACAAGTTATTTTTAATGTACAGTTTCATACTACTGGAACTTCTTTCTGTTTTCACACTACCACAAATGGAAAACAAAACATAGAAATAGTTGGCTAGCAAAAGACAAATTCTAGAATTGGGGAGGGGGGAGAGAGTTATGTGGTGGAATGTGTTTTTAATGTTACTGCATAGCAGCTGCAGCAGGGTAATGACTGCAGCTTGTTGCTGTTTATGTCAGCACAGTTGGAATTCTCCCCACAAACAAGACATAGAGTATCTCCAGTTATATTTACTGTTTCCATATTTTGATATCCCCCCCAAGGATATCATTTTGTCCCTTCCTGAATTTGTTAGGTGGTTTATAGGGATTTATAAGTAGTCAGATTCTTTGACCAGCTTTTTAACCATTGTGACTCAGGATGTCATCCTGATAAGGAATGATGACAATAAAGTTGATCATAATAGATGTTAACTTATTTAAAGAGACCAGTGTGGATTTAGAAGGTTTAAA
Organism: Sarcophilus harrisii; assembly: GCF_902635505.1. Classification (NCBI taxonomy): domain Eukaryota; kingdom Metazoa; phylum Chordata; class Mammalia; order Dasyuromorphia; family Dasyuridae; genus Sarcophilus; species Sarcophilus harrisii. The sequence continues at coordinate 604,788,763 of NC_045427.1, forward strand.
AAATTAAGGATGTAGGTCTTTTCCCATGGATTTAAGGCATTTAAAAGACCTTGTGATTTTCTTGGCAAAAATGCCAAGAAATATATTTGGCACCTAGAACTCAAAAAATCTTAAATCTATGAAGCTACTTTAAAGACCCACAGTTGTTTCTAGTATCCTATGGCGAATACTTAGGTCAGCCTCTCTATATTTAATATGTGTATACGTATCAAAAATATGCAATGTGCATGGTGAGACATGGAGAGAGAAAGGATATCATTTCTACAGAAGGATCAATCCATTTGCAGATTGGCAGGCAAAACTTGGCCAAAGGCCAACAGAATCTCTTAATAGTTTATAAAAATGATGGAAGATAATACTTATGTAAGATAAAAACATTGTTCATAACTGTTCTAGGTTTTTTACTCATAGAAAACATATTTTAAAGTTATTTTTCACTCATTGCTAGATATATTGCTTTTTTCCCCATTCAACAACAAACTTTTGTCTGCATGTGATGAGATCCTACCCACCATTTGGTAGGCAAAATATTCTCAGAACATGGACCTTGGATTATTATAGTTCTTCAGAAATGTGGGTATCACCCCTCTTGAATTATCCCTAGGCCTCCTCACAAAGATTAACTTTTAAAATCAAACAACTCATAACCTTATAACTCTTAATTCATATCATATATCATATCATATTAGAAGAAATTTATGGAAGCAAATGTTCCTTAGCATTTTAAGACTGCACACACACATTTTGATGCTTCTCCTTTGAATTTGTTCTGTTTTGGTCAAAAGTCCTATAAATGACCATTATTAATAGAAGATAATATTTTTCATTCCTGCTTTGCTCCCTCTGAATAACATTGGATCACCATGACAAAATACTTATTTTTGTCAGCATCAGTCAGTTCTACCAGCTTTTGCTTATCTCAAGATTTACTAGAGGGAAGAGGAAAGAAAAAAAAAGTTCTGATAGAAAAGTCAATGAAGTTGTGGCATAGAGCAGACAGTGTTGGTTGACTGTCCAGAAGATCATGCCGTAAGCAAACATGCTATCCAAGGTAGTGAAAGGGTTGCTTGTGACTTCATATTTGTCACCTAAGAGAGATATTTCAGTTCCTCCTTCCCTCAGGAAGAGGCATGTAGTTGGTCACTTCAATTTCACTCCCATCCATTCTGGGTGTAGATCTGGATGTTGATTCATTTGTCTCTGCATACTTGAATTATCTTTTTAAAATTTTCTATAGCAGGGAATAGGAGGAATTCAACTTCCCTTCCCAAAGAATAATTTCTGAGATATGGAACATGGTTGTAAAAGAACATTAAAGTGGACTAGATCTCATTCGGGAAGACAGATACAACTTTTTCTTGAAACTATGGCTACTTAATGAAGACAAGCAATTGATCTAGACTTTGGAGGAAATTCTAGTTCAATTCATTTGCTCTCAAAAATGATCATTATGTATTAATAATGCAATTTTTAACCCTAAAAGAACCTACAACATTCACATGCACACACTTTGCAAGAACAGAATTTGATAGGGAACTGATGCATCTATGAGAAGTCTTTTGTGCTTATCTGAAACAAAGTAGGGAAGGTAACAGAAAGAGAAAGAATATAAAGGGGTAAAGATAAAAAATAGACACAGGAGAAGAGATATATGAGAGATAAAGAGAGGAAGGAAAAGGAAAAGGAGAAGAAAAGTTATTAAAAGTTTCTTTGCCCAATTCTATGCCAATAAAACTAATAATCCTAATGAAATAGATGAATATTTACAAAAAGATTAATTCCCTGTATTTAAAGCCTTAAACACCTATATCTTAGAAACATAAATTGAATAAGATATAAATGAACTCCTTAAGGAAAAAAAAAAACAGGAACAGATGGACTTACAAGTGAATTCTACCAAACATTTAAGGAGAAATTAATTCCAATATTACATGAACTATTTGAAAAATACATAAAGAAGGAATCCCACCAAATTCTTTCTATGACACAAATATGGTCTGGATACTTAAGTCAGAAAAAAGTCAAAAAAAAAAGGGGGGGGGGAACTATAGACCAATTTCTCTAAGGAAATTTGATGCAAAATTTTAATACTAAAGTTTAAAATCCTAGCAAGAGAATTACCACATGATATCATAATGATCATATACTATCACTAAATGGAATTTATACCAGGCATGTAGGGCTGGTTCAATATTAATTAATTTATAAACATGTCTGAGCATATTAAGCATAAGAACAACAAACATTTTATAATTATTTCAATAGAGGGAGAACAGGCTTTTGATAAAATGCAGTAGCTATTCCTGTTGTGACTGCCAGATAGCACAGGTTTTCTTCAATATAAGTATTATCTGTTTTTTAAAAAGGATAAGCTTGAGGACTTTCCATTAATATCAAGAGTGAAGCAAGAATGTCCATTATCACAATTACTATTCAATATTGTACTAGAAATGCTAGCTATAGCAATAAACAAGAAAAGGATACTGCAGAAATAAGCACAGGCAATGAAAAAACAAACTATCACTCTTTGCAGATGATATGATTGTTTACTTAGAGAACCCTAGAGAGTCAACTAAAAATCCAATCAAAACAAAAAACAACTTCAGCAAAGTTGCAGGATATAAAATAAATACACACAAATCAGCATTTCCATATATTGCCAACAAACCTGCAAGAGATAGGAGAAATTCCATGTAAAACAGTTACAGGGCATACAAAATACTTGAAGTCTACTTGCTAAGTAATTCTATGAATACAATTATAAAACACTTTGTACAAATACAGAATAACTGTTAAGGAGTTACCTTTGCCAATATAATGAAAATGAAACTATTACCCAGAATACTTTATTCATTTAGTGCCATCCCAATCAAATCACTGCCCCCCCAAAAAAATAGAGCTAAAAAAAATAATAAAAATCATAAGGAACGAAAAAAAAAATCAATGTCATGAGAATCATTAAAAAAAAAAACAAACAGGATGGAAGGGAGCCCCCTATTACCAGAACTCATAATAACACTACAGAGGTATATTGTCAAAAACAATTTAGTCCTGGGAAAGAAATAGAGAAGCTAATCAGTGGAACAGATTGGGTAGGCAGTATGCAGAAGCAAATAAGCCCATCAACTCAGCATTCAACAAAACCCAAGATTCCAAATATTGGGACAAGAACTCACTATTTGACAAAAACTTCTGGGACAACTGGAAAGTAGCCTGGCAGAAACCTAGGTATATGCCAATATCTCACACTGTACCAGAAGAAGCTCAAAGTGTCTTAGGTTGACTCAGACATAAAGGTAAACATCACAAAGTAATTAGGGGAACACAGAAGAGATTACCTGTCAGATCTAAGGAAGTGAAAAGAAGTTTTGACTAAACAAAAGAAGGAAAGGTTCACAGGAGATAAAATATTATGATAACTCTGATTGCATATTGTTTAAGTTTTTTTTTTTTTCCAGAAACAAAACCAATGCAGCTCAAATGAAAAGGAAAATAGGAAACTGGTGGGAAGAATCTTTGCAGCAAGTTTCTCTGACAGTTCTTATTTCTAAAATATACAGACACCTGCATCAAGTTTACAAGAATAAAAACCATATTCCAATTGATAGGCTGTCAAAGGATATGAATTGACAATTTTCAGAGGAAGAAATCAAAGCTCTTAGTAATCACATAGAAATGATTTGAATCACTAACAATTAGAGAAATACAAATTAAAACAACTCCTAGGAACCTTCTCACATCTATCATACAATAGATATCAAGATAAAAGAAAAATGACTAATAATGGAGGGGATATGAGGAAAAAAAGGTACACTAATGATTTATTGGTGGAGCTCAATCATTCTAGAAAGTGATGTAGAATTATGTCCCCAAAGCTGTTAAACTGTACAGAGCCTCTGACCCAGTCTGTACCCTAAAAAGATCAAAGAAAGAGGAAAGGAGTCTCTATGTACAAAAATATTTAGAGCAACTTTTTTGTGATAGTAAATAACTGTAATTGAGGAATTCCTCCAATTGGGGAATAGCTGATTAATTTATGATATACAAGTGCAATAGAATATTATTGTGCTATAAAAAAATGATAAAAAGGAAGGTTACAGAAAAACCTGCAATGACTCATATGAATTGATACTAAGTGAAATGATCAGTACCAGAAAAACTATTTCTATGGTGACAGCAATATTGTAAAGATGATTAACTTTGAAAGATTTGGTTATCTCTGATAGTTAACACAATGACCAAAATTTCAAAGGACTCATGATGAAATGTGTTATCCACCTGCAAAAATAGAACTGACAAACTTGAGTGCAGATGGAAACACATTTTCTCCTATTTCTTGCTTTCTTAAGAATTCTGAATAGGTAGAAGGAAGAGAAGATATAAAATAAAATTAAAATTTAACAAAATTTAATAAATTGGCATGTAAAAAGAGAAAAGGATTTAGGACATAGCATTTAGGAACATCCACGGTTATTGGGTATGACGTGGATAAAGGATATGAGCAGTCAGTCACACAGATAGATAGCAGGAGAAATTTAGAGAGGAAAAAGTATCTAAGAGGTGATCAATAGTATTAAATTATATAGGATGAATTAAGAAGGATGAGGATTGAGAATAGGATATTAAAATTGACAATTAAGTGATGAGTGATAACTTGGGAGAGTAATTTTCATATGAATGATGAGGTTGGAAACCAAATTGCAGCAAGGTTAAGAAAATGAAAGGAGAGGAAGTAGAGGCATGGAGTATAGATGGCTTTTTCACATCTAACTGAGAAGGGGAGGAAAGATAAAAAGAAGACAGCTGGTAGGCATTATATGATGTAGTAAAAGCTTTTTAAGGATGGGGAAGCCATGGACATGCTTGTAGACAGCAAAGAAAGAACAAATGGGGAGGGAGAGATTAAAGATGAGAGGGAGAGGAGGAGATGACTACAAAGGCAATTTTAGTAATACATATGATACTTCATAGTATAATTGTTTAAGTGAAAGCACAGGGCTTGGTATGTAATAGAACTCAATATAGATTCATTAAATTAAAATGAAACCATTTGTATATTTTACTCACAATAGTTCCTGCCCACAAAAATTTTATTTTTCTATATTTTTCTATATTTACATATTTTATCTCCTTACGTAATATAAGCTCTTTGAGTACAAAGTCTGATTTTTTTCTGTCTTTGCATCTTCTGTGCCTAGTACAGATACTGGCATGTCCGAGACACTTAATAAATGCTTGAATATCTGTATTATTTGCCACTGCAAAAAAAAAAAAAAAAAAAAAAAAAAAAAAAGGTTATTTGGACACAGATGTGGTAAATATAGCTAGAAATTTCTTGATTTTGTATTTAATTTTGTTAAGTTCCTTAGTCATTCACATTGTTGCCTTTTCTTTCTCATTTGAAGAGATGAGTCCCACTCAAAGTGGCAGTACTGTCTGCTCTTGCTTCCAGCCTAGCCCTCATAGTTGTCATCCAAGGGTACAATTCCTATAGAGAAGGAGCAGCTATTCACAGGACATAAGAACCAGTCAGATTGAAGCAACAAAGAAGCAACATATACCAAAAAGAGGTCAAACCCTCATTACCACTTTGAGCTCCATCTTTCCTTGCATCCCAACAAAGCCACCCAGACCAAGCTTTTAAGAACCTTAGAAATAGCAATTTGGGGAAATAATTTTTATGAAGAAGCTGTCTTGCAATTATTCCTATGGATACTACAACCATATCTATTGAAGATTCAAAAATTAAAATCCTTGGCACTGTCAAATGGTTCCACATCAGAATATGATACTAGGCTTATACTCCAAGAAAGCTAATGATAAGAAGAAATTCCCCATATACATCAACATATTTGGAACAGCACTTTTTATAATAGCAAGGAATTGGAAGCAAAGTAAATGACCATTGTTTAGAAAAAGTCTAAACAAATTGTGGTGTATGGACGTCATAGTATATTACTGTGTTGTAAGAAATGATGCATATGATGAACACAGGCTAAAAAGATCTGTATGAACTAATGCTGAGTGAAATAAACAGAGCCAAGAAGATAATATACCCGTAACTACAATATAAATGAAAATAATTTACACACCAAAAACCAAAAGAAAATGCTAAAATTATGAAGATCAAGGAAGAATCAAATGAAGAGATATATGAGAGGATACCCCCAATCTACTTTTTTGCCCTTTTGTGAAAATGGTATGTCTACAAGTTTGGCCATGATTGGGGGGATTTTTCAACGTATTGATCAGTTGTACTGATGTTTTTTTTTCCTCTTTAAAAAAATACTGTTTTATGGAATGGTTCTCTGGAAATGGACAAAGGGAAATTGAGATAACTATGTTAATGTAAGAACAGAAAGCATGAATAAAAAGTTATTGAAATATAATCTACCAAAAGATGATTTTATTTCTGGAAATAGCTTTTAAATTATATCATTTACATCTGCTTTGTTCCTGTACACTCAGGTTGATGAAATCTTTTCACCTGATTTACAGATGAAAACTTGTATATGCCTCCCCATGAGAATAGGAGTTCGTTGAGAGCAAACTATTCTGTTTTTTTATTTGTATCCACAGTACTTAGTACAGTGCTTTGCCCATACTCAGAGCCTAATAAATGCTTGTCATTCATTCAATCCATTCATTCATAACATGTAAAATCAGAATTACATTCTTAAAAATGTCCCATCTCAAAAGAATACGATAGACAATGTACAATTGGATTTCAGGAAAGGATTTGAAAAAAGGTAGATTCACAATTGGTTGAATGAAAAGAATCAAGGTTGATAGTGGATATTAATTTGAAGTATATACTAGAATGTCTTATATATATCTAAAGTAGAGTTCTTACTCTGTGCTACTCCAGCATTTTTTAATCAGTGGTATAAAAGAAAGCACAGGTAATCAGAGATGGCACCATTTGGAAGTAAACTTGATGTATAACTGTTGCACCCCACCCCAGACTAGAATGAGAGGCCATATCAAAAAATAAAGGAATTTAATAGGGATACCTGTCAAGCCCCTATGCTTGGTTTTAAAAAAATTCAAGAACTTCACAAGAACAGAAGAAGGGGAAAATAGCTAACTAATAATTCATATAAAATAGATCCGGAATTTTAATAGATTGTATGTCCACTGAATATATAAGCTGTGTGATATAACAGCAGTGATATATTCTTTCCCTAATCATACTACATGGCTCTGCCCTGGTCATATTACATTTCAATTACTATGTTCAGTTCTGGGTACAAATTTTTCAAAGGACATGGAAAGTCAGAATATATTCAAGAGTGGGTACCAGGATGTCATGGCAATAGGAAGGAGACTGAACCCCACACCATATGGTAAGGTTTACCCTGACAAAGAAAAGCCTTGGGTAGGACAGATCACTGTCTTCTAATATTTGAAGCAGTATCATAATGAAAAAAGATGTAAGACTTTTGAGCCACTTTATTCTCCAGGAATGAAAGAAGTGCAATAAGCAAAAGTTACACAGAGAAGATTAGGCTACATGTAAAGAAAAAAAAAATCTCATTAACAATTAAGCTGTCCAAAAGAAGAATGGATTGCTCCTGGAGGAAGCGCGCTCCCCATCACTGAAATTCTTCAAATAAAGGCTGAATGATCATTTGCATGGGTTGGAATTTATAGCAGCTAAGAACTCTTTCAACAACTTCAGATTATGAAATTTCACTTAGCCTCTTGCTCCCTTTCTATTCTCTTTATTTTGTTTTAATTTATTTATTTAATACCTTCCCCAGTTACATCCAAAACATTTTTTTTACATTTATTTTTAAGATTTTTGATTTCCAGGTTCTCTCTTATCCCAATCCACAGTTAAGAAACTGTGTGTTAAGTTATAAAAACCATTTTCATACAAGTCAAGTTGTGAAAGAAAACATAGATCTCCCACCCTAATGAAAACAAAAACCCTCAAGAAAAATAAACTTAAAAATAGAGAAATAGAAAGAGTAATAGAAAATGCCTCAATCTATATTCAGATTTGATCAGTTCCTTCTCAAGGAATAGGTAGGATTTTTCATCATTAAGTCCTTCCGAATAAATATGGATGATTGTACTGCTGAGAATAACAAAGTCATTTATAGCTGGTCACTCCAGAACATTACTATTACTTTGTATACAATATATTTTACTTTGTTTATGGAGGACTTCCCAGACCTTTTTTCCCCTCTAAGAGCATCCTGCTTATCATTTCCTAGAAAACAATAACATTTCATCAGAGAAACCTGCTTAGAAAAATTTTTTACACTTACTATTGTTAATTGTATTTCCCCCATTAATTCTCTCTCCTTTCACCCTGTCCTTACTCAAAAGTGTTTTGCTACTCCCTTTCCCAAAATCATCCTCCACTACTTCTCTTTTCTCAACAGATTCCTGCACTCATATACAAGATAGTTGTTTTGGGAATTCTTTCATATAGTAGTTGAATGTTTGCATTTCTACTCTTAACAAATGCTTATTTATTTCCTTTGTTCACTTTTCTATTGGGGCTAATTTAATATGTCTGTTTACCTTCCCTGGAAATCAAAGAATTTTTTTAGCTGGAAAGAATCTTATAGATTCTGAGATTGCAAACCAATAGGTAGAAACCTACAGGCAGAGTTCCAACTGGCAGTTCTCCAATATGGCTACTGTTACCTGGCCCCACTCTGTACATTTGTCTTTATTTGTTGACTAGGATGGGAAGGAAGAAAAAGAGCAAATATTTATTAAGTACCCACTATGTGTCAGGCACTGTGCTAAGTAATTTACAAATATTTTTTCAAATACTATTCCTTTGAAGGGGTTGCTTTAATTATTTCCTGCTCTGTCTATCAGTTTTAGAGTCAGCAACATCCCCATCTACTGCCATATCTTAATGGTACTGAGACTTCCAAGAAAATGAAGAGCAGCAAATACACTCCACCAAAAAACAAAAACAAGACTGCTGGAATGAAGCTATTTGCCTATGATAAGACAGCTCCTTTGTGGTAGGGCTGGTACTAAAGTCCAGACCTCTTAACTTTCACTTCAAAGCACTGTCCCAACTCTTGGGTAAGGCAGAGAAATGACTTGAACCAAATCATTCCTTAGTCACAAGAAGACCATGGAATTTCTAAATGGGAATTTAACTCAACTTAAACTTGCCCTAATGTCCCCTGACCAAGCTTGTGCTGTCTCCCTTTGAGAATGATGAACATGTCCCTCCTAAATCTGATTTCTCCAGCTGCTGTTCTGGATAATCACTGGGCTTTCTGGCAGTTCCTTCCGGCTTCTTTGAGAAGGAAACTGCCAATTAGAGTTACAATTAATTTCTCTCCCAGGGCAAGGCCTGGCTGGAAAGGTAATGACCACCCAGAGAAAGCCTGATGATTAATTTCTAAGTCTCATCTGGCTCTTCATCTCTCCGGGGCATGTGGTAGCCAGAGAATATTCTCACCCAGGGCTCAGAGTCATTTAAATACAAACATGCAATGAAAGGCAATCACATACAAAGTTCTTAAGTGGTAAATTTCATGTTCCCTTCTGAACCATTTTACCCCTTTTCAGCTTCACCTTGAACTCTTTCATTCTTCTCCCTTTCATCTACAAAATCAGAACCCTAGGTCCCTACACTACAAAGATCTTTCCTATCAAGAAAAAAAAACTGAATAAATTCTATCATTCTTTTTTTTTCTTTTTGCTGAGGCAGCTGGGGTTAAGTGACTTGCCCAGAATCACCCAGCTAGGAAGTGTTAAGTGTCTGAGGCCAGATTGAACTCAGGTCCTCCTAACTTCAGGGCTGGTGCTCTATTCACTGCACCAACTAGCTGCCCCCTAAATTCTTTCTTATCAAAATATTTGGTAATAAATACTACCAATGACAGGTATTTACATTCTCAAATAAAGGAATTTCTGGTCTTGGTTAAGGAAGGAATCTTCAACACTCCTCAAATCATACCCTGTATATATCTTCAGTTCATATTCACTCTTCCTTTAAACTTCTGTAATTTAGTTAAAAAATAAAGTTCATAATGCTGGAGTCATTCTGAATCTTCTCTCTTTACAAGCTGTCAAGTCTTTAATCCCTTCCTTCCTATTCTCTACTCATAACTTAGTTCAAGCCCTCATCTTTCACCTAGATCATTGCAATATACTCCAAACCAGTCTTCCCACTTTTATTCTCTCTCCTCCAAAATATATCCTCCACATAACTGTCAAAATAATCTCCCCAGAGCACAGATCTCACCGTGACACTTCCCTGCTCAAAAGGGTCTCTCTATTGCTTTTAAAATACAAACTCAATTTCATTCTTAAAGCCTTTCTTAATCTAACTCCAACCAACTTGCCAAAGCTATATTAACATTATTCCTTCCTCAGACACTTCTCTCACAATCCCTTCATGCATTTTATGTTGCAGTCAAAATTGTCTATTGAGATCTGGCAACATCTTCTGACCCACTTCCAACCATCCCCCCAGATTGTCTTTCAAGATTGAACTGAATACTCTCCATATCTGGGCTTCTCAGAATCCTTATTTTTTTTCATATCTCAGACTAGGTGGCATCTGAGCTATGATTCTGTCCCACTATCCAGCCACTGACACTCTCTCCAATTTGTCTTATATTATGTGTCTGTGTATGTGCCTTAACCTTTTGACAGAAAACACACTCTTTGGGTTGCTTTTCTTTCTTCTTTGTATTGCCCTCACAAAACATCAGACTTTAGACAAATATGCATTTAATAAACCCTTACTGAATCACATTCCTTTGCAATTTTCCCTCAATTTTCCCAGAGTTGTTGTGAGGATAAAATATAATTAGATTTGCAAAAGGATAGTTAATTATTTCTGCTTTGGTTTAAAATTTTGAGTACAAATTCAATTAGATGTCCCACTTTATTGGACAGATGGAATCCTCAACGCAGGATTGTTGATTACAAGTGTCAATGGGATTCAGAAAAGAACAAATAGATTATATCAAGTTCAACATCACTGTTCTTCGGATAGGCCTTTTGGAAAAAAACAGTTAAAATAAAATCAAGAACATCAGAAACTAGTTAATATCCAAGGTAGGAAAAGTGGAGAAAAAATACCAGGAAGGAATCAAAATTTGCATTTTAGTTAGTCTTGCATGACTCAGAGGCTCTCAAAGTACATAAGATGCATTTGGCAATGGAGTAACAGGCAGAGAAGCATAAGGAAATGAAGACATTAGATATAACCACTGAAGTCCTCGAGTGCAAGATGACTGGATAGGGCTTAAAAGACTTTAGTTCTGAAATTCTGAAATCTAGTTCAGAGAATATTTGGTAAAAAAAAAAAAATAAAAAAAAAAATAAAAAAAAAAACCTGATTTCTTTCACTTGTCACTGCCTTAAAGGGTTTCCTCTCATTCTTCTTTGGCTATACTAATGACTTAACAGAGAGAAGTGATTTCTGGGAGGAAAAAGAAAAAAGAGGGATACACAAGCATAGTGCTATTTTTAAAATCTAGTTATTTTTGGACAAGCACGAAGGAAAGTTCCCTTGAACTGACAGCAGTCCTTTCCAGGCATAGTCTTATTTCTTCCGGGCTGACTAGCTTG